>NC_135977.1:31547421-31880536 GCF_053455715.1 Rhinoraja longicauda
GGAGAGGGGGGGAGGAGAGGGGGGAGGAGAGGGGGGAGGAGAGGGGGGGAGGTGAGGGGGGGAGGAGAGGGGGGGGAGGAGAGGGGGGGAGGAGAGGGGGGAGGAGAGGGGGGGAGGAGAGGGGGGGAGGAGAGGGGGGGAGGAGAGGGGGGGAGGAGAGGGGGGGAGGAGAGGGGGGGAGGAGAGGGGGGGAGGAGAGGGGGGGAGGAGAGGGGGGGAGGAGAGGGGGGGAGGAGAGGGGGGGAGGAGAGGGGGGGGAGGAGAGGGGGGGAGGAGAGGGGGGGAGGAGAGGGGGGGAGGAGAGGGGGGGAGGAGAGGGGGGGAGGAGAGGGGGGGAGGAGAGGGGGGGAGGAGAGGGGGGGAGGAGAGGGGGGGGAGGAGAGGGGGGAGGAGAGGGGGGAGGAGAGGGGGGAGGAGAGGGGGGGAGGAGAGGGGGGGAGGAGAGGTGGGGAGGAGAGGGGGGAGGAGAGAGGGGGGAGGAGAGGGGGGGAGGAGAGGGGGGGAGGAGAGGGGGGGAGGAGAGGGGGGGAGGAGAGGGGGGAGGAGAGGGGGGGAGGAGAGGGGGGGAGGAGAGGGGGGAGGAGAGGGGGGAGGAGAGGGGGGGAGGAGAGGGGGGGAGGAGAGGGGGGGAGGGAGAGGGGGGGAGGAGAGGGGGGGAGGAAGAGGGGGGGAGGAGAGGGGGGGGGGGAGGAGAGGGGGGGAGGAGAGGGGGGAGGAGAGGGGGGAGGAGAGGGGGGAGGAGAGGGGGGAGGAGAGGGGGGAGGAGAGGGGGAGGAGAGGGGGGAGGAGAGGGGGGGAGGAGAGGGGGGGAGGAGAGGGGGGAGGAGAGGGGGGGAGGAGAGGGGGGGAGGAGAGGGGGGGAGGAGAGGGGGGGAGGAGAGGGGGAGGAGAGGGGGGAGGAGAGGGGGGGGGGAGAGGGGGGGGAGGAGAGGGGGGGGGAGGAGAGGGGGGAGGAGAGGGGGGAGGAGAGGGGGGAGGAGAGGGGGAGGAGAGGGGGAGGAGAGGGGGAGGAGAGGGGGGGAGGAGAGGGGGGGAGCAGAGGGGGGGAGGAGAGGGGGGGAGGAGAGGGGGAGGAGAGGGGGGGAGGAGAGGGGGGGAGGAGAGGGGGGGAGGAGAGGGGGGGAGAGAGGGGGGGAGGAGAGGGGGGGAGGAGAGGGGGGGAGGAGAGGGGGGGAGGAGAGAGGGGGGGAGGAGAGGGGGGGAGGAGAGGGGGGAGGAGAGGGGGGGAGGAGAGGGGGGGAGGAGAGGGGGGGAGGAGAGGGGGGGAGGAGAGGGGGGGAGGAGAGGGGGGGAGAGGAGAGGGGGGAGAGGAGAGGGGGGGAGGAGAGGGGGGGAGGAGAGGGGGGAGGAGAGGGGAGAGGAGAGGGGGAGAGGAGAGGGGGAGAGGAGAGGGGGAGAGGAGAGGGGGAGAGGAAGAGGGGGGAGAGGAGAGGGGGGAGAGGAGAGGGGGGAGAGGAGAGGGGGAGAGGAGAGGGGGAGAGGAGAGGGGGAGAGGAAAGGGGGAGAGGAAAGGGGAGAGGAGGGAGGAGGGGGAGAGAGGAGGAGGGGGGAGAGAGGAGGGAGGGGGGAGAGAGGAGGGAGGGGGAGAGAGAGGAGGGAGGGGGAGAGAGAGGAGGGAGGGGGAGAGAGAGAGGAGGGAGGGGGAGAGAGAGGAGGGAGGGGGAGAGAGAGGAGGGAGGGGGAGAGAGAGGAGGGAGGGGGAGAGAGAGGAGGGAGGGGGAGAGAGAGGAGGGAGGGGGATGAGAGAGGAGGGAGGGGGAGAGAGAGGAGGGAGGGGGGGAGAGAGGAGGGAGGGGGGGAGAGAGGAGGGAGGGTAGAGAGAGGAGGGAGGGGGGAGGAGAGAGGAGGGAGGGGGAGAGAGGAGGGAGGGGGAGAGAGGAGGGAGGGGGGGAGAGAGGAGGGAGGGGGGAGAGGAGGAGGGAGGGGGGAGAGAGGAGGAGAGAGGAGGAGGAGGGAGGGAGGGGGGAGAGGGGAGAGAGGGGAGAGGGAGAGAGGGGAGAGGAGAGGGGGGAGAGGAGAGGGGGGAGAGGAGAGGGGGGAGAGGAGAGGGGAGAGGAGAGGGGGGAGAGGAGAGGGGGGAGAGGAGAGGGGGGAGAGGAGAGGGGGGGAGAGGAGAGGGGGGGAGGAGAGGGGGGAGATGGAGAGGGGGGGAGAGGAGAGGGGGGAGAGGAGAGGGGGAGAGGAGAGGGGGGAGGGGAGAGGGGGGAGAGGGGAGAGGGGGGAGAGGAGAGGGGGGGAGAGGAGGGGAGAGGAGAGGGGAGGAGAGGGGGGGAGGAGAGGGGGGGAGGAGAGGGGGGGGAGGAGAGGGGGGGAGGAGAGGGGGGAGGAGAGGGGGGAGGAGAGGGGGGAGGAGAGGGGGGGAGGAGAGGGGGGGAGGAGAGGGGGGGAGGAGAGGGGGGGAGGAGAGGGGGGAGGAGAGGGGGGAGGAGAGGGGGGGAGGAGAGGGGGGGAGGAGAGGGGGGGAGGAGAGGGGGGGAGGAGAGGGGGGGGAGGAGAGGGGGGAGGAGAGGGGGGAGGAGAGGGGGGAGGAGAGGGGGGGAGGAGAGGGGGGAGGAGAGGGGGGGAGGAGAGGGGGGAGGAGAGGGGGGAGGAGAGGGGGGGAGAGGAGGGGGAGGAGAGGGGGGAGGAGAGGGGGGAGGAGAGGGGGGAGGAGAGGGGGGAGGAGAGGGGGGAGGAGAGGGGGGAGGAGAGGGGGGAGGAGAGGGGGGAGGAGAGGGGGGAGGAGAGGGGGGAGGAGAGGGGGGGAGGAGAGGGGGGAGGAGAGGGGGGAGGAGAGGGGGGAGGAGAGAGGGGGGAGGAGAGGGGGGGAGGAGAGGAGAGGGGGGAGGAGAGGGGGGGAGGAGAGGGGGGGAGGAGAGGGGGGAGGAGAGGGGGGGGAGGAGAGGGGGGGGAGGAGAGGGGGGGGAGGAGAGGGGGGGGAGGAGAGGGGGGGGAGGAGAGGGGGGAGGAGAGGGGGGAGGAGAGGGGGGAGGAGAGGGGGAGGAGAGGAGGAGGGGGGAGGAGAGGGGGAGGAGAGGAGGAGGGGGGAGGAGAGGGGGAGGAGAGGGGGGAGGAGAGGGGGGAGGAAGGGGGAGAGGAGAGGGGGGAGGAGAGGGGGGAGGAGAGGGGGGAGAGAGAGGGGGAGGAGAGGGGGAGAGGAGAGGGGGGAGAGGAGGAGGGGGGAGAGGAGAGGAGAGGGGGAGAGGGAGGGGAGGGGGGGGGGAGGAGAGGGGGGGAGGAGAGGGGGAGAGGAGAGGGGGAGAGGAAAGGGGGAGAGGAAAGGGGAGAGGAGGGAGGAGGGGGAGAGAGGAGGAGGGGGGAGAGAGGAGGGAGGGGGGAGAGAGGAGGGAGGGGGAGAGAGAGGAGGGAGGGGGAGAGAGAGGAGGAGGGAGGGGGAGAGAGAGGAGGGAGGGGGAGAGAGAGGAGGGAGGGGGAGAGAGAGGAGGGAGGGGGAGAGAGAGAGGAGGGGGAGGAGAGAGGAGGGAGGGGGGAGAGAGGAGGGAGGGGGGAGAGAGGAGGGAGGGTAGAGGAGAGGAGGGAGGGGGGGGAGAGAGGAGGGAGGGGGGGGAGAGAGGAGGGAGGGGGGGAGAGAGGAGGGAGGGGGGAGAGAGGAGGGAGGGGGGAGAGAGGAGGGAGAGAGGAGGGAGGAGGAGGGAGGGAGGGGAGAGGGGAGGGGAGAGAGGGGAGGGGAGAGAGGGGGAGAGGGAGAGGGAGAGGAGAGGGGGGAGAGGAGAGGGGGGAGAGGAGAGGGGGGAGAGGAGAGGGGGAGAGGAGAGGGGGGAAGGAGAGGGGGAGAGGAGAGGGGGGAGAGGAGAGGGGGGGAGAGGAGAGGGGGGAGAGGAGAGGGGGGGGAGAGGAGAGGGGGGGAGGAGAGGGGGGAGATGAGAGGGGGGAGAGGAGAGGGGGGAGAGGAGAGGGGGGAGAGGAGAGGGGGGAGAGGAGAGGGGGGGAGAGGAGAGGGGGGAGAGGAGAGGGGGGAGAGGAGAGGGGGGAGGGAGAGGGGGGGAGGGAGAGGGGGGGAGGGGAGAGGGGGGAGGGAGAGGGGGGAGAGGAGAGGGGGGAGAGGAGAGGGGGGGAGAGGAGAGGGGGGGAGGAGAGGGGGGAGGAGAGGGGGGGAGGAGAGGGGGGGAGGAGAGGGGGGGAGGAGAGGGGGGGAGGAGAGGGGGGGAGGGAGAGGGGGGGAGGAGAGGGGGGGAGGAGAGGGGGGGAGGAGAGGGGGGGAGGAGAGGGGGGGAGGAGAGGGGGGGAGGAGAGGGGGGGAGGAGAGGGGGGGGAGGAGAGGGGGGGAGGAGAGGGGGGGAGGAGAGGGGGGGGAGGAGAGGGGGGGGAGGAGAGGGGGGGAAGAGAGGGGGAGGAGGGGGGAGGAGAGGGGGGGAGGGGAGGGGGGGAGGGGAGGGGGGAGGGAGAGGGGGGAGGGGAGGGGGGAGGGGAGGGGGGAGGGAGAGGGGGGAGGGGAGGGGGGAGGGAGAGGGGGGAGGGAGAGGGGGGGGAGGGGGGAGGGGAGAGGGGGGAGGGGAGAGGGGGGGAGGGGAGAGGGGGAGGGAGAGGGGGGGAGGGAGAGAGGGGGAGGGGAGAGGGGGGGAGGGGAGAGGGGGGAGAGGAGAGGGGGGAGAGGAGAGGGGGGAGGGAGAGGGGGGGGGGGGGGAGAGGTGGGGGGAGGAGAGGTGGGGGGAGGAGAGGTGGGGGGAGGGAGAGGGGGGGGGGAGAGGGGGGGGGGGGAGAGGGGGAGGAGAGGGGGGAGGAGAGGGGGGAGGAGAGGGGGGAGGAGAGGGGGGAGGAGAGGGGGGAGGAGAGGGGGGAGGAGAGGGGGGAGGAGAGGGGGGAGGAGAGGGGGGGAGGAGAGGGGGGGAGGAGCGGGGGGGAGGAGAGGGGGGAGGAGAGGGGGGAGAGAGGGGGGAGGAGAGGGGGGGAGGAGAGGGGGGGAGGAGAGGGGGGGAGGAGAGGGGAGGAGAGGGGGAGAGGAGAGGGGAGAGGAGAGGGGGGAGAGGAGAGGGGGGAGAGGAGAGGGGGGGAGGAGAGGGGGAGAGGAAGGGGGAGAGGAAAGGGGGAGAGGAGGAGGAGGGGGGAGAGAGGAGGGAGGGGGGAGAGAGGAGGGAGGGGGGAGAGAGGAGGGAGGGGGGAGAGAGGAGGGAGGGGGGAGAGAGAGGAGGGAGGGGGAGAGAGAGGAGGGAGGGGGAGAGAGAGGAGGGAGGGGGAGAGAGAGGAGGGAGGGGGAGAGAGAGGAGGGAGGGGGAGAGAGAGGAGGGAGGGGGAGAGAGAGGAGGGAGGGGGAGAGAGAGGAGGGAGGGGGGAGAGAGGAGGGAGAGAGGAGGGAGGGAGGGAGGGAGGGAGGGAGGGAGGGGGAGAGGGGAGAGAGGGAGGGAGAGGAGGGAGGGAGGAGGAGAGGAGAGGGGGGAGAGGAGAGGGGGGAGAGGAGAGGGGGGAGAGGAGAGGGGGGAGAGGAGAGGGGGAGAGGAGAGGGGGGAGAGGTGAGGGAGGAGAGGAGAGGGGGGGAGAGGAGAGGGGGGGAGAGAGAGAGGGGGGGAGGAGAGGGGGGAGATGAGAGGGGGGGAGAGGAGAGGGGGGGAGAGGAGAGGGGGGGAGAGGAGAGGGGGGAGAGGAGAGGGGGGAGAGGAGAGGGGGGAGAGGAGAGGGGGAGAGGAGAGGGGGAGAGGAGAGGGGGGGAGGGGAGAGGGGGGAGGGGAGAGGGGGGAGGGGAGAGGGGGGGAGAGGAGAGGGGGGGAGAGGAGAGGGGGGAGAGGAGAGGGGGAGAGGAGAGGGGGAGAGGAAAGGGGGAGAGGAAAGGGGGAGAGGAGGGAGGAGGGGGAGAGAGGAGGGAGGGGGAGAGAGGAGGGAGGGGGGAGAGAGGAGGGAGGGGGGAGAGAGGAGGGAGGGGGAGAGAGAGGAGGGAGGGGGAGAGAGAGGAGGGAGGGGGAGAGAGAGGAGGGAGGGGGAGAGAGAGGAGGGAGGGGGAGAGAGAGGAGGGAGGGGGAGAGAGAGGAGGAGGGGGAGAGAGAGGAGGGAGGGGGGAGAGAGGAGGGAGGGGGGAGAGAGGAGGGAGGGTAGAGAGAGGAGGGAGGGGGGGGAGAGAGGAGGGAGGGGGAGAGAGGAGGGAGGGGGGAGAGAGGAGGGAGGGGGGAGAGAGGAGGGAGGGGGGAGAGAGGAGGGAGAGAGGAGGGAGGGAGGGAGGGAGGGAGGGGGAGAGGGGAGAGGGGAGAGAGGGGGGAGAGGAGAGGGGGGGAGAGGAGAGGGGGAGAGGAGAGGGGGGAGAGGAGAGGGGGGAGAGGAGAGGGGGAGAGGAGAGGGGGAGAGGAGAGGGGGGGAGAGGTGAGGGGGGAGAGGAGAGGGGGGAGAGAGGAGAGGGGGGGAGAGGAGAGGGGGGGAGAGGAGAGGGGGGGAGAGGAGAGGGGGGAGAGGAGAGGGGGGAGGAGAGGGGGGGGAGAGGAGAGGGGGGGAGAGGAGAGGGGGGGAGAGGAGAGGGGGAGAGGAGAGGGGGGAGAGGAGAGGGGGGAGGGGAGAGGGGGGAGGGGAGAGGGGGGAGGGGAGAGGGGGGAGGGGAGAGGGGGGGGAGAGGAGAGGGGGGGAGAGGAGAGGGGGGGAGAGGGGGGAGGAGAGGGGGGGAGGAGAGGGGGGGAGGAGAGGGGGGGGAGGAGAGGGGGGGGGAGGAGAGGGGGGGGGAGGAGAGGGGGGGGAGGAGAGGGGGGGAGGAGAGGGGGGAGGAGAGGGGGGAGGGAGGGGGGAGGGGAGGGGGAGGGGAGGGGGAGGGGAGGGGGGAGGGGAGGGGGGAGGGGAGGGGGGGAGGAGGGGGAGGGAGGGGGGGAGGAGGGAGGGGGGAGGGGAGGGGGTGAGGGGAGGGGGGAGGGGAGAGGGGGGAGGGGAGAGGGGGAGGGGAGAGGGGGGAGGGGAGAGGAGGGGGAGGGGAGAGGGGGAGAGGGGGGAGAGGAGAGGGGGGAGAGGAGAGGGGGAGAGGAGAGGGGGGAGAGGAGAGGGGGGAGAGGAGAGGGGGGAGAGGAGAGGGGGGAGAGGAGAGGGGGGAGGAGAGGGGGGAGGAGAGGGGGAGGAGAGGGGGGAGGAGAGGGGGGAGGAGAGGGGGGAGGAGAGGGGGAGGAGAGGGGGGGAGGAGAGGGGGGGAGGAGGAGAGGGGGGAGGAGAGGGGGGGAGGAGAGGGGGGGAGGAGAGGGGGGGAGGAGAGGGGGGGAGGAGAGGGGGGGAGGAGAGGGGGGAGGAGAGGGGGGGAGGAGAGGGGGGGAGGAGAGAGGGGGGAGGAGAGGGGGGGAGGAGAGGGGGGGAGGAGAGGGGGGGAGGAGAGGGGGAGAGGAGAGGGGGGAGGGGAGAGGGGGGAGGGGAGAGGGGGGAGGGGAGAGGGGGGAGAGGAGAGGGGGGGAGAGGAGAGGGGGGAGAGGGGGAGGAGAGGGGGGGAGGAGAGGGGGGGGAGGAGAGGGGGGGGAGGAGAGGGGGGGGAGGAGAGGGGGGGAGGAGAGGGGGGGGAGGAGAGGGGGGGAGGAGAGGGGGGAGGAGAGGGGGGAGGGAGGGGGGAGGGGAGGGGGGAGGGGGAGGGGAGGGGGGAGGGGAGGGGGGAGGGGAGGGGGGAGGGGGAGGGGGGAGGGGAGGGGGGAGGGGAGGGGGGAGGGGAGGGGGGAGGGGAGGGGGGAGGGGGAGGGGGGAGGGGAGAGGGGGGAGGGGAGAGGGGGAGGGGAGAGGGGGGAGGGGAGAGGGGGGAGGGGAGAGGGGAGAGGGGGGAGAGGAGAGGGGGGAGAGGAGAGGGGGGAGAGGAGAGGGGGGAGAGGAGAGGGGGGAGAGGAGAGGGGGGAGGAGAGGGGGGAGGAGAGGGGGGAGGAGAGGGGGGAGGAGAGAGGGGGAGGAGAGGGGGGAGGAGAGGGGGGAGGAGAGGGGGGGAGGAGAGGGGGGGAGGAGGAGAGGGGGGGAGGAGAGGGGGGGAGGAGAGGGGGGGAGGAGAGGGGGGGAGGAGAGGGGGGGAGGAGAGGGGGGGAGGAGAGGGGGGGAGGAGAGGGGGGAGGAGAGGGGGGAGGAGAGGGGGGGGAGGAGAGGGGGGGAGGAGAGGGGGGGAGGAGAGGGGGGGAGGAGAGGGGGGGAGGAGAGGGGGGGAGGAGAGGGGGGGAGGAGAGGGGGGGAGGAGAGGGGGGAGGAGAGGGGGGAGGAGAGGGGGGAGGAGAGGGGGGAGGAGAGGGGGGAGGAGAGGGGGGAGGAGAGGGGGAGGAGAGGGGGGAGGAGAGGGGGGGAGGAGAGGGGGGAGGAGAGGGGGGAGGAGAGGGGGGAGGAGAGGGGGGAGGAGAGGGGGGAGGAGAGGGGGGAGGAGAGGGGGGAGGAGAGGGGGGAGGAGAGGGGGGAGGAGAGGGGGAGGAGAGGGGGAGGAGAGGGGGAGGAGAGGGGGGAGGAGAGGGGGGAGGAGAGGGGGGAGGAGAGGGGGGAGGAGAGGGGGGAGGAGAGGGGGGAGGAGAGGGGGAGGAGAGGGGGGAGGAGAGGGGGGAGGAGAGGGGGGAGGAGAGGGGGGAGGAGAGGGGGGAGGAGAGGGGGGAGGAGAGGGGGGGAGGAGAGGGGGGAGGAGAGGGGGGAGGAGAGGGGGGAGGAGAGGGGGAGGAGAGGGGGGAGGAGAGGGGGGAGGAGAGGGGGAGGAGAGGGGGGAGGAGAGGGGGGAGGAGAGGGGGGAGGAGAGGGGGGAGGAGAGGGGGAGGAGGAGGGGGGAGGAGAGGGGGGAGGAGAGGGGGGAGGAGAGGGGGGAGGAGAGGGGGGGAGGAGAGGGGGGAGGAGAGGGGGGAGGAGAGGGGGGAGGAGAGGGGGGAGGAGAGGGGGGAGGAGAGGGGGGAGGAGAGGGGGGAGGAGAGGGGGGAGGAGAGGGGGGAGGAGAGGGGGGAGGAGAGGGGGGAGGAGAGGGGGGAGGAGAGGGGGGAGGAGAGGGGGAGGAGAGGGGGGAGGAGAGGGGGGAGGAGAGGGGGGAGGAGAGGGGGAGGAGAGGGGGAGGAGAGGGGGGAGGAGAGGGGGGAGGAGAGGGGGGAGGAGAGGGGGAGGAGAGGGGGAGGAGAGGGGGGAGGAGAGGGGGGAGGAGAGGGGGGAGGAAGAGGGGGGAGGAGAGGGGGGAGGAGAGGGGGGAGGAGAGGGGGGAGGAGAGGGGGGAGGAGAGGGGGGAGGAGAGGGGGGAGGAGAGGGGGGAGGAGAGGGGGGAGGAGAGGGGGAGGAGAGGGGGGAGGAGAGGGGGGAGGAGAGGGGGGAGGAGAGGGGGGAGGAGAGGGGGGAGGAGAGGGGGGAGGAGAGGGGGAGGAGAGGGGGGAGGAGAGGGGGAGGAGAGGGGAGGAGAGGGGGGAGGAGAGGGGGAGGAGAGGGGGGAGGAGAGGGGGGAGGAGAGGGGGGAGGAGAGGGGGGAGGAGAGGGGGGAGGAGAGGGGGGGAGGAGAGAGGGGGGAGGAGAGGGGGAGGAGAGGGGGGAGGAGAGGGGGGAGGAGAGGGGGGAGGAGAGGGGGGAGGAGAGGGGGGAGGAGAGGGGGGAGGGAGAGTGGGGGAGGAGAGAGTGGGGGGAGGAGAGTGGGAGGAGGAGAGTGGGGGGAGGAGAGTGGGGAGGAGGGAGAGGAGAGGGGGGAGGAGGGGGTGAATTACTGGCATGTCAAATTACTGGTATGTCATTGTTGAATTTAGGGAGAGTGGTAGAACATATCTGTTTTATGGAATGTAGTTTGAAATGTTATATTGTAGATATTGATGCCAAGCATTTTTGTTTGTTTGATAAAACGTATTTCAAAACTTATTTTGTTTAAACCTGTTTAAAACTTGTTTTGCAAAGAAAGGAATCAGTGGAATTTGTTGTTGTTAATACTGCGTTCTGTACTTTTCCCTTTAATGCTTTCACCGTGTAGGCAAGGGACTAAATCAATATGTTGCACCTGTAGGCAGGAAGGAGGAGGAGGACATGTTGATCCCCAAATTTCCAGGATCTTCTGCCTCTATTTGTAGCATTTGCGGTACTTGACATTGTTATAAACCCTTGTCGTCAGTTCCTCCTGGACAAAACATGTAACTAAAAATCTCAAAGAAATACCATTAACCAGTACATTAAACACAGCCCAGAAAACTGCCCAACATGTCCTCCTCCTCCTTCCTGCCTACAGGTGCAACATATTCATTTAGTCCCTTGCCTACATGGTGAAAGCATTAAAGGGAAAATTACAGAACTCAGTATTAACAACAACAAAATTCCACTGATTCCTTTCATTGTAAAACAAGTTTTAAACAGGTTTAAACACTAACCTCTTCAAAACAAAATAAGTTTTGAAATACGTTTTATCAAACAAACAAAAATGCTTGGCATCAACTACATTCCATAAAACAGATATGTTCTAACCACTCTCCCTAAATTCAACAATGACAAACCAGTAATTTGAGTCACTAAACAAGGCATTCTAGGTTTTAATACTGCTTTATCGGTCTGTCCTTCAATTATTAACCTTTTGCTCTCCCAAATTCTCAAAAGCAATAGAGAGTTTTGCCTGAAGAAGGGTCTCGACCTAAAACGTGACCATTCCTTCTCTCCAGAGATGCTGCCTGACCCGTTGAGTTACTCCAGCATTTTGTGTCTACCTTAGAGAGTTTTATTCGACTGCTTTGCCTTATCTCAGAGTGTCGAGACCTCATCGATTCAATAGGAAATGAACAGAAACTCCAAGTCATATCAGGGGAAGGCAACTCAACAAAGGCAACAAAATCAATGATGGTAGCAATTAATAATAAAATTTCACTAAATACAACCTAATGTGAAACAAAGATTGAGGCAATCTTTCCAAAAATTAATAGTTTATGGTGAGTCAAACAATGTTAAAGATTGGTAACAATTTATATTAAATCAACAATACTGCTGCAGAATGAGTTTTTCAACCTAAATGCAAATCCTGAGCGTTAAATATTGACAACAGTAAAAGAGATGCCAATCATCATTTTAAAAAAAACCTTAAAAATAGAAAATACTGGAACCATTCGGCAGGTTGCAGCAGTACAGTTGCTGCATCACAGCGCCTGAGACCCAGGTTCCATCTTGTCTATGAGTACGGACTGTACAGAGTTCGTACATTCTCCCCGTGACAGTGTGGGTTTTCTCTGGGTGTTACGGTTTCCTTCCACACTCCAAAGACGCACAGGTTTGTAGGTTAAATGGCTTCAGTAAAAGTTATAAATTGTCCCTCGCGTGTAGGATAGTGCTAGTGTATGGAGATTGCTGGTCAGCGTAGACTCGGTGGGCCGAAGGGCCTGTTTCAACTAAATAGAACTAAAAACTAACGGTGAGGCAGCATCTGTGGCAACCCTGGCCAGTGTCTTGAGATATATTCCCTTTGTCCTGACCATGTCTTCGCTACTTTCGCTGATATTGCAAACTAACTTGCTTTCTTTCATCTCCAGTACGGACAAAAGGTCTCTGTGAAATATTTCTCCTTCCACAGAATGCAGCATGACCTGCTGATTGTTTCCAAAGTTTTCTGTTTATATTTCAAATTTCCAACATTTGCTGTTTTTGATTTTCATTTTATAAAAACATTCAGTTGCTAAGAAATTAAGTAGGATCTGCTCGTCAAGTAATACCTGCCAAAGTCCATTTGAATTGAAGTTTCAAAGCCTTCGACAAATTCTCAAAAGTAAGAATTCTCAAATTAAAGCACCACATACAATAGGTTCCAAAATACAACTATTTGTTGCTAAAGAGGTTTTCACTTGGGCAACAATACTTACTGCTCCTTCACTTCCAGGTAGTCTTCGTCATCTTGCTTATTGGCAATATCTGTTTCGCTTGCATCCTCTGTATCTGTCAAATTTAAAACAGTATTCCTTTAATTCATTATGGTGAAAAGTAAAAGGATCATATACAAAGCACCGATTACTTTAGTTTAGTTTAACAATACAGCGCTGAATCAGGCCCTTCGGCCCACTGAGTCTGTACCAACCAGCTCTCCCCACACATTAACACTATCCTGCACACACGAGAGACAATTTTACATTTATACCAAGCCAATTAACCTACAAACCTATTTGTCAGGAATTTCGGAGGGAACCGAAGATCTCGGAGAAAACCCACGCGGTCACGGGGAGAAGGTACAAATTCCATACAGACTAGCATCCGTAATCAGGATTGAACCTGGGACTCTGGCGCTGTAGGGCAGCAGCTCTACCGCTACTTCAACCGCCCGTTAACATTTACCATAATGTCAATCTACACTTCTACCTCAGTATGTTGTGTGGCCTGGAGCAATGACTGATAAATGTGGTAATTCCTTGCCCCTAATGCTCTAGCCATTTCTTTTGGTGATGGCCATTCAAGCAACTGGACAATATTCCATCACACTTTGACATGCCTTGCCTCTGGCATAGAGGGTCACAGAAAAACATTAATAACATTCTGGAGGAGGTAGACTGAGTTATTCAGTGATGGTCATAATTATTAGCATCAGTTATTAGGCTCTTTCACAACAAAATGATTAACACTGGATATTTGTGTAGCACAAAACCTCTCAGCCCCAATTTTTTATTTTTTTTAAAGTTTTATTGCATGCAAGGGACATGACATGATTCATTGTTTTGTCGGAGTTATGAAACTAATTGAACACTGGGTATCAGCAAATATTCCAAATTCTAATCTTGCAGTGGAAACATGGTTGCTGAGAAAGCATCTAATATTAATCTAGTCTAGGACATTGTCCCAATTAATATCTTCCCTGGGGCTGTGATTTCAATAACCACTACCAACTTGAGTTTTTTCCACCCCACTTTGACATGGTACACAGCCAGTTCTGGAATACAAAATGTCCTCACTGCAGCTGCTTCAATGGCCTTGCCAGATATCCAATGTTGAGCCATTTCTTGATACCACATGGAGTGATTAATATTAGTCAGAGACTTGGTTCGATAATGAAGGGGAATTCGAAGCAAGCAAAAATGGATCACCTACTGAGTATTTAAATCCAAGGATAGTTGGCAACATGTTTTTGTCACTCATGCAGTTTTGTCACTCTTGAAAAATTCTTGAATTCTACTGCTGAAATTACTACTGTGTAGGGAATAGATGCAAAGGTGGGATAACAGAGAACCAGTGTGAACACGTCATCAATGGTTGACATGGACTTGGTCGACCAAAGAGCCTTTATCTTTCAATCAGATCGCATCAACCAAATGGGCGTAATCCACGAGTTTAATATTAAAAGCAGGTCATTGATTTACCAAGCAATGAGATTATAGTGGAATAAAACGTTGCTACTGATATCCTACGACACCATGCACAGCCAATTTTCACTGCTTGATTAGGTTTCAACCAATCGAGTGGGCATGATGTAAACACCACAAAAAACAAATGGGGATTTTCAATGTGAAAACAGTACAGTCTTTGCAGGCACAATGACTTCCCCTAATGATGACTTCCCCTAATGATGACTTCCCCTAATGATGACTTCCCCTAATGATGCATGTATCTTTAACAGATAGATTTGGAAGAATTAGATAAATAATGGTTTCACTTTTCCGATGCTTGACGCACAATCTGCCAGGAGTATTGTTCAAGACTCAGCCAGCTTGGATAGTGCTGCTGTTGAACCACTTTTGAGGATGTGCACTAAAGTGTCCAATCAGAAATTCTCCTTGCCTTGGCATCTGTCTATGCTTCTTCCTCGCGGCATTCAATGTAGATTGATGATCCATCAGCCGAGAGAGGCGAGTAGGTCATATTCAGCAGAATGTTTAACCTCATGACATGAGATTTCATGAGGTCCATATCAATGCTGAGGAATCAAGACCCCTGCTTCCGTCCTGACACACCTCATTTTAAGTGAGGTATCCAGACAGCAGAACATACTGAGTGTTTGTGAAGATGCATGCCGAGGTATTATGATGCAGAGTATGGTTGCTGCTTGACTAGTTAATATGGCAGCACTCTAAATATTGATACCCATCCCGGGGTGAACCAGCGAGACCTCTAAGTTTGGTTGTGCGGACAGAAACTTTTCTATGTCTAAAACGATGCTTTTATGATACCAAGTAATGTATGTATGTTATGTATACTGTCGTATGTCGTAAGGCTGGAGCGACCTAGGCTTGTATACACTGGAATTTAGAAGGATGAGAGGGGATCTTAGTGAAACATATAAGATTATTAAGGGATTGGACACGTTAGAGGCAGGAAACATGTTTCCAATGTTGGGGGAGTCCAGAACCAGGGGCCACAGTTTAAGAATAAGGGGTAGGCAATTTAGAACGGAGATGAGGAAAAACTTTTTCAGTCAGAGAGTTGTAAATCTGTGGAATTCTTTGCCTCAGAAGGCAGTGGAGGCCAATTCTCTGGATGCTTTCAAGAAAGAGCGAGCTAGATAGAGCTCTTAAAGATAGTGGAGTCAGGGGGTATGGGGAGAAGGCAGGAACGGGGTACTGATTGTGAATGATCAGCCATAATCACATTGAGTGGCGGTGCTGGCTCGAAGCGCCAAATGGCCTACTCCTGCACATATTGTCTGTTGTTGTCTATTGTCGATGTGTGTAAGCGTTATTCTTATCAAGTTCTAATGTAACTGTGATGCAAATGGATCACTGATGTGCAGTTAATAATGAACTATATTACTTTGGGTCTAGAGTAACATCAGATGAAGACAGGTTGCCTTCTCTGCAGGGCTACCATATACCAACTACATTTTGTCCCATCCATCAAAACAAATTTAGATTTTTGTAACAAAATTCAAATTGCTTATCTACCAAAATGGGACTTGAATGTGTTTCTACAATGAGAAGGGTGTTTGCCATTTACAGTCTTGAAGACCAGCCTTCGTGACTTGTCAATAATGACAAATCCAGTGTTGATCTTTATATGCTTCAGCTCAACAAAACAAGAGAGGTTTCAATTAGTTCATCCTCATAGGGAGGAAACTGACAATCTTTTCTCACCATACATTGCAGATGGTATCCTCCAACATAGTTGATAGTTTATCATAGCTACTGCTCTATGAATTCACACAAAAGATTTTTGTGGAACTCAACACTCTTTACTGGTCAATAACAAACTTACATGACTTTTTTTCTTATTATGACGTGGCAATAAATGCAACTTCAGAAGCTTAAGAGTTTGCCACACATTTCATTGTTGTACAGGGCAGCACAGTGGTGCAGCATTAGAGGCTCACAGCGCCAGGGAACCTGGTCTGATTCTGACTGTGGGTGCTGTCTGTACGAGGTTTCTACATTCTTCCCGTGATCTGCGTGGGCTTTCTCTGGGTGCTCAGGTTTCTTCCCACACTCCAAAGATGTACAGGTTTGAAGATTAATTGGCTTCAGTAAAACTGTAAATCGTCCCCAGTGTGTAGGATCATGCTAGTGTACAGATTGGTCGCTGGTCAGCTCGGACTTATTGGGCCGAAGGGCCTGTTTGCACTCTATATCCCCAAAATCTTTAAAGTTTAATGTCTAAAACGAAAAAGGATGTATATAGGCTCTTTGGCCCACTAAGTCCACTCCAACCTTCAAGCATTCATTTTCACATGAATCCTACACAAACCGACCTTCACACATTATATCAAAAATCTTCTAACCCACTACTCTATCTCCAGGTCCCTCAGGTCGGCCGACTTGGGGCTACTGACTATCCCGCGGTCTAGGCTTAAGCTCAGGGGTGACCGCGCTTTTGCGGTTGCAGCTCCTAGACTGTGGAACAGCATCCCTCTCCCCATCAGAACTGCCCCCTCCATCGACTCCTTTAAGTCCAGGCTTAAAACCTATTTCTACTCCCTAGTGTTTGAGGCCCTCTGAGGGGGCGCTGTGAACTGTTTATGTATGTGCTGTTATGTTTGTGTGCCATTGTATGTTCCCTCTTAGTAACTGAACTGATGTACAACACTTTGGTCAACGTGGGTTGTTTTTAAATGTGCTATACAAATAAAATTGACTTGACTTGACTTGACTATCAATCAACTCTCCATCGCTCAGATGCTACCACTTACCCACATACCTACAGTGATCAATTGAGCTCCCAACCCACCTTTGGAACGTGGAGAAATCTTGGTTGTCATGGACGTGTTGGGCCGAAGCCCCCATCATTGCGCTGACCCCAAAACCAGAGCAACCAAAGGAAATCACATAGTGACAGTGCAATCTCCACACGCAGCGCACACAAGGCAAGAATTGGACCTGGATAGCTACAAGTGAAGCAGCCACCCCACAAGCATGTCACCCTAAATATGGCTTGGTACAAAATTCAAAGACTCAACTAATCGATTTTTTGACATCCTTTTGATCTGGTGCAGTGAATCCAATCAAATTGATCACTTGAGTGAAGCAAAAAATAGAAAACGTTGTAAAAACTCAGCAGGTAGAGCAACAACTGGAAGAGAAATTCAGATGTTTGGCATTTTTAAATACTGAATTATATAGGCATGATAGTGTGCACTCTTTGTTCTGATGAAGCTGCTCTAAACTGGCTGCACCTTGGTCCCTTTTGTTATTTCCTTATCCTCAGATTTTCAGACAAAATTAGAGTTATTTATTGGTGTTTTAGCAGTTTTTAAAGAATGATTTTGCAACTAAAACATTTTCCTTAAACACACTTGCAAAACAAACTGCAGAAAAATCTAATAATCTGATAGATTGGGTGTAACAAACACTTGGTGTGCAATAAGAACGTGAACAGACTAGCAGAATTTCTGGGAAGGGGTTAGAGCAACAATCCTCCTGGATCCATACTTATCTGACACTCAAATTCTAGAATTCCACTTACGTGGCCTGAACAGAACAAGGATTCCAAAGTGACACCAAAAAGCCCAAATCCTTATTAAGTCTTTCGCAAATATTAAAACCCTACACCTAATATTATTGAATATAAAAGCTGCAAAAGGAGAGCTCCCATACCTACAATAGATTTTATTAATTTGTAATTTAAAAGCAAAACAAAGTACCTAACACAGTTAAAAGCAATTAACTAAAGCAAAATCCACAAAAAGTTTTAAAATGTTAATTATTTAAATAAATTAAGTTCAATATACCCCCTTCTTCTATAAACAAACAATAACGCATTAAATCAACAGGATGTCAGACCTAATGAGATGTCAGAAGGATGAGAGGGGATCTTATTGAAACATATAGGATTATTAAGGGAATGGACACGTTAGAGGCAGGAAACATGTTCCCAATGTTGGGGAAGTCCAGAACCAAGGACCACAGTTCAAGAATAAGGGGTAGGCCGTTTACAACGATGAGGAAAAGCTTTTTCACTCAGAGAGTTGTAAATCTGTGGAATTCTCTGCCTCAGAAGGCAGTGGAGGCCAATTCTCTGGATGTTTTCAAGAGAGAGCTGGATAGAGCTCTTAAAGATAGGGGGGTCAGGGGGCATGGGGAGAGGGCAGGAACGGGGTACTGATTGTGGATGATCAGCCATGATCACATTGAATGGCGGTGCTGGCTTGAAGGGCTGAATGGCCTACTCCTGCACCTATTGTCTATTGTATGTCACAATGCAAAAGGACAATTCCTCAACATGATCCTGGGGACTGTCAGAAGGACTGTCACTGGACTCAACGAGCGGTGTGAATTGATAGATGTCATCTTCCAAATCTACCAAAGACGTATTCAACTATTCATGTACAAGGGTTTGGGAAATAATGCAACAACTGAACTGCCATGAGATCAGGCGTTGTATTTTTCAGCTCGAGTGCAACACGATGAACTCCAGGGTCACAAGACAACAAAAATGGCACACCTCCACCTCCTTAAACTGTAGCAAGGTGGGATTAATGTAGGGATTCAGTAGCATGCAGAAGTTACCAAATTAGAACACAAAGTCAGCAATTCTGACCCCAAAGCACTATATTTTGAATCTCAGCACAAAATTTGGATAATTTGAATTCAATTAATTGAAATAAATTTAGAATGAAAGCCTATTATAAATAATGGCAAGCAAAAATTACTGCATGATCATCAACTTCACCTATATCAGGGGTGCCAGTGGTGCAGCTGGGAGAACTGCTGCCTCACAGCACCAGGGACCCAGGTTTGATCCTGACCTTGGGTGCTGTCTATGTGGAGTTTGCACGTACACCCTATAACTGCGTTGATTTCCCCCTGGTGCTCCAGTTTCCTTCCATATTCCCACGAACTGAGGGATTGGTTTTGGTACATTGCCCCTAGTTTATAGGGAGTGGATGCGAAAGTGGGTAACATCAAACTTGTAATTGATGGTTGGCGTGGACTCTGTGGATCGACAGACCTATTTCCATGCTGTATCTTTCAATCAATTCAATTAATCTGAAGAAGGTTCTCAACCCGAAACGTCACCCATTCCTTCTCTTCGGAAATGCTGCCTGTCCCGCTGAGTTACTCCAGCATTTTCTGTCTACCTTCATATTAATCAATATTCTTCAAGAAAGGAAATTAGACTTGCCCCATTCAGGCCTATGTACATACTCAAGAAACATTAATGTGGTCAACTCAAACTTCTTTCTCAAATGGCTTAGGAAGCCACTCAGTTAAAAGAGACAATAAACATTCCTTTGCTTATGACATCACCAATCCAGAAGAAATCTCAATTTTTTTCCAATTACGCATCAGAAGTTGCCGCATCATTAATATACTTAACAGCTGAAGACAGCCAGCCCAGACTGTTTAAGTGATGTGCAACCTACGATTGTTTCATGAAAATTTCAGATTGCAGAACAAGAGAATATTGGAAGGTAAAGAAAATTTCAAAGTAAATAATGCAAAAAAAGTTACAAATTGTTGGTTTAAGAATCAATATCTTAACATTGTTGAAGAATAAACTGAGGGAAAAAAGACCATTAAGGCAAGGCTAAATATTGGTTCAGAATTCCCTGGCATTGCTAAGTCATTAATCTAACCATTCTGCATAAGCCAAATGGCATTTATTATTCAGGTATGCACCAAGACAGTGAAATGTTTTGTTTTGTGTGTTATCTGGGCAAATTATACCAAATGTGAATAAATTAGTTACTGCAAAACAGAAAAATAAACTGAGTTTTATACCTACAGAGAAAGTCAGACAAAATAAAGTGCAAGGACCACAATGAGGTAGATTGGAAGATCAAGCTGTCATCCCTAGCACGATAGATCCATTCAAGAGCCTGAAAACAGTGACGAAGAAGCTGTTCCTGAATCTGGTGGCACGCTCTTTTGAGCTTTTGTGCCATCTATCCGACAGGAGAGGGGCAAAGAAAGAATGACTGAGGCAAAAGTGGTCCATGATTGTGTTGGCTGTTGTATAATGTATAGATAGAGTCTCCAGTGAGGACATGTCTCTTCTCTGGTTCTTTGAGTAGGGTCTTCTCCTGATGGGGCAGTTAGTGGCTGATGACATGGAAAGGTGGGTAGTTTACAAGTTGATCCGTTGCTTCTGCTGCTTACACTAGTCTTCTGTGTGCTCGTGTTGCATGGGCTAACGATTTTCAAACTACCTGTTTAAACTTAGAGCAGTCATAGGCTCGAAATATCAGGATAACCTGAGCATTTTTTTCACATAACTGAGTACACCCCTTTCTTCAAACTGCCTAGCAGTCTCTGCCCATGACAAGACTTAGAGTGGAGTGTCTGCTTTTGAGTCTAACACAAGCCTTGTGAACGAGGTAGTCTGCCCAGAATGCAACGAGGGTAAACCATATAAATAGGCCTTGTAGATCACAGACCGAGGTGCTTTATCGTTTCATGTCGTGATCCACATCCCATATCTACCTGTATTTGTAACATATTGTGTAAAAATACTATTTAAATTCAATCTGAAACTCGTCAAGAACAAAACCTGCACATATTTATAAAACATCGAAAAAACCTCCATAATCTCGAAAATTTGCATAGCTGTAATTGTCCAATCAAAGCACGTTTGTCATTGAGTCAGTCGCCAATTGACCAATCAGCCGCTTTGTTTCAGGCTAGCTAGGCAGGGAGCGGAGAGTATTTGGTCTGAAGATCCCGAGGAAGGTTCTTTGGTCCTCTGTGCAAGGCATGTCGTCAAAACCCACAGCAAGGTCATTGCATTTAGTGAGAAAAGCTTTAAGAAGTCTCAAGAAAGAGCAGCAAAGTGGATTGAAGTGGAAGGAAGTCTGGAAAGCAAAGTCTCCGCTAAGGTGTTGCAACACAAACAGGGCAGCGTGGGACCATTTAAACGTGCAGCTGCAGGCGATGATGATGATGGCCATTCTCACAGACATTGTAAAGCAACTGGAACTGGAAGGTAGTTAATGTCTTACATAATATCAAAGATGAAAAGAGGTAAAATACTCCCTTACACACTTTATCTTCTATTAATAGGAGGCAGTGTATCCCAGGTTATCATGCCGAGTGCTCTCGTCACTTCTGTAACATCACAACAATAAATTGAGCTATAGCAAGGTTTAGAAGGAAGAAAGGTAATGCTAGCCACTTGCTGATAATTTTGTTTTACAACTGATTTAGAACATGCAAAATAAATCTGATGAAATTCAGAAATTGACAGTCTGAATTGTCCTGTTATAAATCTCTAGTATATATTTTCACATAGTCTAATAAAGAAAAGGCTTCATATACTTAGTTAGGCCAATGGCACATTTTTGCCAATGTAATCTTTGAAACATGAAATGATAAAGCACCTCGGCCTGCGGTCTTTAGGGTGAACAAATAAAAATTCAATGTTTCTGTTTGTAAACTAGCCATTCATTACATACCCACCTATGAAATCT
The DNA here is from genome assembly GCF_053455715.1 of Rhinoraja longicauda. Lineage (NCBI taxonomy): Eukaryota > Metazoa > Chordata > Chondrichthyes > Rajiformes > Arhynchobatidae > Rhinoraja > Rhinoraja longicauda. The sequence goes on from NC_135977.1 coordinate 31,568,060, forward strand.
AAACCAAAAGCTTTGCAAAACACCTATGAAATCTAAACCAAAAGGTTTGCAAAAAATATAATTAAATAGAGTCAGATTTTGCTGTTCAGTGTGTCGAATGAATTAATCAATGAGTGAATGGCTTATGATGTCCTGGTGAATAACATGATGTGGTGTGTGTGTATGTGTGAGAGAGAGATTACTGGTGTAGCCATGACTGTAAGAGGGGTGGGTAATAAGGGGCAGGGGACATTTTGGACAAGTTGGAACCATATTGTTATCATTATGCATACATCTACACACACAGGCATACACAAGTGTGCATAATATACATGTTCGGTAGGTACACACTGACACACACACACATACTACACATACATTGCAACACTTTTTGGGAAATTGTAGGTTAAAGTTAGTAGCCCTCATTTGCAAGGCACCATGGGAGGGGATTCTCAAACAGAAATATAGGCTCAATGTAACTTAAAATGACTACTCATCGAGTAAACATGAAAGTATTCGATTCTTGGTCATAATGCGACATTTACATCAGAAATAAGACGTTTTCCTCTTAAAGTGACTGGAAGATGCCTTACAGGTGGCCCTCATTTGCAAAGCATCATAGGGGTCTTGAACAAAAGTAGGTTCATTCAAATTAAGATGACAACTCATCGTGTAGAAATATCACGACATTCAATTCATAGCCATAATGTGACATCTACATTAAAAATAAACTCAATTAAAATAAATTCAATGTTGAGTGTATTCAACTTCCAAACTGGGAGGCGGTGTGATCTAAAATGTCACAAATACTATATTGCTACCAAATGTCAGTTACAGATTAAATTTTACGGACATTGGGAGGATTTGCAAATGAGGGCGACTACCTTCAAGAACTCATCAAGAAAAGTAAAAGAAAATTTGAGGACTTCGTTGATGGGGGTGGGAGGGGAACTTTCCAGGAGTACCAAAACTCTCACCATGAACTAACACTAGTTAACATACATTACATTTCATTTCCCTCAAATAAATCCAGTCTTGTATCTATAGGAATCCAACTCCCCGTAGAGTAATATACAGCAACCTATTATTGAGCACAAGAGGGCGGTTACTTTTTCCAATTAGCTTAATTATTTAGTGTGCAACTTTTGGCACTGACGAATTAGTCATTCCTTCTCAATGACTTTTTAATCAAAATCTATGCAGAATTTCAAGTTGATACGAGAGATGGGTCAAAAAGTTAAAATCTAGACACATTTTTGATGTTTGGTCATTAGTCTATTAGGCCAGGAGAGAAAACCAACATTTTGATTTGTTTGTTCTTCCAGTGAATTTGAAGGACTTTGCATAGCTGTCAGCTAGTATTTTACCAGTGCCTTCAGAAGCCTGCTGTGGGTAGTCCATCCTCAAATGGATAGAGGGCCCCTGCTTCCTGGTGGGAAATCAATTTTGTGCCAGATCTGAGGTTTTGATCTTCAAACACCTTTTGCTGAAAAATATTAGTTGGCTCAGCCACAGCATCTGGCTTAGCCAACTGTTATTTAAATATAATTGAAGAAATGAAAATCATCAAGTAACAAAATTGAAAATTAATTTGTATTTGTATAGGTCCTTTGTCCTTCCACACTGAAAGAAATTGAGCTGATGAGGCTACATCATAGTGGACAGATTCTCCAATCTGGGACGTGGAGAACTGTACTTCACTGTGTACGGAGGAACTGCAGATGCTAGTTTAAACCAAAGACAGGCACAAAATGCTAGAGTAACTCAGCGGGTCAGGCAGCATATTTGGTGACAAGGAATAGGTGAAGTTTCGGGTCGAAACCCTTTTTCAGACACTACGTCACTACTGGATTCCACTGGACAAGTACATTTCAGCAAAATCCAGGCAAACACCCAATATGAACATCCTGACAAGGAAAGGGAAATGTACTGGTACTCCACTATCACTATTCCTCAGGAAAACCCAGGCCTATCTTCCATTTGCATTCACAAACATACTAAAGTATCTTAAGCACACTTTATCCTGAGTCATGGATTCCTTTAACTAATCATGGGATAATGTAAGACAAGCAAAGTCTATCTCTGAAGTGTAACAACAAGCCTAGAGTACGAATAAGGGCAATTCAAGTTTTGTTTGGTTCTTTGAGTGAAAGCATTGTCCATTATGCACTCTTTATACCATGAGATAATACTTATTAGTGTGCAAATAGAACTCCGCTTGTAATCAAATATTTTCCACTCCCTGTTAGTAATACAAAGATTCTTAATTTAATTCCTGTCACTTCATTCTGTATCAATAGAGAGCAACAGGATTGTATTTGGTACATGTAGGAAGAAACTGCAGATGCTGGTTTCAACTGAAGATAGACACAAAAAGCTGGAGTAACTCAGCGGGTCAGACAGCATCTCTGGAGAAAAGGAATAGGTGACGTTTTGGGTCGATAAAAAAAGGAGATGATGTCTGACCTGCTGAGTTACTCTAGCTTTTGGTGTCTATCTTCCTGTAGTTGGTACCACAGTTTAGAACTGGATATTGGGAAAAATGAAGAGCACTCCAATTGCCTCCAAAGCAAAAACAACCATCACCTTATGCTGCAAATGGAATCCCACCTATGACAAGAATACAAGCTAGCAAACTTAAATGGGCTGTTGAAAATGTATTGCTTGGTTGAATAATTGCCGATTTGTTTAACAAAAGCAATTGCTGATAACTAATTCAATCCAAAAATCAGGGTTATGTTCATAGTTTTATAACAAATTTACTGGTGCCAAAATTAAAATTGCTATCCTTGATCCACGTTTACAGTACGTACGTAACAGAGTCAAGGGACCACTTCACACAAATCCAGGTTTGGGAGTCACAAATCCATGCAGCTGACAACTCCAAGGCAAACTGGATGGCACCACCCTCTAAGCAACGTGAAGTATGCTGTCAACCATAATCCTATCTATTCACACCACTACTGAACTCTAGACATGATGCTACATCAATTTTGAAATCACTTCAAGAGATGCAATTTGCCCATCTCGCTAACATCTGTGAATTTTTCCAAAAATCTATCAAAGATCCTCATTCCCCTTGAACCCTTATTTTACAAAGGCTTCCTCGTGTGGAAAATATCATCCATCTATTTTTTTATTCCTATTGGGCTTGTATACACTGGAATTTAGAAGGATGAGGGGGGATCTTATTGAAACATATAAGATAATTAGGGGATTGGACACATTAGAGGCAGGAAACATGTTCCCAATGTTGGGGGAGTCCAGAACAAGGGGCCACAGTTTAAGAATAAGGGGTAGGCCATTTAGAACAGAGATGAGGAAGAACTTTTTCAGTCAGAGAGTGGTGAAGGTGTGGAATTCTCTGCCTCAGAAGGCAGTGGAGGCCAGTTCGTTGGATGCTTTCAAGAGAGAGCTGGATAGAGCTCTTAAGGATAGCGGAATGAGGGGGTATGGGGAGAAGGCAGGAACGGGGTACTGATTGAGAGTGATCAGCCATGATCGCATTGAATGGCGGTGCTGGCTCGAAGGGCTGAATGGCCTACTCCTGCACCTATTGTCTATTGTCTATAAATGCTGGAGTAACTCAGCGAGACAGGCAGCATTTCTAGAGAGAATGAATGGGTGACGTTTTGGGTTGAGACCCTTCTTCAGACCAGAAATTCAATTGGACCAGCCACATATTGTAGCACCAAGAACAGGTCAAAGACTGAGGATCCCTTGAGATTCACAACACAAACCACCTAAACCTTCAGCTTTTCACAAACCATAAATCAGCAACGTGCATGTCACCTGGATGAGTGCAACTCCAACATAATCCAGCAGAGATTTGCTTGAGAGGGGTGCATACTGCACCATCCACCTCCTGCTTGGGGAGTCCTTCGGAATTGTGCATGACCTACTTCCACTAAGAAGTGGAAGGTTCCTGTGATTGGTTTAGAGATACAGCACAGAAACAGGCCCCTCGGCCAACCGAGTCCACACCGACCCCCATATAACCATATAACCATATAACAATTACAGCACGGAAACAGGCCCGTTCGGCCCTACTAGTCCACGCCGACCACTTTCTCTGACCTAGTCTCATCTACCTGCTCTCAGACCATAACCCTCCAATCCCCTCCCATCCATATACCTATCCAATTTACTCTTAAATAATAAAATCGAGCCTGCCTCCACCGCTTCCACCGGAAGCTCATTCCATACAGCCACCACCCTCTGAGTAAAGAAGTTACCCCTCATGTTACCCCTAAACTTTTGTCCCTTAATTCTGAAGTTATGTCCCCTTGTTGGAATCTTCCCCACTCTCAAAGGGAAAAGCCTACCCATGTCAACTCTGTCCGTCCCTCTTAAAATTTAAAAAAACCTCTATCAAGTCCCCCCTCAACCTTCTACGCTCCAAAGAATAAAGACTCAACCTGTTCAACCTCTCTCTGTAGCTTAAGTGCTGAAACCCAGGCAACATTCTAGTAAATCTCCTCTGTACCCTCTCCATTTTGTCGACATCCTTCCTATAATTTGGCGACCAGAACTGCACACCATACTCCAGATTCGGCCTCACCAATGCCCTGTACAATTTCAACATTACATCCCAACTTCTATATTCGATGCTCTGATTTATAAAGGCAAGCATACCAAACGCCTTCTTCACCACCCTATCCACATGAGATTCCACCTTCAGGGAACAATGCACAGTTATTCCCAGATCCCTCTGTTCCACTGCATTCCTCAATTCCCTACCATTTACCATGTACGTCCTATTTTGATTTGTCCTACCAAAATGCAGCACCTCACACTTATCAGCATTAAACTCCATCTGCCATCTTTCAGCCCACCCTTCCAAAAGGCCCAAGTCTCTCTGTAGACTGAAAATCTACTTCATTATTAACTACACCACCTATCTTAGTATCATCTGCATACTTACTAATCCAATTTGCCACACCATCATCCAGATCATTAATGTAAATGACAAACAACAGTGGACCCAACACAGATCCTTGGGGTACTCCACTAGACACTAACACTATCCTACACACATAGGAACAATTTACATTTATACTAAACCAATTAATCTACAAACTTGTACGTCTTTGGAGTGTGGGAGAAACTGATCTCGGGAAGAACGTACAAACTCGGTACAGACAGCATCCGTAGTCAGGATTGAACCCGGGTCTCTGGCGCTGTAAGGTAGCAACTCTAAGGTAGCATGTGATTTCTTTCCGCAGGAAAAATCCATTGAATGTCAACCGCCACACAACAGAGTGATGTCTTGGTCTAATGGCATAGTTCAAACCAAGCATAGGCTGAACTCTGTGCACAGATTTAGCATATTATTTCCCTCAGTCCCCCTTCCTCAATATCCTGATTACTTGAATTTACCCCCACAATAATCAGCATCACTAACTTCAACCCATTTCTTCATCAACATTCTCTCAGTCCCCATCCTTATTAGTTCCTTTACCCTTCACTCATCTTTCATCCCCTACACCCCACCCCTCCCCTCGGGTAGCACATTCCCACTTCCCTTTCTGCTCAATTTCCATGCACCCACTCCATCCCTGCTGATCGCCAAACTCAGGCTGTTTATTTCTTTCCAAGAGGGAAGCCATCCACTGACCACTGTGATTTCTCTGCCATTCTAGGTCATTTGGTAACACTGTTCTCAGAAGGATGTTGTTGCCGGGACTTGAGGGCATATGCTGTAGGGAGAGGTTGGGCAGAACAAGACTTTATTCCAAGGAGCACAGGAGGCTGAGAGTTGGTTTTATAAAGGTGTATTAAATCATCAAAGGAATAGATAAGGTCAATGCACATTGTATTTGGATAGAGTATGTAAATCAAGATTCAGAAAACAAGACATTTAGGTGGAGCGGGGAAAGATTTAATAAGAATCCAAGGATCAACTTTCTCATTCAGAAGGTGGAAGGTATATGGAACAAGCTTCCAGAGGAGGCAGCTAAGGCAGGTATCATAACAGCATTTAAAAGACAGGTCCATGGATAAGAAATGTTAAGAAGGATATGGGCCCCAATGCAGGCAAATGGGACTAGTCTAGATGGGGTGTCTTGGTCAACAAGGACAAGTTGTCCCAATGGGCCCATCTCCCTGCTGTGCGACTCCATGACTTGGAAACAGATTTCTGACCCATTTTCATCACTGAAACAAAATGTGAAATTTTTCCTCCACCACATCAAGTAGCATCAAGGGCGGCACAGTGGCACAGCGTTAGAGTTGGTTTGATCCCGACTATGGGTGCTGTCTGTACCGTTTGTACGTTGTCCCCGTGACTGCGTGGGTTTTCTCCAAGATCTTCGGTTTCCTCCCATACTCCAAAGACGTACAGGTTTGACAGTTAATTGGCTTGGTATACGTGTAAATTGTTTGTGTAGGATAGTGTTAATGTGCGGGGATCTCTAGTCATGGCGAACTCGGTGGGCCGAAGGGCCTGTTTCCGTGCTGTATCTCTAAACTAAACACTCTAGGAGTGTCCTCACCAGAGCGTGCAATGGTTCATGATTGCCTCTGCATGTTAAAATTGAAGTTAGAGAGAATTGAAGTTAGAGAGACAAGGATGTGAATTAAATGCTAGCTTCAATGTGTCTGAATCTATCAATTTATAATATATAAAAATATTCCTCTTTCTATTAAATCTACAAAAGGATCATTTTGTATTTAGCTCCCACATTATCACAAAATTGCTGAAAGGTGGTTTCTACCATGTTGCTACAATCATGGCCTATCCAATCTACCCTAATCACATTAATAACTGGACATGGCCAAAGTTCTTTAATCCTGATCCCTTTTCAGCCACTTGACACATCCTATCAGAATAAGGCTTAGCAATGTGGGGATATTGTGGCATTTGTGTATCTTATTGACTTTCATGCAAAACAAATACTATTTTAACTTTCTCTTTTAAAAAACTGTCATTTGCTGTTCACCAGAACCTAAAAAGTTTCCTTCCGAAGATCTCATCTTCCTTCACTCACTGTAGATCACTTATAGTTTACATCCTAGCAATGCCTTCTCAGATTTTGCCATCTTCTTTGCTTCCATGAAGTTACCAACTTTCATAGTCGGAATCCTCAATTTTATTCCTCATGTACATAATTAAAACAGCAAACACAACCAGCTAAATCTATATCAAGATCAGTTTCATCTTGATTCCACTTTCCTACCTTAGCTCTATATCTTTTATATAGTCAATCTAGTCTTCTCAATCTCAACTGCATTAACTGACCAAACATCACAAATATGTAGGATGTGAGACTTTTGGATACTACATTTTCATTCAATTGGAAATGGATGGAAAATCTTTTAATTTCATTCCCAATTGAACAAGCTCAAACTATAAGAAGTCCACTTTTTCTGATTAATCCCCAGAATGAAATACTTCCTCACTGTCTAGCCTTTCCAATACTTTAACACTATTAGAACATCTCAAACTCCCAACGCAAGATAATTCAACAAGCTACGTTTTTGCAAACAATTCACCCCGATTTCACTCTGTTTAATAAGTGCTGTCCACCTTCCAAGGACTAATAATTACTAGTCTGCATGATTAGAGCTGAAAGGATTCTATTCAAAAGGATGCTTGATCTAAGCCTTGATATCCCTTGGTACTGTGAGAAAAGAGTAAGCATTCTTTGCAAGTATCAATAACATTCATCATAAAACTGCTGTTTTGCCATAAAACCTATCCAATTTACTAATGTCCCTATGGGAAGGAAATTTACTGCCTCACCTTCCTGTTTATATGGACTTCAGGCACACAGCACTGAGTTTGACGCTTCATTTTGAAATGGAAAGTCAACATGTTACGGTAATAGCCAACCATCATTTCAAAATTTGATGGATTCATTCTAACAGAATCGTATCTTCTGCCAATGCCCAAGATATCTCCGGTACTATTCCATAGTACGGTAGAGGTCTGTACTACGGTCTGGCGCCCTGACCTCTACCGGGCTGAGGTGACAACTCTCAGAAATGTGCTGAGGTAGTCTGGCGCGCTGACCTCTTCACCTGGCTGAGACCAGGCGACAACTCTTAGACACCTCCTCCTACTTATCCTTCGACCATGATCCCACAAACAAGCACCAGGCCTTAACATCACACACCATTCTGATTTCATCACTTCCGGCTTTCTGCCCTCCAAAGCCTCCAACCATATTGTTCCCCAGCCCCGCACGGCCCAATTTTATCTTCTCCCCAAAATCCACAAACAAAACTGCCCTGGCAGATCCATTGTTTCTGCTTGTTCATGTGCAACGGAATTAATTTCCACATACCTCCACTCCATCCTATCCCCCCTGGTCCAATCCCTCCCTACCCATGTCCAAGAAACCTCACACGCCCATCTCTTCAATGACTTCCGTTTTCCAGGCCCCCACTACCTCATCTTTACTATGGATGCCCAGTCACTCTACACCTCCATCCCCCACCAGGAAGGTCTTAAAGCCTTCCGTTTCTTCCTCGACCGCAGCACTAGCCAATTTCCGTCTACCAACACTCTCCTCTGTGGATGTGGTGTACCTCGACTTTCAGAAAGCCTTCGACAAGGTCCCACATAGGAGATTAGTGGGCAAAATTAGGGCACATGGTATTGGGGGTAGGGTACTGACATGGATAGAAAATTGGTTGACAGACAGAAAGCAAAGAGTGGGGATAAATGGGTCCCTTTCGGAATGGCAGGCAGTGACCAGTGGGGTACCGCAAGGTTCAGTGCTGGGACCCCACCTATTTACGATATACATTAATGACTTAGACGAAGGGATTAAAAGTACCATTAGCAAATTTGCAGATGATACTAAGTTGGGGGGTAGTGTGAATTGTGAGGAAGATGCAATAAGGCTGCAGGGTGACTTGGACAGGTTGTGTGAGTGGGCGGATACATGGCAGATGCAGTTTAATGTAGATAAGTGTGAGGTTATTCACTTTGGAAGCAAGAATAGAAAGGCAGATTATTATCTGAATGGTGTCAAGTTAGGAGGAGGGGGAGTTCAACGAGATCTGGGTGTCCTAGTGCATCAGTCAATGAAAGGAAGCATGCAGGTACAGCAGGCAGTGAGGAAAGCCAATGGAATGTTGACCTTCGTAACAAGAGGAGTTGAGTATAGGAGCAAAGAGGTCCTTCTACAGTTGTACCGGGCCCTGGTGAGACCGCACCTGGAGTACTGTGTGCAGTTTTGGTCTCCAAATTTGAGGAAGGATATTCTTGCTATGGAGGGCGTGCAGCGTAGGTTCACTAGGTTAATTCCCGGAATGGCGGGACTGTCGTATGTTGAAAGGCTGGAGCGATTGGGCTTGTATACACTGGAATTTAGAAGGATGAGGGGGGATCTTATTGAAACATATAAGATAATTAGGGGATTGGACACATTAGAGGCAGATAACATGTTCCCAATGTTGGGGGAGTCCAGAACAAGGGGCCACAGTTTAAGAATAAGGGGTAGGCCATTTAGAACGGAGATGAGGAAGAACTTTTTCAGTTAGAGGGTGGTGAAGGTGTGGAATTCTCTGCCTCAGAAGGCAGTGGAGGCCAGTTCGTTGGATGCTTTCAAGAGAGAGCTGGATAGAGCTCTTAAGGATAGCGGAGTTAGGGGGTATGGGGAGAAGGCAGGAACGGGGTACTGATTGAGAGTGATCAGCCATGATCGCATTGAATGGCGGTGCTGGCTCGAAGGGCTGAATGGCCTACTCCTGCACCTATTGTCTATTGTCTATTGTCTATTATCTATTGTCCTCCACCTAGCAGAGCTGGTCCTTATACTCAACAACTTGTCCTTTGACTCCACCCACTTCCTCCAAACCCAAGGCGTAGCTATGGGCACTCGCATGGGCCTGAGCTATGCCTGCCTCTTTGTAGGGTACGTCGAACAACCATTGTTCCAGGCGTACACTGGCCCTATCCCCGAACTCTACCTCCGCTACATTGACAACTGCATTGGTGCTGCCTCCTGCACCCATGCAGAACTCACTGACTTCATCAACTTCACGACTAATTTCCATCCTGCATTCAAATTCACTTGGACCATCTCAGACATCTCCATGCCGTTTCTAGATCTCACCGTCTCCATCAAGAAGATAGACTATCGACTGACATCTATTACAAACCCACTGACTCCCATAGCTATCTAGACTACACTTCTTCCCACCCTGCTTCCTGTAAAGACTCTATCCCCTACCTCCAATTCCTCCGTCTATGCTGCATCTGCGCCCAGGATGAGGTTTTTCCATATCAGGTCGTTGGAGATGTCCTCATTCTTATGGGAACAGGGGTTCCCCTCTTCCAGTATAGATGCAGCTCTCACTAGAGTCTCTTCGATATCCCGCAGCTCCGCTCTTGCTCCCCCTCCCCCTATTCGTAACAAGGACAGAGTCCCCCTTGTCCTCACCTTCCACCCCATCAGCCGTCCCATACACCACGTAATCCTCCAACATTTTCGCCACCTCCAATGGGATCCCACTACTAGCCACATCTTCCCATCTCCACCCCTTTCTGATTTCCGCAGCGACCGTTCCCTCTGCAACTCCCTGGTCAACTCGTCCTTTCCCACCCAAACCACCCCTTCCCCAAGTACGTTCCCCAGCAATCGCAGGAGATGCAACACCTGTCCCTTTACCTACCCCCTCAACTCCGTCCAAGGACCCCGATAGTCTTTTCAGGTGAGGTAGTGGTTCACATGCACCTCCTCCAACCTCATCTACTGTTTCCGCTGTTCCATGTGTCACCTCCTGTATATCGGCGAGACCAAGCACAGGCTCGGCGAGCGTTTCGCTGAACACTTCCTGATCCCCCAGTTGCTCAGCACTTTAACTCCCCCTCCCATTCCCAATCTGACCTTTCTGTCCTGAGGCCCAGCACAAATTGGAGGAACAGCACCTCATATTTCGCTTGGGTTACTTACACCCCAGCGGTATGAACATTGACCTCTCCAACCTCAAGTAGCCCTTGCTTTCCCTCTCTCTCCATCCCCTCCCCCAGTTCCCCCACCAGTCTTACTGTCTCCGACTACATTTTATCTCTGTACCGCCCACTCCCCTGACATCATTCTGAAGAAGGGTCTTGACCCAAAACATCACCCATTCCTTCTCTCCAGAGATGCAGAGAGTTACTCCAGCATTTTGTGTCTAACCAGTACTATCCCAGTCTACATCATGCTCAACATGAAAAACAAGCCCTCAGTAATGAAGTGGTATCAAAGTCAGGAATGAATGGATCTAAGAATCCTCAATATTGCTATGAGCTTTAATAAAAGCGTCAGAATAAATGTGGGTAAAGGAACTCTCTGACGTTTACCACCTTGACTTTCAGAAAGCCTTTGACAAGGTTCCACATAGGAGATTAGTGGGCAAAATTAGAGCACATGTTATTGGAGGTTGAGTACTGACATGACTCATGTTGGTTGACAGACAGAAAGCAAAGAGTGGGGATAAATGGGTCCCTTTCAGAATGGCAGGCAGTAACTAGTGGGGTACCGCAAGGCTCGGTGCTGGGACCGCAGCTATTTACAATATACATTAATGACTTGGATGAAGGGATTAAAAGTACCATTAGCAAATTTGCAGATGATACAAAGCTGGGTGGTAGTGTGAACTGTGAGGAAGATGCTATGAGGTTGCAGGGTGACTTGGACAGGTTGTGTGAGTGGGCGGATGCATGGCAGATGCAGTTTAATGTGGATAAGTGGTAAGAATAGGAAGGCAGAGTATTATCTGAATGGTGTCAAGTTAGGAACAGGGGACGTACAACGCGATCTGGGTGTCCCAGTGCATCAGTCACTGAAAGGAAGCATGCAGGTACAGCAGGCAGTGAATAAAGCCAATGGAATGTTGGCCTTCATAACAAGAGGAGTTGAGTATAGGAGCAAAGAGGTCCTTCTGCAGTTGTACAGGGCCCTAGTGAGACCGCACCTGGGCTACTGTGTGCAGTTTTGGTCTCCAAATTTGAGGAAGGATATACGAAAATAACTGCAGATGCTGGTACAAATCGATTTATTCACAAAATGCTGGAGTAACTCAGCAGGTCAGGCAGCATCTCGGGAGAGAAGGAATGGGTGACGTTTCGAGTCGAGACCCTTCTTCAGACTGATGAAGTATACATAGCATACATACATTACTTGGAATCATAAAAGCATCGTTTTAGACATGGAAAAGTTTCTGTCCGCACAACCAAACTTAGAGGTCTCGTCTGGTTCACCCCGGGATGGGTATCAATATTTAGAGTGCTGCCATATTAACTAGTCAAGCAGCAACCATACTCTGCATCATAATACCTCGGCATGCATCTTCACATACACTCAGTATGTTCTGCTGTCTGGATACCTCACTTAAAATGAGGTGTGTCAGGACGGAAGCAGGGGTCTTGATTCCTCAGCATTGATATGGACCTCATGAAATCTCATGTCATGAGGTTAAACATTCTGCTGAATATGACCTACTCGCCTCTCTCGGCTGATGGATCATCAATCTACATTGAATGCCGCGAGGAAGAAGCATAGACAGATGCCAAGGCAAGGAGAATTTCTGATTGGACACTTTAGTGCACATCCTCAAAAGTGTCACCCATTCCTTCTCTCCCGAGATGCTGCCTGACCTGCTAAGTTACTCCAGCATTTTGTGAATAAATTGAGGAAGGATATTCTTGCTATTGAGGGCGTGCAGCGTAGGTTTACTAGGTTAATTCCCGGAATGGCGGGACTGTCATATGTTGAAAGACTGGAGCGACTAGGCTTGTATACACTGGAATTTAGAAGGGTGAGAGGAGATCTTATCGAAACGTATAAGATTATTAAAGGGTTGGACACGTTAGAGGCAGGAAACATGTTCCCAATGTTGGGGGAGTCCAGAACAAGGGCCACAGTTTAAGAATAAGGGGTAGGCCATTTAGAACTGAGATGAGGAAAAACTTTTTCAGTCAGAGAGTTGTGAATCTGTGGAATTCTCTGCCTCAGAAGGCAGTGGAGGCCAATTATCTGAATGTATTCAAGAGAGAGCTAGATAGAGCTCTTAAGGATAGCGGAGTCAGGGGGTATGGGGAGAAGGCAGGAACGGGGTACTGATTGAGAATGATCAGCCATGATCACATTGAATGGCGGTGCTGGTTCGAAGGGCCAAATGGCCTCCTCCTGCACCTATTGTCTATTGCCCTCCTTCAATTAATGAGTCAGTGATCCATTTCAGAAGAGGCACGAGGAGTGGCATGGGCAGCGTATACCATAGGTTAAGGAGTTTCAAAATCCATCTCAGTAGCACCATGAATAACCAAGCCCAGAAATAAAGCTGTCATGGAGACACAAAAGAGATGAAGATGCTGAAATCTTGTGCAAAAATCAAACTGTTGGAGGAACTCAGCATGTCAAGTAACATCTGTGGAAAGAAATGGACAGACAATGTTTCAGGTCTGGACTGTTCTTCAGACAGAAGTGTCCAAACCCAAAAGGCCGCCTCTCCCTTTCCCTACACAGTTGACGTAGCTAGTTACCTGACGTGCCAAGTTCCTCCAGCAGTATGTTTTATGATATAGCTGCCATACTGTTAAGATTGTGAAACCATATTATTTTAAAAATGATGCCATCTTTCCATTCCATGATTAGTGTTTTTTTCAGGACAGTAAGACCAGTGTACTTTTTTCGACATTTCATTATTACAAATATAACAATTGAAATCACGACCAATTTGGATGATGGAACAGCAAATATTATCAGGCAATGGTATCCGGAATAAATTATCCTGACCTAAATAAAGTACTGAGTGAGACCAGTAAAGGGTGGCCTGATCCCAAATATGTTTTCACAAAATATACACTAGATCAGAATCTAATCAGACCTATCGTCAAGTCACATCAACTTTAGATCCATTATCCAAACTTCAATGAGGATTCACATGCAACACAATCACTGTACGAAACAGAATAGATTCAGAAAAGATCAAAATGGGCATCCACAAGACACTAAAGGCAAATAACAGAATAATTACATGTCATGTGAACATGAATATATGTTGAGATGTCCTGGCCAATATCCCATCCTTGCCAATATCCCAACCTTAGCTCACAATGCTAAAAGAACTGACCTTTCATAGAATTTAAATATGTTCCTGCTGAAAGCATACTGGTTGCATCATATGTAATAATTTATTTTGAAAATACAGTAAAGACATTTATATTCCTAAAAACAATTCGTTAAGTATGTAGAAAATTCAGGTTAAACACAATGTACCATCCCAGGTACTTTATTTGCTCAAGTATATTCAAGTATGGAGACCAAGGACTGGCTTTAAAGACCATCACAAACAACCCCACGGAGACTCACGTACTAATAGAGGATTATATGGACTGTGGAACGGGTGTCCTTGCAACACCACGCCAAGGGCTTGGTTGGATGGGATGCAATTCTTCAATTGTTTACTGATGTGTGCAAAGCTATTCAACATCCCTCACCTCGGCCTTCTACCCCGGAGTGACTAAAGCCCGCAGAAATACACAGACGGTGAAGGCGGACAATTGAAATACGGCGTGTAAAGTAATCAATGAGGCGACTGACTTCCTGGTGGGAGTTTTTAAAAGAGTTTGTCCAGTCTCGCAGACAGGAGCAGTTCAGTCTGAACAAGAGTCTCCAACCCGAAGCGTCACCCATCCCTTCTCTCCTGAGATGCTGCCTGACCCGCTGAGTTACTCCAGCATTTTTGTTAATAAATACCTTCGCAGCAGTCAGTAGGTGCGGCGTGTTCGACATCCGACCAGTCCATGGCCCACTGTCCGAGCAGCGCCGAGGGAGCCTGTCTCCCGGAGAGCAAGTAGTCCCCAGCCCGTCGGGGAAGGCCGTCTCCGGTCTCCCTGTCCCCAGCCGGCAGTAGCCTACCCGCCCGCCTCAGTACGCGAGGCCCACTGTCTGGCAGCAGCAGCAGCCGCCGCCGCCCGCCTCCCCTTCCGCGCAAATCACCTTCATCCGAGTCGCGGCAACGGACACTGCGCTCGTCCTCGTCGTCCACGCTGTCCAGCTCCTCCTCGTCGTTGTAATAGTCCACGATGGGCGAGAGGAGAGCGGCGAACATCTTACCCGCCGAACACCCCCTCTCCTCCCTCCCCCTCTCCTCCCTCCATCCGCCTCTATCCGCCCCCTCCCCCTCTCCCCTCCTTCCCGCCCGGACAACCGCCCGCCCGCCTTGGCCGCCCGGCGCTCTGCCTGCGGGGGCCTTGCGCTCCACCGCCTGCGCAATCCGCCGCCGCCGCCGCCGCCCGCCGCCCGGCGACGACACGAGTGAGCGCGGCAGCCAAGTCACCCCTGGCGACGACCACCAATCACACCGTCCGAGTGAGACGGAGATGGAAAAACGGCCATCGGGCAGTGGTGGAGACAGCTATCCGGGGTCCTCGCGGCGCAGTGTGGAGACCAAAGATACTAGAGGAGCGAGATACACCACTCGGCCCTAAACACCGCAGCAGGTCAAGGGGACATTTCAGCGCCATTTTAGTAGGCAGATTCTGTGTGTTAGACAACTCTGTGTCAAGTTTATTTGTCACATACACTTACACGATGTGCAGTGAAATGAAAGTGGCAATGCCTGCGGATTGTGCACAAAAAAGAATTACAGTTACAGCATATAAATAAAGTTAATAAGTTACTATAGTGTAGACAAAAATTTAGTCTCTGGAGTTATAAAAGTTGACAGTCCTGATGGCCGGTGGGAAGAAACTCCGTCTCATCCTCTCCATTTTCACAGCGTGACAGCGGAGACGTTTGCCTGACCGTAGCATCTGGAACAGTCCATTGCTGGGGTGGCAGGGGTCCCTCATGATCTTGCTTGCTCTGGATCGACACCTCCTGATATATCATATCATATCATATCATATATATACAGCCGGAAACAGGCCTTTTTGGCCCTCCAAGTCCGTGCCGCCCAGCGATCCCCGCACATTAACACTATCCTACACCCACTAGGGACAATTTTTACATTTACCCAGCCAATTAACCTACATACCTTGTATCGGTCCTGCAGGGGGACGAGTGTAGTTCCCATGGTGCGTTCTGCCGAACACACTACTCTCTGCAGGGCCATCCTGTCCTGGGCAGAGCTGTTCCCAAACCAGACTGTAATGTTGCCGGACAGGATGCTCTCTACAGCCCCAGAGTAGAAGCAATGAAGGATCCTCAGAGACACTCTGAATTTCCTCAGCTGTCTAAGGTGGTAAAGGCGCTGCTTTGCCTTACCCACCAGTGCGGCAATAATAATAATAATAATAATACATTTTATTTATATAGCGCTTTTCATATACTCAAAGATGCTTTACAGAGATTTTGAGAACATAGGGAAATTAATAAATAGATAAATAAGTAAATAAATAAATGAACAGAGAAAGGAGACAGTAGGTGAGGTGACCTTCAGTGGTTGAAGGCAGTACTGAACAGGTGAGACTTCAGCGATGTTTTGAATGTGGTGAGTGTGGGGGAGTCTCTAACGGTTTGGGGTAGTGAGTTCCATAGGGTGGGAGCAGCGATGGAGAAAGCCCTGTCCCCCCAGGATCTGAGTTTAGTCCGGATGTGGGGGGATAGGAGATTGGCAGCGGCAGAGCGGAGGGTGCAGGTGGGAGTGTGCCTGTGGAGGAGGTCGGTCAGGTAGGATGGGGCCAGGTTATGGAGGGCTTTGTAGGTTATGAGGAGGATTTTGTACTGGATTCTCTGGGGGATGGGGAGCCAGTGGAGTTTATAAAGGACGGGGGTGAGTAGACGGGCAGCGGAGTTTTGAATGTATTGAAGTTTATTGATGATTTTTGAGGGTGCGCCATAGAGGAGGCTGTTGCAGTAGTCCAGACGGGAGGTGATGAAGGCGTGGATGAGGGTTTCTGCAGCTGTGGAGGAGAGGGATGGACGGAGACGGGCAATGTTTTTGAGGTGGAAGAAGGCTGTCTTTGTGATGTGTTTGATGTGTTTGTCGAAGGAGAGGGTTTGATCAAGGATGATTCCAAGATTCCGGATGTGAGGTGAGGTGGATACTGGGAGACCATCAATGTTGAGGATGAAGTTTTGGGTGGATTTGGTGAGCATTTTTGGACCAATGATGATGATTTCAGATTTGTTGCAATTGAGTTTGAGGAAGTTTGATTGAAGCCAAGATTTTATTTCAGTAATGCAGTTTGTCAGTGTAGAGTGTGTGGTGGAGGAGATTGACTTGGTGGAGATGAGGAGCTGGATATCATCGGCGAAGCAGTGGAAGTTGAGACCATGACGGCGGATTAATTGACCAAGGGGGAACAGGTAGAGGATGAAGAGGAGGGGGCCAAGGACTGAGCCTTGGGGGACACCTTGGGGGAGGGGAGCGGTGGGGGATTTACAGTTGTTAATGGAGATGAACTGGTGTCTGTCAGAGAGGTAAGATTTAAACCAGGATAGGGCTGTGCCGGTGATGTTAAGGGAGGTTTCAAGTCGGGTGAGGAGAATGGAGTGATTTATGGTGTCAAAGGCGGCGCTGAGGTCAAGTAGGATGAGGATGTTGAGGTTGCCAGCGTCGGAGGAGAGGAGAATGTCGTTTGTGATTTTGAGGAGCGCAGTTTCAGTACAGTGGTTTGAGCGGAATCCAGATTGGAAAGTTTCATACAGGTTATTGGTAGAGAGGTGGTATTTTAGTTGGGAAGCTACAGCACGTTCCAAAACTTTGGACAGAAAGGGTAGGTTGGAGATTGGTCTGAAGTTGTTTGGGGTGTCAGGGTTTAGACCAGGTTTTTTCAGAATGGGGGTGACAGCAGCGATTTTGAGGGATGGCGGGACGATGCCAGTGGACAGGGAGGAGTTTATTGTTGCAGTGATAAGTGGAGAGCAGGAAGGCAGGCCTTGACAAAGCTGGAGGGGATGGGGTCCAGAGAGCAGATGGCAGTTTTTATTCCTGTGAAGAGGTCAGAGAGGTCGGTGGTGGAGATTGGGGAGAACTGAGGCAGGGGCTGACAGGATAAGGGGGGGCAGGTGGTTTGAGGGGGAGCAGGTGCGTTGGTGGTTAAGGTGCTGTAGATGTTGTCTATTTTGCTTTGGAAGAATGAAAGGAAAGTGGTGCATTTGTCAACTGTGAATGATTGGGAGATGGTGTCCAGGGGGCTGAGGAGTTTGTTTATTGTAGAGAAGAGTGTTTTGGGGTTTCCGGAGCCAGAGTGAATTATTTGAGAGTAGTAGGTGGAGTGGGCATGGGAGAGGGCATCTTTATAGTGCTGTATGTGGTCTTTGTAGGCTTGGGAGTGAATTGTGAGACCTGTTTTGTTGCGGAGTCTTTCAAGTTGACGGGCATGAGTTTTCATCACGCGGAGTTCAGGGGTAAACCAGGGAGCAGAGTGGGTGAAGGAAACTGTTTTGGTTTTTATAGGTGCAAGCTGGTCGAGGCAGGAGGAGAGAGTGCGGTTGTAGTAGTCAGTGAGGTCAGAGGGGCTGTGGAGGTCAACGAAGGGAGAGGCGGACATTATTTCAGAGAGGGAGGATGAGAGCGAGGTAGGTGAAACAGAGTTCAGCTTGCGGAAGTTTATTTTGCGTTTTTGCTTTGGAGCTGGGGTGGGAATGTTGACGGACATGGTGATGGCTAAGTGATCAGAGAGGGCAATGTGCGTTGCCCATGTCAGATCCTCTGTGATGCGGACTCCTAAGTATTTAAAACTGCTCACCCTATCCACAGTAGACCCATTTATCTCCAGTGTGTTCACAACTCTGCGATTTCTTCGTATATAAAATGTTTGCCAACAATTATTTTTGTTCAACTTCTTGGATAAGTTGATAGTTGACATTTATGATTATTTCTTGAAGAACTGCTGCTTCGTGATCTTTAAATTTTGGATGTTACTGATTGAATATTTGCACTTGAGATCCACTCTATATCAGACCAATTGATCATATTTAATGAACTGTTCTTCTTTATTTTCTCTGTTAATTTTAATTTCACCTCCACGAGCTGCATCACTTTTTGTTTTATTTTAAAAAGTCATGGAAGATTAGGCATTTGCAAACAATAGAACTCTACTGTATCCACAATATAATTGAAAAGACATTTAACTTTATACTTAGAGCCAAGAAAATTTGAATTGGTGCATTGATTAGTTAAAAACCATTCACAGCCACTAAAATGCCTGACATGGTATAGAAGCATGAATCAAATTCAAATAGACACAGTGGTGGAGTAAATCACCGGGTCAGGCAGCATCTCTGGAGAAAAAGGATGGGTGATGTTTCAGGTTGGGACCTTTCTTCAGAAAAGGGGAGGGGGGGAGGGAAGGTGAAGAGCTGGTATAAATCAGGATCTGATCTTTTCATTGGTTAGCTGATATGCGAAACAGTGTACATCTCGCACACAAAATGATGCAAATCTTACCATGAATGACAGAAATTAAAAGTGTTGTCCTTGTTTGTGAAGTTCATTTTTGAATGATATATAATTGAAGGGAGTTGGTGCAATATACTGCTAACTCACAAATGTGTCATTATGAGATATTCACATTTGAAAAATCCATAAATCCCCCAAAAAACAAGAAGGTTCCTATGTTATTTGATAGGGAGAACCATGTGCTGAGAAGTGTGTGCTTGACTAATGTGTGAGAGAGAGAGAGAGAGAGAGAGAGAGAAAAAAAGAAAAAGGTTGTTAAACAAATAATCAGAGCAAATCACAAGAAAGAAACTTGAGATATATATATATGTGTGTGTGTGTGTGTGCATACATATATATATATATATACATAAACATGTCTCCAGGGAATAATGTAGCTGGGACATGTTGGCCGGTGTGGGCAGGTGAGACGAGTGTAGCTGGGACATGTTGGCCGGTGTGGGCAGATGGGACTAGTGTAGCTGGGACATGTTGACCAGTGTGGGCAGGTGAGACTAGTGTAGCTGGGACATGTTGGCCGGTGTGGGCAGGTGGGACTAGTGTAGCTGGGACATGTTGTCCGGTGTGAGCGAGTTGGGCCGAAGGGCCTGTTTCCACCAAAGATACTAGAGGAGCAAGATGGACCACTCTGTCGAAATCGCGTATACTGAAGTGTAGTACGCAAAGCAGCGAAACATCCGCTATTTTAGTAGGCAAAACCCGCCGTTCGCTATGCCTCTCGCAGTGTAATCGGTGATGTGGGGGAGCAGTATGTGTGATGATACCATTAAAATGCAGTAAGTATCTTATCTATCAACTCACATTTTTTTGGTTATTTTTATTTTTCAATGTTTTCCCTCTGCTTCATTTCTCTGATTTTATTATTTCTTACTGTTTCTGCCCATTTCCCTCCCATCCTTCCTCCCCAGCCCCCTCTTTTGTGCAGTTTCCCTTGTATTGCTCAAACACACACTGCACAAATTTAACTTATTATATATGTATATATGAACGTGTGTTTGTGTGTGTGAGAGGCAAGATAGGCAAGGATGGCACTGCAGAGAGTAGTGTGTTCGGCAGAACGCACCATGGGAACTACACTCGTCCCCCTGCAGGACCTATACATCAGGAGGTGCAGATCCAGAGCAAGCAAGATTATGAGGGACCCCTGCCACCCCAGCAACGGACTGTTCCAGATGCTACGGTCAGGCAAACGCCTCCGCTGTCACGCTGTGAAAACGGAGAGGATGAGACGGAGTTTCTTCCCACAGGCCATCGGGACTGTCAACTTTTATAACTTCAGGGACTAAATTTTGTCTTCTCTATATTAACTTTATTAACTTTATTTATATGCTGTAACTGTAATTCTTTTTTGTGCACAATCCGCAGGCATTGCCACTTTCATTTCACTGCACATCGTGTATGTGACAAATAAACTTGACTTGACTTGAAATAGATCTCAAAGTTTGTTCCCATGGATCAGAAGCAACTTTGATTTAAAGCACACACACACATATATATCTCTATATATATCTCTAGTTTCTTTCATCTGATTTTTTTTTTCTCTCTCTCTCGCTCTCTCTCTCTCTCTCTCTCGACAAGCACACACTTCTCAGCACATGGTTCTCCCTATCATGATCACTGTTCTCTCACACATTTTATTAGGGCCTACCCACACACATTCACAATCAGTGACATCAAACATATTTCCAGAGATCCTAATATGGTGAATAAAATAACTATGAACACATGAAATTAGAAAAGCGAAAAAAAGATATGAGGCTGCTTTGGCAAGTAATGTAAAAGTAAACCCCAAGGGGTTCTACAGATATGTCAATAGCAAAAGGATAGTGAGGGATAAAATTGGTCCATTAGAGAGTCAGAGTGGACAGCTATGTGCTGAGCCGGAAGAAATGGGGGAGATATTAAACAATTTCTTTTCTTCGGTATTTACCGAGGAGAAGGATATTGAATTATGTGAGGTAAGCGAAACAAGTAGAGTAGTGATGGAAATTAGGATGATTAAAGAAGAGGAGGTACGGACACTTTTGAAGAATATAAAAGTGGATAAGTCTCCAGGTCCTGATAGGATATTCCCTAGGACATTGAGGGAAGTTAGTGCAGAAATAGCAGGGGCTATGACGGAAATATTTCAAACGTCATTAGAAACAGGGATGGTGCCGGAGGATTGGCGCATTGCGCATGTTGTGCCTTTGTTTAAAAAAGGTTCTAAAAGTAAACCTAGCAATTATAGACCTATTAGTTTGACGTCTGTGGTGGGAAAATTAATGGAAAAGATACTTAGGGACAATATATATAATTATTTGGATAATCAAGGCCTGATTAGAAACAGTCAACATGGATTTGTGCCTGGAAGGTCATGTTTGACTAATCTTCTTGAATTTTTTGAAGAGGTTACCAGGGAAATTGATAAGGGCAAGGCTGTGGATGTTGTCTATATGGACTTCAGTAAGGCATTTGACAAGGTTCCACATGGAAGGTTGATTAAGAAGGTTAAATCGTTGGGTATTAATAGTGAGGTTGCAAGATGGATTCAACAATGGCTGAATGGGAGATACCAGAGGGTAACGGTTGACAATTGTATGTCAGGTTGGAGGCCAGTGTCTAGTGGAGTGCCCCAAGGATCTGTGTTGGGTCCACTGTTGTTTGTCATTTACATTAATGATCTGGATGATGGTGTGGCAAATTGGATTAGTAAATATGCAGATGATACTAAGATAGGTGGAGTAGTTGATAGTGAGGTAGATTTTCAAAGTCTACAGAGAGACTTGGGCCTTTTGGAAGGGTGGGCTGAAAGATGGCAGATGGAGTTTAATGCTGATAAGTGTGAGGTGCTGCATTTTGGTAGGACAAATCAAAATAGGACGTACAGGGTAAATGGTAGGGAATTGAGGAATGCAGTGGAACAGAGGGATCTGGGAATAACTGTGCATTGTTCCCTGAAGGTGGAATCTCATGTGGATAGGGTGGTGAAGAAGGCGTTTGGTATGCTTGCCTTTATAAATCAGAGCATCGAGTATAGAAGTTGGGATGTAATGTTGAAATTGTACAGGGCATTGGTGAGGCCGAATCTGGAGTATGGTGTGCAGTTCTGGTCGCCAAATTATAGGAAGGATGCCGACAAAATGGAGAGGGTACAGAGGAGATTTACTAGAATGTTGCCTGGGTTTCAGCACTTAGGCTACAGAGAGAGGTTGAACAGGTTGGGTCTTTATTCTTTGGAGCGTAGAAGGTTGAGGGGGGACTTGATAGAGGTTTTTTAAATTATGAGAGGGACGGACAGAGTTGACGTGGGTAGGCTTTTCCCTTTGAGAGTGGGGAAGATTCCAACAAGGGGACATAGCTTCAGAATTGAGGGACAAAGGTTTAGGGGTAACATGAGGGGGAACTTCTTTACTCAGAGGGTTGTGGCTGTATGGAATGGACTTCCGGTGGAAGTGGTGGAGGCTGGCTCGATTTTATTATTTAAGAGTAAATTGGATAGGTATATGGATAGGAGGGGATTGGAGGGTTATGGTCTGAGTGCAGGTAGATGAGACTAGGTCAGGGAGAATGGTCGGCGTGGACTGGTAGGGCCGGACAGGCCTGTTTCCATGCTGTAGTTGTTATATGTTATATGTTATATGTTATGTCAAGATATTTTTTCATTCTATATTAGTGTAATAAAATGTAATGCATACGTACCTACACTGATACAAAAGTGCTAGCTTTAGACATGAATAATGTACATTACTACCATAGTTTAGTTTTAAATTTAACATATAATTGAGGGTGTCGGTGTAATATAGTGCAAACCCTCACTTTTGTGAACAATGAGTTACATGCATTAACACGATCCTTTTCGCATCAGCCTCCACAGTCTCTATTCCTTTTCTCCAGAGATGCTGCCTAAAAGCTGGGGCAATGACATAATGGTCATTAAGGAAGTTTAAAATCGAAGGGTCATACCGCCCGCAGTAAAGTGTAACAAGTGTGGGGTCTGAATGTGGAATCACGTTCTTGTCTCGAGCAAATGGGATAAAGACCTTTTTTAAAGGCATTTCTAAATATTCCAAATTTTGGATGCCAGAAGACAATGCAAGGAGTCCAAGAAAGAAAATGCCATATCTCCTACCCATGGCTGACACCCTTCCTTCAGAATCTCAAACATTTTTTGCCTGGATCAACCTTAGTATAGACACACAAAGCTGGAGTAATTCAGCGGCACAGGCAGCATCTCTGGAGAGAACGAATGGATGACGTTTCGGGTCGAGACCCATCTTCGGGCAACCTTAGTATATTTTGTTTGAGGTCCATTATATGTAATTCATATGATTTTGCATTAATTTTCACAATTATTTATCAATTATCACACCAGAGGCAGCGGCCCACCATTTTTTTCCTCAACTTTCTCCCCACTTACTACAATTAGTCCGAATTGTATATTACAACCTAGTTTCAATGGTAACAGGTCCTGACCACAAAACATCAGCTATCCATGTAATTGAGAGATGCTGACTGACCCACTGAGTTAGTCCGGCACTTTTTCTCTTTTTGTAAACCAGCATCTGCAATTCCTTGCATCTAGATGTAACATTGATCCTGTTTCTCTCTCCACAGGTGATGACTCACTGAGCACTCACAGTAATTTCTGGTTTTATTGCATATTTCCAACAATTTTGGAAGATTTTGGCTTTTATCACAATTTCTCTCGACTTTCATTAACATTGCTGGCCAGGATGAATTTGTCTGGCTTTGGCCATCAATTATGAAAGTAACAACCGGCATTCAGCCATTTGGACAACATTAGTTGACATGTGAATCGGTGCCATTCTGTACAGTTCTACTCACTTTCACTTATAGCAAGCACTATAGAAATACTACCAATGCCATCTTCAAAAACTGCTCTAAATTGATCAGAAGGATAAGCAAACCAACATCAACAAGGCCGACATCCATCTTTTGACAGCCTGGTTTCATTCAAGTGGCGCCATAGGGGAAGTCACATCAGTTGTATGCCTGACATCAGATTCCTAAAAGAAGCACTCTGCTTGAAGTTCTGTCACAGAAAGACATTACAAACTATCAGCGGAAAATATTAAAGGATGTTCTCAAAACTTCCTTTAAAAAAAATCCAACAACCCCTAGCCCATGACAACACTGAACAGAGCCTTTAGAACAGCATCACAAACCTCATACCAAGATGTCAGGAGTATACAGGAAACTGGCAATAGCATCACCTCAAGCTATCCACCAAATCATCCCATCAGGAACCTACTTCCCCATCTGTCTAAAGTCTATGGATCCCACAATGACTTCATCAGTCAGCACAGAATCACAATAAACTGAATTGAATTGAATTGAATAAGTTTATTGGCCAAGTATGTACACATACAAGGAATGTGCCTTGCTGCTCCGCTCGCAAGTAACAACACAAACATACACTAAACAATTAAGAATAAAGCATAAAACATTAAAACATTAAGAATAAAACATTATAGTTTAAACATGTGAATGAAATAAACCAGAGCAAAAAGAGGCTACAGACTTTTGGTTATTGAGTAGAACTACTACTCGCGGAAAAAAGCTGTTTTATGTCTGGCTGTGGCTGCTTTGACAGTCCGGAGTCGCCTTCCAGAGGGAAGTGCTTCAAAGAGTTTGTGGCCAGGGTGAGAGGGATCAGAGATGATCTTGCCCACTCGCTTCCTGGCCCTTGCAGTGTACAGTTCGTCAATGGGGGGAAGGTTGCAGCCAACAACCTTCTCAGCTGATCGAACGATCCGTTGCAGCCTCCGGATGTCGTGCTTGGTGGTTGAGCCAAACCAGACCATGATGGAGAAGGTGAGGACGGACTCAATGATAGCAGTATAGAATTGGACCATCATTGCCTGTGGCAGATTGTGTTTCCTCAGCTGCCGCAGGAAGTACATCCACTGTTGGGCCTTTTTGACTATGGAGTCGATGGTGGCCCCCCATTTAAGGTCCCTGGAGATGATGGTTCCAAGGAAATTAAATGCCTCCACAGGTGTGACAGGTGTGACTATGGGGGAGCTCTCCTAAGTCTACAATCAGTTCCACTGTCTTAAGATCATTGAGCTCCAGGTTGTTACAAAGGCACCAGAATGCCAGCTGTGTCACTTCCTGTCTGTAGGTAGATTCCTCCCCATCCTGGATCAGTCCAATCAGGGTTGTGTCATTCGTAAACTTGAGAAGCTTGACACAGGAGTCTGTGGAGGTGCAGTCGTTGGTGTAGAGAGAGTAAAGGAGAGGGGAGAGTACGCAGCCTTGTGGTGCTCCTATGCTGAGGGTCTGCGGGTCCGAGATGTGCTTTCCCAGCCTCACATGCTGCTTCCTGTCTGTCAGGAAGTTGATGATCCACTGACAGAGAGGTTCAGGCACAGACAACTGGGAGAGTTTGGAGTGCAGTAGCTCTGGCACAATGGTGTTAACAGCAGAGCTAAAGTCCACAAACAGAATCCTGGCATAGGTCCCCTTGCGGTCTAGGTGCTGGAGGATGAAGTGCAAGCCAAGGTTGACTGCGTCATCCACCGATCTATTGGCCTGGTATGCCAACTGCAGAGGGTCCAGCAGGGAGTTTGTGAAATGAAACAAGATATCTCTAATCCAAAGTGCGATCAGCCTTCCAC
Source organism: Rhinoraja longicauda (assembly GCF_053455715.1). Classification (NCBI taxonomy): domain Eukaryota; kingdom Metazoa; phylum Chordata; class Chondrichthyes; order Rajiformes; family Arhynchobatidae; genus Rhinoraja; species Rhinoraja longicauda. Next base: position 31,594,015 of record NC_135977.1, read on the forward strand.
ATCCAGTCCTGGTTGGAGCAGATAAGAAGTGATTATTAGTAGTTAATAATTATCAATACATTTATGATATAAATATCATGCTGTGGTTGTTTCTAGTTATATATTAGAGGGGAGGTGAATCCAAGTATCACCATAAAAGCATGTATCAATTAGGTATTTTGTACACCTTTGTACCTTATTTCATTGGCTTCTGTTATTTGAATTCAATGCCCATCAATTTAACACTGCATTTTGCATTTCCCCTTGCGTTCGGGGAAGTTTCTTCCCAGCTGTTATCAGGCAACTGAATCATCCTACCACAACCAGAGAGCAGTGCCAAACTATTATCTACCTCTTTGATGACCCGGGGACTATCCTTGATCGGACTTTGCTGGCTTTACCCTCCATTAAACGTTATTCCCTGATCTTGTATCTATACATTGTAATCATGTATTATCTTTCTGCTAACAGGTTAGCAAACAACAAAAGCTTTTCACAGTAGCTTGGTACATGTGACAATAAACTAAACTGAATGTTTGGTGACAGTTGGAGGCTAATGGTGAGAACCATCTAAAGCAAATATTGGTGCGGTAGAACAAGAGGTTGGTGGGCAGGATTGGGGGTTATGTAAATAGCACAAAATAACTGGAATTCTGAAATTATCAACAGAAATTATGTATACATAGTTATACATGCAAACATATAATTATGCATTATGGAATACTCCTTCTGGAAGAGATGAGAGGGAAAGATGTGTTTGATGGCATCAGTTTGAGATGTTAGAAATTACAGAATGTGGTCAGGAGGAGGTAAGATAGGTCATCCTATCATTATTCTTGCTGGGAAGAGAGGAGCGAATGTGGAGATGTGGGAAATGCAGCATATGTGTTGAGCAGCTAATACACTTTGTGGAAGAATAGCAGGTGAGGATAAAGGAAAATATATGGTGAGCCTTCTAAGGCAAATACTGGACGTTTTGAAGTTTATGCTGCATCTGTTTAGAGGAACCATCAGTGTTTCTGATCTTAACATTTCCTTTTGTTCTTTCTGAACAATCAGATCCCAATCTCCCCCTAACCCTTCTCAGCAACTTAAACCTTTTATCTCTAATTGTTCCCATTTCTCATGAAAAGTAATCAAACTAAAAGGTTATTTTGGTTTTTTTTCTACAGGCACACTGCCAGTAATAGTGGGAATTTGCAACCCTAGAGAAAACGAGGAGCTCAAAGAAATTAGTATAGCAAACAAAACAACTGGAGAAAGTAATGAAAGTAAAGCTTCATGACTTGAATCTTAGGGTTTTGAAGGAACTAGCAATGGAGGTGTTCTGGTAGTCATCTTTCAAAATTCCTTATGTTCTAGAACAGTTACTAAAGATTAGAACGTGGCAAATAAAAAACCCTCAATTTAAGAAAGGAAGAAAAGAGAAAGCAGGGAACCACAGACTTGTTAACCTGACATCAGTAGTAGGAAAAATTATGATTAATCACATGGTAGAAAATAGAAATAGAATTGTGAAGAATAACTGTGGATTTAAGAAAGGGAAACCATGTTTGATAAATCTGTTGGAATATTTTGAACTTGTAACTAGCAGAATAGAAATACATGAAGGAGTTTATGTGGCTTATTTTGAGCTGGCCTTTGATAAGGTGCCACACTCGAGATTTTGAAATGAGTGTCCACGACAATATATTGAGCACTGATGAACAGACAGAAAACAGCCAATTGGAATACATGATACATAATATATAACCAGAAACAACCACAGCATGATATTCACATCATAAATGTATTGATAATTATTAACTATTCTAATAAAAATTGCTGTTGGAAATTAATGTTAAATATCTGTAGATATAAAGTTGAAAGGTCTTTTGGGGGATGGGAAATATTTAGAGTTGGAATTGATATGTGGAAGGGGACAATCAAATAAAACACATCAAGCCACAATTGTAGGTCATAGTCCACCTACACATTTTCCAGAACTAGTTTCCTAATCTTAAAGTGAGTCATTCAGTTCTGTAGTGTCACTGAACTGTGAATCACTTCAGGCGAGAGGTAATAATTGACTCAATGAAAGCGCATAATTCTAATGGATGAACTGGTTTTCATGCAAATATCTGTAAACACGGGTCATCAGGAAGATTACGAGAAACCTTGTTCATCATCCCTAGAAAAATAATCCTTAAAAAAAATAACATGTTTCATTGCAGATCTAATTACATTTACACAAAAAGTGAATTAAGGTTCCAGATTTTAAAGTAAATTATCCATTTTAATGGATGGCAAGTGTAGTTCAATACAAACTAAACTCACATCTACAGTGCCCTCCATAAAGTTTGGGACAAAGACCCATCATTTATTTATTTGCCTCTGTACTCCATAATTTGAGATTTGTAATAGAAAAAAATCACATGTGGTTAAAGTGCACATTGTCAGATTTTAATAAAGGCCATTTTTATACATTTTGGTTTCACCATGTAGAAATTACAGCTGTGTTAAAACATAGTCCCCCCCCCCCCCCATTTCAGGGCACCATAATGTTTGGGACACATGGCTTCACAGGTGCTTGTAATTACTCAGGTGTGTAATAATTGCCTCCTGAATGCAGATATAAGAGAGCTCTCGGCACCTAGTCTTTCCTCTAGTCTTTCCATCACCTTTGGAAACTTTTATTGCTGTTTATCAACATGAGGAACAAAGTTGTGCCAATGAAAGTCAAAGAAGCCATTATGAGACTGAGAAACAAGAATAAAACTGTTAGAGATATCGGCCAAACCTTAGGCTTACCAAAATCAACTGTTTGGAACATCATTAAGAAGAAAGAGAGCACTGATGAGCTAACTAATCACAAAGGGACTGGCAGGCCAAGGAAGACCTCCGCAGCTGATAACAGAAGAATTCTCTCTATAATAAAGACAAATCCCCAAACACCTGTCCGACAGATCAGAAACACTCTTCAGGAGTCAGGTGTGAATTTGTCAATGACCACTGTCTGCAGAGGACTTCATGAAGAGAAATACAGAGGCTACACCTCAAGTTGTAAACCACTGGTTTGCCGTAAAAATAGGATGGCCGGGTTAAAGTTTGCCAAGAAATACATAAAAGAGCAACCACAGTTCTGGAAAAAGATCTTGTGGACAGATGAGACGAAGATTAAGTTATATCAGAGTGATGGCAAGAGCAGGAAGTGGAAGTGGAAGTGGCGGCGCCTAACGGCTGCGGCTCGCTAGCAGTCTGTTCGTCTTTTTTTTTTGTTGTGTGTCGGTGTTGGGATGTTTTTTTTTGGTTGTGTATGTGTGGGGGGTGGGGGGGTGGTGGGGGGAACCCTTTCTCTTTTAGGTCACTTCCTCATGGCGCGGGGTGCGGCTCGGCCGCGGGGCCTAACATCGCCCGGTGCGGCTCGGCCGCGGGGCCTAACATCGCCCGGCGCGGCTCGGCCACTGGACTTAACAGTGCCACCGCGGTGCGGCTCGGCCGCGGGGCCTAACATCGCTGATGCGGCTCGGCCGCTGGACTTAACAGTGCCCGGTGCGGCTCGGCCGCGGGGCCTAACATCGCTGGTGCGGCTCGGCCGCTGGACTTAACAGTGCCCGGTGCGGCTCGGCCGCGGGGCCTAACATCGCTGGTGTGGCTCGGCCGCTGGACTTAACAGTGCCCGGGCCGCGGGGCCTAACATCGCCCAGCGCGGCTCGGCCGCGGGACTTTTCATCGCTGGTGCGGCTCGGCCGCTGGACTTAACAGTGCCCGGTGCGGCTCGGCCGCTGGACTTAACATCGCCCGGTGCGGCTTGGCCGCGGGGCCTTCCGTCGCCCGGTGCGGCTTGGCCGCGGGGCCTAACATCGCCCGGTGCGGCTCGGCCACGGGACTTAGCTGCGCACGGCTCGGTCGCGGGGCCTTCCACCGCCCGGTTCGGCCGCGAGACGTCTCAGCGCCCGGTGCGACTCGGCCGCGGGGACTTCCATCCCCTTGCGGGGAATGTGCGGGTCGGTCGGGGATGAGCTGTCTGTCCGTGGGCGTGGGGAAGAGAGTTGAAGTTTTGTTGCCTCCATCACAGTGAGGGGGTGTTTGGAGTCACTGTGATGGACGTTTGTGTTGGGGTCATGTGTCTTGTGTTCTTTTTTGTGTATGACTGCTATGTAGTTTCGTTCGGTACCTTGGTACCGAATGACAAATAAAGCTCTGTTGAACTGTTGAACTGTTGAAAGTATGGAGGAGAGATAGAACTCCCCGCTGACCTGGGCATACCACCTCACCTGTGAAGCACGGTGGTGGGGGTGTTATGGCCTGGGCATGTATGGCTGCTGAAGGTACTGGCTCACTTATCTTCATTGATGATACAACTGTTGATGGTAGTAGCATAATGAATTCCAAAGTGTATAGACACATCTTATCTGCTCAAGTTCAAACAAATGCCTCAAAACTCATTGGCCGGCGGTTCATTCTACAGCAAAACAATGATCCCAAACATACTGCTAAAGCAACAAAGGAGTTTTTCAAAGCTAAAAAATGGTTAATTCTTGAGTGACCACATCAATCACCCGATCTGAACCCAATTGAGCATGCCTTTTATATGCTGAAGAGAAACCTGAAGGGGACTAGCCCCCAAAACAAGCATAAGCTAAAGATGGCTGCAATACAGGCCTGGTAGAGCATCACCAGAAAAGACACCCAGCAACTGGTGATGTCCATGAATCGCAGACTTTAAGGAGTCATTGCATGCAAAGGCTATGCAACAAAATACTAAACATGACTACTTTCATTTACATGACATTGCTGTGTCCCAAACATTATGGTGCCCTGAAATAGGGGGACTATGTATAAACATTGCTGTAATTTCTACATGGTGAAACCAAAATGTATAAAAGTGGCCTTTATTAAAATCTGACAATGTGTACTTTAACCACATATGATTTTTTCTATAACAAATCTCACATTGTGGTGTGGAGGCAAAGAAATAAAGGATGGATCTTTATCCCAAACATTATGGAGGGCACTGTAAGATAAAACCATTAGCATATCGCACTTTAAATTCAATTTATTTCAGCTCAAAATTGTTAACCCCCCCCCACCACACTTCAATGTGCTAACTGCTTGGTGGGGCACATTTAGGTGGATATTTTCCCAAGCAGCCATATTTAATGCTTGGTTTTTGGAAGCTATTTAAATGTGAGATTGAAGGTACAGAATATTGGAGCCGAATGCAGCCGATTTGCATTTAGTGTACAAACAATTTTAGGGTAGTCAGTGAATCTCAGGTAAATTTCCAGATGATATGTGTGCAGTATTTAGAAGGTGTGCATATTGCAAAGGACATTACTTCTAGTTATTTTCCTTTAGTACTGCTAATATGCGCCACTGCCTTAATGTCATGGATAAATGCATATTTTAAAGGCAAAATTCAATAATAATAGCCTACGGGTTCGCTAACAGCTTTGATGATGAGTAAACCTCAGAACAAAAATTGAAACATTGTGCAAACTGAATATTCACAATTGAGAATCATGGATAGACCACTTTAGTCAATCCCCAATATAATCTTTCATGTTTTGTTCTGCATACGGATTGCTTGGCTTCGTCCAAGTAACTATTTTTCACATGTAATCTTTGACACCAAGTGCCTGCAGCTGATTAGTTCCAGGGAACATTTATCTCTTTTGCCCTGATGGCAATGTGCAAGCACTTGCAGCAGGAATCGCATGATAATGATGAGGAGTGGGAAATCACACTGATTAGCTCCTTATCTACAAGGCATGGCCAGTTGCAGAAATGATGGCAATGCTGCCTTGGTTGTTTGCTCAGTCTTCTAAAGACTATTGGAAAACAGCTGCACACTATGATATAAAACATGGCAGCTGATTGATGGGCCATAAAATAAAGTTTTAGGTTTAATATGGGGTACATTAACTGATGAAAGGTTGAAAGTGGTATCGCCCATGGATCGGTGCTTCTTTCCATGTCTATCTATATACAGCAAGTTTAGACTCGGGGAAAGGAATTGTAACATTAAAATGACTACATCCCGTGGGTCTGACGTTCACCATCACAAAGTGCGTTGAGAGGCTGGTCATGGTGCACATTAAATCTAGCCTCCCAAACAGCCTTAATCCCCTACGGTTTGCCTCCCGTTGCAATAAGTACATGGCAGACTCCATCTCGCTGGTCCTACATTAATTGCTGAAACATCTGGATAACAAGGACATCTACGGCAGGCTCCTATTTATTCATTATATCTCCAGCTTCCACGCCATAATCTCAACCAAATTCATCTCCAAATGTACAAGGCATGATTTGTAAGTTTGCAGATGACACGAAAGCAGGTGCTATAATAGACAATGAAGATGGTTATCAAAAAATACAGCAGGGTCTTGATTAAGTGGGCAAGTTGCTGAAGAATGGCTGATGGAGTTTAATGCAGACAAGAATGAGGTATTGCATTTTAGGAAGTCAAACCAGGGCAGTACCTTCACAGTGAATGGTAGAGTGCTGTGGAATGTTGTAAAGCAGAAGATCTAAGAGTCGTCAGTGATGAGCCTATCGATTGATCTGGTCAAGGTTGCTGGAATGGTAGGTTTCCCAAAATCCAATGGCAGATCCCTGGTGATTGTTAAAGAGCAGACGGATCTAGGAATAGTTACACATAGTTCACTGAAAATGGTGTCATAGATAAGAGTGGTAAAGGTGGCTTTTGGTACATTGGCATTCATCAGTAAGAATACTGAGTATTAAAGTTGGCTCACTATGTTGCACAGGATGACTTTGTACTGTGTTCTGTTTGGTTGCTCTGTTGTAGGAAGGATGTCATTAAGCTTGAAATAGTGCAGAGATTTACAAGGATGTTGCCAGGTCTCAAGGGCCTAATTTATTGGGAGAGTTTAAGCAAGATAAGAGTTTATTCCTTAGGCTAAGGGGTGATCTTAGAGGAGTATAAAATCATCAAAGGAATTAATTGGGAGAATACACAGTCTTTTACCCAGGGTATGGGAATCAAGAACCAGGGGACATAGGTTTAAGGTGAGTAGGAAAATAACTGCAGATGCTGGTATATATCGAAGGTATCACAAAAAGCTGGAGTAACTCAGCGGGTCAGGCAGCATCTCAGGAGAGAAGGAATGGGTGACGTTTCGGGTCGAAACCCTTCTTCAGACTGATGTGGGGGGGGCGGGACAAACAAAGGATGTAGACATACCCGTAGAACCAGCCAATACTCTGTTTCTTCCTCGACCGTAAAACCAGCCAATCTCTATCTACTAACACTCTCCTTCGCCTAGCAGAGCTGGTTCTTAATCTCAACAACTTCTCCTTTCACTCCTCTCACTTCCTCCAAACCCGAGGCGTAGCTATGGGCACTTGTATGGGCCCTAGCTATGCCTGCCTCTTTGTCGAGTACATCGAACAATCCCTGTTCCAGACATACACTGGCCCCATCCCCGAACTCTACCTCTGCTACATTGACGACTACATTGGTGCTACCTCTTGTACCCATGTAGAACTCACTGACTTCATACATTTCACCACTAATTTCCATCCTGCTCTTAAATATACTTGGACCATCTCCGACATCTCCCTACCGTTTCTGGATCTCACCATCTACATCACAGGAGACAGACTAGTGACCGACATCTACTACAAACCCACTGACTCCCACAGCTATCTTGACTACACATCTTCCCACCCTGTCTCCTGCAAAGTCTACCCCCTACTCCCAATTCCTCCGTCCACGCCGCATCTCCGCCCAGGATGAGGTGATTCGCACTAGGGCATCAGAGATGTCCTCATTCTTTACGAAACGAGGCTTCCCCTCTTCCATTACAGATGAGGCTCTCACTAGGGCCTCCTCTATATCCCACTGCTCTGCTCTTGCTCCCCCTCCCTCCATTCGTAACAAGGATAGAGTCCCCCTTGTCCTCACCTTCCACCCCATCAGCCAGCGTATACAACAAATTATCCTCCAACATTTCCGTCACTTCCAATGGGATCCCACTACTGGCCACATCTTCCCATCTCTTCCCCTTTCTGCTTTCCGCAGAGGTCGTTCCCTCCGTAACTACCTGGTCCACTCCCCCCTACCCAAACCACCCCCTCTCCAGGAGATACAACACCTGTCCCTTTACCTCCCCCCTCGACTCCAGCCAAGGACCCAAACAGTCTTTCCAGGTGAGGCAGAGGTTCACCTGCACCTCCTCCAACCTCATCTATTGTATCCACTGCTCTAGATGTCAACTTCTCTACATCGGCGAAACCAAACGCAGGCTCGGCGATCGTTTCGCTCAACACCTGCGCTCAGTCCGCCTTAACCAACCTGATCTCCCGGTGGCTGAGAACTTCAACTCCCCCTCCCAGTCTGACCTTTCTGTCATGGGCCTCCTCCAGTGTCGTAGTGAAGCCCACCGCAAATTGGAGGAACAGCACCTCATATTTTGCTTGAGCAGCTTACACCTGATCAGCCAGGTGTACACCTAGACCCCACCTTGCCTAGCAACTACAGACCCATTTCCAAACAGCCATTCCTGTCAAAAGTCCTTGAAAAGGCAATTCTAAACCAATTAGTGCCCTACCTGCACCAAAACACCATCCTGGAAAGTTTCCAGTCAGGTTTCAGAGCCCACCACAGCACAGAGTCTGCCTTGTTGAAGGTACACAACGACCTGCTTCTCGCCATCGACACCGGCGACTGTGCAATCCTGCTCCTTCTCGACCTCAGCGCAGCGTTCGATACAGTGGACCACACCATCCTTATTGACCGTCTCCGGTACGCGGTTGGCATTGATGGCACTGCCCTGAGCTGGTTCGCTTCGTACCTCAAAGATAGGAGTTTCGCCATCAACATAGGCAGTTATTCCTCTGCTCCAGCTAGCCTCTCCTGCGGAGTTCCACAAGGCTCCATCCTAGGCCCCATTCTCTTCTCTCTATACATGCTCCCCCTTGGCCAAATCATTCAAAGGCACGGCATTTCTTTCCACTGCTATGCCGATGACACTCAGCTTTACCTCCCCCTGAAACCCAACAACCAGTCAAATTTAAACAGCCTCTTACACTGCCTTGAGGACATAAAATGTTGGATGGCACAGAACTTCCTCCAATTAAATGAGAGCAAGTCTGAGGTCATCCTATACGGCCCCCCCCCCCCCCCCCCCCCCCCCCCCCCCGGACTCCATCAAATTGATAACAGGCAGTCTTGGAAGTCTATCCTGCCTAGTCAAACCGCATGTCAAAAACCTCGGCCTGATATTTGACTCTGCATTAAAATTTGATAAGCAAGTCAACGCTGTGGTAAAAGCCAGCTTCTTCCAACTTCGAACCATAGCTAAAATCAAACCTTTCCTCCATTTCGACGACACAGAAAAAATCATTCACGCTTTCATTTCCTCCCGCCTAGACTACTGCAACTCCCTATACACTGGGATCAGCCAATCTTCCCTGTCCCGCCTGCAACTGGTCCAAAACGCCGCAGCGAGACTCCTGACGGGTACCCGTAAAAGGGACCACATCACCCCGATTCTGGCCTCTCTCCACTGGCTCCCTGTACGGTACAGAATCAACTTCAAGCTCCTCCTATTCACGTATAAAGCCCTAAATGGACATTCCCCCCCCCTACATCAAAAATCTTCTAACCCCCCTCTCTAACTCCAGGTCCCTCAGGTCGGCCGACTTGGGGCTACTGACTATCCCGCGGTCTAGGCTTAAGCTCAGGGGTGACCGCGCTTTTGCGGTTGCAGCTCCTAGACTGTGGAACAGCATCCCTCTCCCCATCAGAACTGCCCCCTCCATCCACTCCTTTAAGTCCAAGCTCAAAACCTATTTCTACTCCCTAGCGTTTGAGGCTCATTGAGGAGGCGCTGTGAACTGTTTGTGTGCTACTGTATGTTTTCATTTCATTTTTTTTTTTTTTCTATTAGAACCTAATCAAATGTACAGCACTTTGGTCAACGTGGGTTGTTTTTAAATGTGGCTATACAAATAAAATTGACTTGGCTTGACTTGACCTGTTGGTGAGCGGCCGCAACCTCCAGCCGCTGGGCGCGCTGCCGGCGCGGAGAGCGCGCATCTCTGGCTCGCGCCCGGCGGTGGCGGTGGCGGCGGCCGGTCCTCCAGCCGCTGGGCGCGCTGCCGGCGCGGAGAGCGCGCATCTCTGCCCGGCGGTGGCGGTGGCGGCGGCCGGTCCTCCAGCCGCTGGGCGCGCTGTCGGCGCGGGGAGCGCGCATCTCTGGCTCGCGCCCGGCGGTGGCGGCGACGCGCCTGAGCGGCCATATTGGTTGTGGCGACGAGCGCCCGCTGGGCTGCGCCGCGCTGTCAGCTGGAGGAGGAGGCTGCCCGCTCACTCGCACAGTGACCGGTGAGTGTAAGTGTGTGTGTGCCGGGGCCGTGAGCGCCCGCAGTGCTGCCTGAGGCGGCGGCTGTCAGCGCCCGGCCGGCCGTGTGTTTATGTGCAAGAGGAGGGCGGACGGCGCTTCCGCCTGCGCGGTTTGTCTGGCCTGCACCAGGAAGTCAAATCGTGCTCTGTCCCGAGAGCGGGGGTGGGGTGGGGTGGGGGGGAGAGGGGTTCACCGAGTTACAGGCCCACCTGTCAACTTACACCCCACACATACGTCCCACAGACAGTACTGGGGGGGATCGGCGCCGAGGAGCAATTCCCCCGCCTTGGGTTTCCTCCGCCCTCGGTAACCCGCCAGGAGCAGGGAGGGCGGTGGCGGGACCTTGCTCCCCCCAAGCTGGTGGGGCACAGAGGGGACGTGCATGGAGGGATATCAGTGGACGGAGCTAGGGTGTGGAGGGATAAGAGTAGGTGAAGGGAGAGAAGGTGTGACGGGGGGTGGAACGATAAGGGTCGGTGGGACAGCGATAGACAAGGGTCGGTGAGGGGAGAGAGAGAGAAAGGTGTGGGCGGGAGGGATAAGGGCGGGAAGGGGGCAGAGAGAATGGGATACGGGTGGGTGGGGCAGAGGGAGAGAGACAAGTGTGGGAGGGGGCAGATAGGGACATGGGTGGGAGGTGGAAGAGAAAGGGTCATGGTGGGAGGGGGTAGAAAGAGGGACATGGGTGGGAGGGGGCAGAGAGGGGGACGAGGGGACTGGGGTGGGTGGGTACAGAGAGGGACGAGGGGGACTGGGGTGAGTGGGTGTAGAGAGGGGGACGAGGGTGGGAGAAGTTGGAGAAGGGGACTGGGGTGGGTAGAGTCGGAGTGGGGCCTGAGGACAGAGGTATGTAGAGGAGACTGGGGTGGGAGTGGACAACAGGGGAGGGGGTGGTTAGGGGTGCCAAGTGCTGGTGAGAGTAGAGCCGGCGCGAGCTGAGACCGAGTGGTGGGTCTGACCCCGAGGGCTGTGGGCCAAGTTGAGTTTGTTGTAATGTGTGCGAGCACGGTATCGTAGAGGTACAATGAAAATCATGCTTACAACGCAAGTACATGGACAGACAGCATCCTGAAATTACACGAGACATTGCAGAGAAAAGAGCTGTACATTAGTGCAAAACACAATGGGGAAAAAAACAAGTTTGTGGTAGTGCAAGGGGTGGTCGGGATAGGGTTGTTCAGTTCGGTTCAAGAATCTGATGGTTGTAGGAAAGTAGCTACTCCTGAATCTAGTGGTTCAGGCTTCTGTACCTCCTGCCTGACAGCAGCAGCGAGAAGAAGGCAAGGCCTGGATTGTAGGGATACTGCATTCTTAGGTCAGCGTCTCAAGTAGATGCTTTAGATGATGGAGTGAGCTTTCACCATTCTCTGGCCTCTTGCATTCCTGTGCGTTTAAATTGCCATGATGCAACCTGTCAGAACACTTTCTACTGTGCAACTGTAGGTCTGTTAGAATGTGTATGAAGGCACTGCAGATGCTTTCTGCAAAGATAGACACAAAACGCAGGAGTAACAGTGGGACAGGCAGCATCTCTGGAGAGAAGGAATGGGTGATGTTTCGGGTCAAGACCCTTCTTCAGACTGGTTAGGGATAAGGGAAACAAGAGATATAGACGGTGATGTGGTGAGATAAAGAACAATGAATGAAAGATATGCAAAAAAGTAACGATGATAAAGAAAACAGGCCATTGTAATCTGTAGGGTGAAAATGAGAAGCTAGTGCGAATTGGGTGGGGGAGGGATAGAGAGAGAAGGAATGCTGGGGCTACCTGAAGTGAGAGAAATCAATATTCATACCACTGGGCTGTAAGCTGCTCAAGTGAAATATGAGATGCTGTTCCTCCAATTTGCTTTTAGCCTCACTCTGACAATGGAGGAGACCGAGGACAGAAAGGTCTGTGTAGGGTTGGGAAGGAGAATTAAATTGTCCAGCTACTGGGAGATCAGGTTGGTTCATGCAGGCTGAGCGAAGGTGTTCCGCGAAATGATCGCCCAGTCTGCGTTTGGTCTCGCCGATGTATAAGAGTCCACATCTTGAACAACGGACACAGTAGGTGAGGTTGGAAGAGTCCACATCTTGAACAACGGATACAGTCGATGAGGTTGGAGGAGGTGCAAGTGAACCTCTGCCTAACCTGAAAGGACTGTCGGGGTCCCTGGACAGAGTCGTGGGAGGAGGTATCGGGACAGGTGTTGCATCTTTTGCGGTTGCAGGGGAAGATACCTGGGGAGGGGGTGGTTTGGGTGGGAAGGGTTGTTAACCAGGGATTTGCGGAGGGAACGGTCCCTGCGGAAGGTGGAAAGGGGTGGAGATGGGAAAATGTGGTTAGTGGTGGTATCCTGTTGTAGGTGGTGGAAATTTCAGAGGATTGTGTTGTATGCAGTGACTGATGGGGTGGAAGGTCAGGACTAGGGGGAGGTGGAGCAAGGGCGGAGCTGCAGGGTACCGATGAGACATGAGTAAGAGCCTCATGTATGATGGGAGAGGGGAACCCCTGTTCATTTAAGAAGGAGGACATCTCGGCTGTCCTGGTATGGTACTCCTCATCTTGGGCGCAGATGCGGCATAGATGGAGGAATTAGGAGCTAGGGATAGAGTCTTTGCAGGAAGCAGGGTGGGAAGAAGTGTAGTCTAAATAGTTGTGGGAGTCAGTGGGTTTGTAATAGACGTCAGTCAATAGTCTATTTCCAGTGATGGAGACTGTGAGAATGTTTGCTGACATGCTGAATCTCAGTAAGCGTCTACAAAAGTCGAGGCCCTGACGAGCCGCGTTCATGCCAACATCAATGTGCTGTGTCCAGGACAAGACATCTAACTTGTTAACGTCCAGACATTTCAAGCTGCTAACTCTCTCCACTGCCATCCCCACCAATGAAAACTGGCATATGGTCTCCTGAGTTCCCCTTTCTGAATGCAATGATTAGTTCCTTGCTTTTGTAGATGCAGGGTGAGAGATTGTCGTTGCAGCACCACTCGACAAAATCTTCTATCTCCTGTACATTTCCGAGCAAGCCCATAAGAGAATGTGGTGGGCAGAGAATGGGTGGTGGAATGGTAGATGGAGAAATGTGAGGCAAGGTGGTGGAAGATAAAGAGAAGTGCTTTGGGTGGGTTGAGGGAGGCAAAGGGTGTGCATAGATTGAAATAGGTGGCAGAGAAGACCATGAATATGGAAGTGTGGTGTGGTTTTGGGGAAAGAGTGGCTTGGGTTTCAGATAAAGTGGGTGGGATGGCAGTGGTTAGTGGTGAAGGAGAGGGGAGAGCTGGTACGGTTCAGGTTGGTGATGTCAGTGACCGGGAACAGTGGGGCAATTAGGAAAGTACACGGCTGGGGAGGTGGATAAGGTCAGAAGGAAGCAGCAGGGGCATGTCCTGTTGTTTGTGAGTTGGCAGCACTTCATTTAGTTGATACCCAGATGCAACCTGCAGGGAGGAAGGGGGGGGGGGGAGGATGTGGCAAGTGGTGTCCTTGGCCGGATACTTTAATTCTGTTGCTGTTGCCGAGATTATCCTGGGCTGGGCAGCTGGCAATGGAAACGGGCAGTAGTACCCTCGCTTGGAATTTTCCTTTGTGATTGAGAGTGTCTTTGGTCCTGCTGTCTTATATAACCCTATCTTCAGCATTTTCACCAGTAATTTGGACAGTCTAGCAGGTGCATATACTTTGTGTGACTTGTGCAAGAGACTGCTACATGCATTCCTTTAGTGACCTGCTTAAGAAGAAATATAACTGCAGTTGCATCCCTCTATGAATTACACAACATTTTGGGTATTTCCCAAATAGTGATCATGTTAGTATTGCAGGTGTTTATTCACAAAATGCTGGAGTAACTCAGCGGGTCAGGCAGCATCTCAGGAGAGAAGGAATGGGCGACGTTTTCGGTCGAGACCCTTTGTTGGATGATCCTTGACCAATTTGCCACATAAGGGCACTTCTGGATACATGTCCCTCTTTTGGATAACCTAACTGCAACCAGTGCCAGAATCTGGCAGGGTTGCTCGGGTAAGTCCGCACTGTGAAGGAACATTTTGGATATCTAGTGGCCGGATAAAACCGGTGTGGTGTTTTTTTTTGCATTGTACTGACGGTGGAGCCTTATCTTGCTTTGGAGCCTCTTTTCTTCAACTGTGATATCAGTTTTACTTTAAGCTTTTTGAATTAGTCACTTACCTTGTCAAGTGTAATATCGCACAAAAATTAGGCCTTTTTAAAATCCCATGCATCAGAAAGATTATTAATGCAATTAATGCCTGAACTTTAGATAATTTTCTGTGTTTAATAATTTACATAGTGCAAAAGATATATGACACTTGGAGAGCAGTTTCACCAATAATAATTCTTTGCGTCTTCATTTTGTTATATTGCTATTCATTATCATGTGACGGTGCAGTAACTTTAAGATGGGAGTGCCATATTGTATATCTGAATATTTTATCTGCATTATAGCATCCAAATTGAAACTGTAACGCTGGTGTCAGGCTGCAAATACCATAAATATTTTGTGTGTACCTTATTGTCTGTAGCTATGGGCATCAACTTTTATCATGCAACAGGAATGCTGATAGGAAAGACAGATTAGTTTAGAGATACAATGCGGAAACAGATCCTACGGCCCACCTAGTCTGCACCGACCAGCAATCCCCGTACACTAGCACTACCCTACACACTTGGGACAATATACAATCTTTACCAAGGCCTATTAACCTACCAACCAGTACGTGTTTGGAGTGCGGGAGGAAACTGGAGCACCCAGGGAAAACCCACGCAGTTGGGGGAGAATGTACAAACTGCGTACAGACAGCACCCGGAGTCAGGATTGAACATTGGTCACTGGTGCTGTAAGGCAGCAACTCTACCTTTGCCCTACCACCTGTACCCAGATGTACGGTCAATAAAGATGAATGCAAAACGACATGAGGTGATGAATTTTGGTAGGAAGAAAAAGGAAAGACAATTATAGGGATACTGTTCTAAAAGAGACAGAGGAACGAAATGTCCCGGGGATATTTGTGGACAAATCAATGAGAGTGACAGGACAGGTTGAAAAAGTAGTCAATAACGCATAGCCGATTTTGTTTTTTTGAATTAAAAGAGGCATTGAGTGTACAAACAGATTTTATGCTGAACTGATCTGGCATGGGGTGGAGTATTATGTTCAATCTGGTCGCCAAACGATTGCAAGGTATTCAAGAGGATCCAAATGTTTTTATAGAATTGTTCATTTGATTAGAGAAAGTGAGGCTGTTTGCTTTTGGAAGGGGGTGGCACAGAGATAAACAGGTACAAAATAAAGAGGAAGAGAAGCAAGTTTAACAAGAAAATATCCTTTCCACAGTTTATGGTTGGAATCTGGCATGCACTGGTTGCAGATGTGGAGGCAGGCTCCATTCTGACTTTCAAGAGGGAATTAGATTTCTGGAGAAATATTTGCAAGGCTATAAAAAAAGGGATGATCTGCTGGGCTTGTCTTTCTGCTCTGCATTTCACAATTTATAGTTTTAGTGTATGTTTTTGCCCCCAACTGCTCCCATTTACTTATTCACCAAGTAACATTTACAAATTATGCCCATGGTCATTCTGGTTTTGTCCTATCTGGGATAGTCCCCACTGCTTCTCCCTTCCACCCAGCTCATGAAAGATCTTCAATCTGAAATGCTGCTTTGTTTTTGCCCCAAAGATGCAGTCTGATCTGCTGAGAAAATGTAGCCTTTTCTGTGTTTAGTTTAGACTAGACAAGCGTGGACCCGTTGAGTCCAAACCTCTCCTGTGGGCCCGGCAACCACTGTTGGGTCCAAACCTCTCCTGTGGGCCCGGCAACCCTCCCCCTACGGACGACCTGTGTATCCGTTGCTGGCTGGGGTGTCTCCCCCGGGGCCAGTGGCGGGTGAGGGGGGAGAGGAAAGGGGAGAAGGAGACACTCACCCCGTCCCGGGCGGCCAGAGCGGCCCGTGGACCCGTTGGGTGTTACCTCTCCTGCAGCGGCAGCTCGACGGCGATGGCCAATGCTTGGATGCGGCGCTTCCCCCACATGGGATCCGGAACAGCGACCAATCGGGTGTCGAGCGGGAGGTCGGCGCCAATCAATTGACCCCACGTGGGTGTGTGAGAGTGGTCAGGGAGAAGGCACTGACCTCGGCCCCATTTCTCCTGCTGCAATCGGCGGGAACGGCCATCTTGTTGGACCCTCTGCCGCAGCCTCTGCGGTGCGCTGCAGCATGGGAGGAAGGTCAGGCGCGGGGCGCACCGGGACGGGCACAGGTCCTCCCGCTGGTCCTCTGGGGACACACACACACATTTATTAAAGTTTATAAGGTAAATTGTTTTTAAAAAGTAACAAAAGTGGGTTTATTCACACCACAGGGGAAGTGAGTAGGGTGGGCCTAAAAATGTGGCATGGTACACACATAAACACAAACAAACCAAGAGTTTTAGTAGTATAGATAGATAGATAGATTTCCAATGTGTAGTTTTTGCTTTAATTTTGATGTGCAGCAAAAGGGCTGACATTCATGATGGACTGTATGGCAATACTTTCTCCAACTTTATGATAAGATACTACAAGGAAGTAGTACAGAAATTACTTATCAGATAACATGTATATATTATGTGTACATTAAGGGTTTGAATTCTTGGCAAAAATAAAAAAAATCTGGAAGTTGGAAATCAAAAATAAAAGTTGTGAAGATGCTCAGCAAGACAGGCAACTTCTAAGCAAAGATAAACTGAGTTGAAGACCCTTTGTCACAATTTAATTACTAAATTTATAAATGACATAAATTCATGATTCATACCTTGACTTGGGAATTATACCTTGATTCATGATTCATACCTTGACTTGGGAAGATTGGGAATTACCTAAAATTATTTTGTGTTTTAATCTGCTTTATTTTTCCTCTTTTTTTGGAGATGCATTAAAGTCACAATGTAGAAGTGGGATATTTCAACCGATCTGTATTTATCAGCCAAATTAAGCAGATTGTTTCAATCATTATTCACTATTGATTGGTGTATATTGCTAGTTTCTGAGTTAGAAGGTTATGCATTCTAGTTCCACGGCAGAAATTTGAACAGAAAGATATAGGCTGCCATTCTGATACAAAATTGAGATGTTGCTGCATTTGCTGCAAATCTGGCTTCAAATGACATGCTAACTGAGGTCCCATCTGCACTCTTGGGTGTAGATGTAAAAGGTCTCTGGCACTGTTGCAGAATAGAGCAGGGGATCTTATTCTCGGCCACCTGGCTAATAGTCATCCCTCAATCAACATCATTAAAAAATATATTTTATTTGGTCATGATTGCATCATTTGTGGAATCCAATATTGACTTACAATTCTTAATCTGTGACATTGCATTAAAATGTACTTGACTGTCTTTTGCTCTGGTGAAACTTCAGATGATCAAGCTTATTTTTATATAGATGACTCGATGTAAAATTGAATGTTGCCATTATTTCTACGTCAACAGATAATCCACAATAAAACAACTGTGCATATTCTGCTTGTGATTGCACAGGAGGTTCTTTTAGCACCAATGTTTTGGATTGTGTGTTTATTGAAACTCAAAGAACTATATGCAATGGTAAAGTGAAGCATGTGACGTGTTATCAAATCCTGATTTGCACTTTGTGGCTCATTAATGAAGATAGCAGCAATGTGATGAGTAGGGTCCTTTATAAAGTACACTGGTAGAAATCCTAGTTTCAGATTGTTTGGGAAGCCATTAAGAATATTAAGGTGGATAAACTCCTGATGGGATCTGTCCCAGGTTGACTTGCAAGACAGGAGGCATATAGGGGGGTTGACAAAGATCTTTGTATCATCTCTAGCTTCTGGTGAGATCCTAGAGGACCGGAAAGTAGCCAATGGTGTTCCTGTGTATAAAAAGGAAAATAGAGAGAATCCAGGGAATTATAGGCCAGTGAGATTCATCATGTTGGTGGCAGGGAAGCTATTGGAGAGGATTCCTCAGGATAGGATTTACTTGCTTTTGGAATGAGCTAATTAGGGAATGGCAGCATGGTGAGGTCTGTGATACTATGCAATGTAAAAGCTTTTCACGGTACCTCGGTACATGTGACAATAAAAACTAAACTAAACTGGAAGCGTATAAAATTATGAGAAATGTAGATAGGGCCAAAAGAGTCAGACAAGAGGGCATAGCTTTGAGGTGAGAGGAGGAAAGTTTAAAAGAAAATGTACAAGTTTGATACACCGCGTTGCGGGTGCCCGGAAAGCACTGCCAGGGCTGGCAATGATAGCTGGTATGACAATGGCCCCCAAAGCTTTTAGATGGCACATGAAATTGCAGGGAATGGAGGTATATGGATTACATGCAGGCGGAGGAGGTTAGTTTAACTTGACATCATATTCAATGTTCTTTTCACATTACCTGTTGTACTTGTGTGTGGCTTGATTGTACTTGCGTGGAGTACAATTTGATTGAATAGCACGCAGAAGCTTTTCAATGTACCCCAGTACATGTGACAGTAATAAACCATTAGCAGACATCAGCACAGACAGTGCGGTCCTGTGCTGTATTGTTATATATTCTCTAAGGAAAGACAGGAGTTAGACAAATGATATTTAACATAGAGCAGTACAGCACAAGAACAGGCTCTTTGGCCCATAATATGCCAAACATGATTGCAAGACCATTGCATACCTACCTGCACAAAATCCATATCCCTCCATTCACTGCCAAAAAAACACTTTTCTTTTAAAAGTCCAATGTAACTTCTAGTTTAATTTTCTCATTTTTAAAAAACTTTTAATCAACTTGATGAGCATATTTGAACATCCTGTTAATGTGTGTGCTCATTTTATTTTGCTCTAGCACAGCATCACTTCTGTTCTGAGTATAGATAACTGCAGGTATTTCTTGTGCCAAAGTTATGTTAAAATCCATCTGCTCGCATTTTTGTTTGATAATTGTGATAGTCCTTGCAATAACTTATTTTTGAGTAGCCTAATAACATGCAGTCAACATTTGTACTTGGGTGTTTGTTCCATTTCTGTTTATTATTTAACCATTTTGACCACATTGTCATAGGGTAGTAGAGCTTGGAAACAGGCACAATACGAAAGAATGACCATTATCTTGCAGGATCAATCTGAAGAAGGGTCTCGACCCGAAACGTCGCCCATTCCTTCTCTCCTGAGATGCTGCCTGACCTGCTGAGTTGCTCCAGCATTTTGTGAATAGTTATCTTGCAGGAGGTCAGACCTTTTGGTGTCTGAAACCTCATTGGCGTTAATGGGGATTGTAAACCCTCAGACGAGGAGGCAAAAGTCAGGCCATATTAAAAATGAAATGTATTTTGACATGATTTAAATGTGTAAAATTTTTATTTTTTAATTTCAATTAACTTGGCCCTTTAAGAACTATTTAAAATTATCTAAAGTTTTTACAGTTGGCAAAGTTAAATTTCCCCTCTGCCAGATGGTAGTGCAGTTCCATAGGTAGGGCTCTGTAGACAAGGCTTGGTTGCTATTTAGTGCTTGGGTTGAGGATGATGAGAGCCATTGGGAATCTGTTTAGCAATTCAATAATTAGGCAATGTAGAGTTAATTGTAAAATCATTGCACATTAAAAAAAAATCTTAATTCAAAAATACTTTATCTTCTCAATACTTAATCGTAATTGTACATGCCATGTCAACGATTTACTTGTGCAGGAAAGAACTGCAGATGCTGGTTTAAATCGAAGAAAATCGTCTATCATCGATTTACTTCCTGGTTATGAAATGGAGAAACCATGAAATGCTATTTATATGTTGGATAATGAAGATAAAGTACATGTCAAATAATTAGAAGCACAAAGTGCTGGACTCAGCGGGTTAGACAGCGTCTCTGGAGAACATGGATAGGTGACTTTTGGGTCGGGTCCCTTCAGACTGACTTTAGGGAGGCAAGCTGGAAGATAGGAGGAGCAGGGCAAAGCATGGCAGGTAAAAACATTGCCTGTCCATGTTCAGAGATGCTGCCTGACCAACTGAGTTACTCTAGCTCTTTGTCTTTTTATTCATAAACCAGCGTCTGCAGTTCCTTGTTTCTACTCTTCCCAAATAGTTAAGCTGAATTGAGCTTGTATTTGTATGAAAGTCATTTGTGTTGAAATGATTGCATTGATGAATCATAGCTATATTGAATGGCCAGCCATTTACCAAGAGTAAGGAGGTTTAAAACTAGAGGTTGCAACTTTTTCCCACACAGAGGATGGTGGGTATGTGGAATGAGCTGCTGGAGGAAGTGGAAGCGATGTGTACTTTTACATAGAAAATAGGTGCAGGAGGAGGCCATTTGGCCCTTCGAGGCAGCACCGCCATTCATTGTGATCATGACTGATCATCCACAATCAGTAACCTGTGTCTGCCTTCTCCCCTATCCCTTGATCCCACTAGCCCCTAGAGCTCCATCTTAAAATGTTTAAAAGACATTTGGGTCGATATGTGAAAAGCAAAGGTTTGGAGGGCTATTGGCCAAATCTGGGCAATTAGCAATAGCTCAGGTTGGCAATTTGGTCAGCATGGACGAGTTGGGACGAATGTCTCTATTTCTGTACTTGTGCGATGAGTGCAGTATTTGTTTTTTATTGAGGGTTTGGTTTGAAATCTCTCGACTGCACCAATATTAAGATGATATCACTGGTTGCACAGCTAGTACAACGGGTTAGATCGTGGCCTCGGGTGCTGTGTGGAATTTGTGAACATTTTCTTTGGCTAAGTGACTAACAGTGAAAGGCGAGGTAGTTTGGATGTGACTTGGAGGCAAGATTACAAGCTGTGTGCCTCTAATGACTGGCTTTTGCCAGGGCAATGGAGGCCAGAGATTTTGGGTGTCCTGTCAAAGCAGTTTTGAGTTGCTGTGCACTCATTAAGTGTAACAAGTGTAACAAATAAGGTGCCAGTCAAGCAGGCTTCTTTGGTTGTGGCTGGTGCTGAGCCTCTGATGGAGCTGCACTGACTCAGGCAGGAAAATGGTACTCTACAAGACTTAGCTAGGTTAAAGGACGATAAACGGAAATAGAATTGATGAGCTTTCTCAGAGTTGACAAGGACTCGGAAAGTATGTGATGTGAGCATTATGGGCTGCATTAAGAATCTCAAGTTCGTGCATTGGGAGCATACACCAGCATAAGCAAAAAGGAATGGACCAACTCTCATACAGCTTCACCATCTGCCTTGTAAATGACATCTGTCCATTATTGGTTTTGTCAGTCATCTTAAAAACCTACAAAATACATTGGAAGGGAAAGCGTCCTCAATCCTGAGGAGTTGCCTAAAAAGATAAAGAGGAAAGTAAATTTTAAGGGTGAAATGACTGAAGACTGTTGAATTTACTTGATAAATTGGATGCCGGAAATTATTTTGTCCAGGATCTGGAGCCAATAGCTGGAACTACAAGCACAATAGTGGGTGATTCGGGACAAAACCAGGGAACAGTTAAAAGTAAAGATTAGAAACAAGGAACAGCAGATGCAGATTTACAAAAAAGGACGTATGGCTGGACTAACTCAGCAGGCCAGGGAGCATCATTGGAGAACATGGATAAGTGGCGTTTTGGGTTGAGGCCTCTCTTCAGACTGTTTGGGGGGTGGGGTGGGGGAGAAGAAAGCTGGAAAAGAAGGGCATCTCAAGGCATGGTAAATAATATGTGAACACAGGCACACATTGAATTCTTCCGTTTTTGGCAACCCCCACCCCTTTCCCTCCCACACCCTTTTCTTTATTCTCCACCCCCCGACTCGCACCTATTTCTCCCCTCCTGCTCCCTCCCCTCCACCTACATTCCTTCCTCTGGCGACACATTAGCCACTTTTCAACCTTTTTGTCTCATACTTTTTTTCATCTCTGGCCTTTGTCCATCTGTTATCAACCCCCTCTCCCTTGCTCATGTTCACCTATTACCTGCCATGCTTTGTCCTACTCCTCCTCTCATCCAGCTTGCCCCCCCCCCCCCCCCCACAATCAGTCTGCAGAAGGGTCCCGACCCAAAATGTTACCCCTCCTTGTTCTCCAGGGATACTGCCTGTGTGGCTGAGTTACTCCAGAACTTTTTTTTTTTTTAAACGAGTCAAGTGTGTTTAATTGTCATATGTACCAAAAGCAGAACAATTAAATTCTTACTTGCTATTGCATAAACATTTTGTAAACAAAGTACTAATAGATAACATAAAAAAACAAAGAGAATTTTATGATTGGAAAACCCCCTAATATTATTGCAAAATGCTCAAGGTCTTTAATACAAAGAAACAGTTCGTAGTTCATTGCGTTTGTAGTGTTCAAGAGCCTAAGGTAGTTGAGAAAATGCTGTTCTTGAACCTGGAGGTCACGATTTTCATAATCCTATCTCTTCCTGGTGACAGGGGTGCAATAAGAGCGTGGCCAGGGTGGTGTGGTCCCTGACGATGCTGGCTGCACCTTCTATACCTCCTCAGTGGTGGGGAGGAGGGCAGCACCCATGATGGACAGAATCCACTGCGTTTTATAATCTTGGTTCCAGGGCATTTGAGTTGCCAAATCAGGCTGTGATGCAACTAGACAATATGCTTTCTACTGTATACTTGTTCATGGGAGTATTCTGCATGCCAAGTCTCAGTCTTCGAAGGAAGTCTGGGCTTTCTTTCAGTTTGTACACAAGTGGAAATCATTGGAGGCTTTCAAAACCAGAGTTGGTAGATTTTAGACCATTATGTTAATAGTTATAGTGTCATACAGCACAGAAACAGGCCCTTCACTCGAACTTGCCCAAACCAACCAAGATGCCCCACTTACTCTAGTTCCACCTTCCACGGCCAAAATCTTTCTAATCCTTTCCTATCCATGTACCTATCCAAATATCTTTTAAACATTGTTTTTGTACCTGCCTCGACTGCCTCCTGGTCGCTCATTCCATGTACCCACCACCCACTGTGTGAAAAGGTTACCCCTCCGGTTCCTGTTAAATCTTTCCCCTTAAACCTATGTCCTCTGGTTCTTGATTCCCACACACTGAGTAAAAGACTGTGTATTCATCTTATCTATTCCCCTATGTAAAAAGGAACTGCAGGTTTAAACTGAAGATAGACACAAAAAGCCTGAAGAAGGGTCGTGACCCGAAATGTCACCCATTCCTTCTCTCCAGAGATGCTGCCTGTCCTGCTGAGTTACTCTAGCTGTTTGAGTTTATCTTGTTTTATCTATTCCCCTCTTTAGTTGAGATCAGCCATAGCCAATTGAATGACAAAACATTTCTGTATTTACTCCTGTGTTATATTTTTCTAAACTTAGATGTAAATAATTGAATAGATAGGATTGGGATGAATTCCAATGTGTTATCTGGGTACAGGGTCGGAGTATAATACTGAGCATTTAGTCCTGACTGTTGTATGTTTCTGAACAGCTTGTTACAAAAATAGGTGGAAGGGCATATTGTAATAAGGATACTATGATTCTGCAACAGAATTTAGATTGAATGAGCAAAAGACTGGCCAATGGAGTTTAATATGGGGAAGTGTAAGATCGTACACTGGTAAATCAAAAGGCAGATCATCTAAATGGTAGGCCTGGAAATGAGGGAAGTACTTTGGGGTCTCGATGTTCTAGTCACAAAGCTAACGGGTTCTAAAGTAGTTGAGGCAAAAGTCATTTTGTGCTTCATTGAAAAGGGGGTTGCAGTTTAAAAATGGGAATGCTTTGTTACAGGGTTTTGATCCCATTGCCCAAAAAGAGAGGCAGGGCCAAGGAGCTTCACAAAGTTAAATACTGGAATGAGAAGATGATCCTACCAAGAGAGATTAAATGGTTTGGACCTTGAACATTCCTTGAAGTTTAGAAGAACGAAGGTTACTTTATACAAATGCATGAGATTCCAAAGATGCCTCACGTGGTAGATTTTGGGATGTTTTGATTAATAAATGAAACATAGAAACATAGACACAGAAAATAGTTGCAGGAGGAGGCCATTTGGCCCTTCGAGCCAGCACTGCCATTCATTGTGATCATAGCTGATTATCTACAATCAGTAACCCGTGCCTGCCTTCTCCCCATATCCCTTGATTCTGCTAGCCCCGAGAGCTCTATCTAACTCTCTTTTAAATTCATCTGGTGAATTGGCTTCCACTGCCTTCTGTGGCAGAGAATTCTACAAATTCACAACTCTCTGAGTGAAAAAGTTTCTTCTCACCTCAGTTTTAAATGGCCTCCCCTTTATTCTTAGAATGTGTCCCCTGGTTCTGGACTCCCCCAACATTGGGAACATTTTTCCTGCATTTAACATCCCCTTTTATAATTTTATATGTCTCTATAAGATCCCCTCTCATCCTTCTAAACTCCAGTGAATAGAAGCCTAGTTTTTCCAATCTTTCCTCGTTTGACAGTCCCTCCATCCCAGGGATTAACTTCGTGAAGCTACGCTGCAGTGCCTTAATAGCAAGGACGTCCTTCCTCAAATTAGGAGACCAAAACTGCATACAATACTCCAGATGTGGTCTCAACAGGGCCCTATACAACTGCAGAAGGACTTCTTTGCTCCTGTACTCAAATCCTCTCATTATGAAGGCCAACATGCCATTAGCTTTCTTCACTGCCTGCTGTACCTGCACGCTTACTTTCGGTGACTGGTGTACAAGTACACCAAGGTCTCGTTACACTTCCCCTTTACCTAATCAGACACTATTGAGATAATAATCTGCCTCCTTATTTTTGGCACCAAAGTGGATAACCTCACATTTATCTACATTGTGCTGCATCTGCCATGAAGTTTCAAACAAGGGATGAAATTACATGGTACTTTAAAACCAATGCATGTAGAATTTTTTTGTCGCAGAGGATGATGGTTCTCTGGAATTTTGTGCTGTGACTTGTGGAATCTAGATCATTAGTTCAAGTGTTGATGGATAAATATTTGATGAATATTGATGAGCAATAGAGGAATATTGACAAATGGCACAGAGGAAGTTGAGTCCAACATAGATCAGCTTTTATAATATTGAATGCTAGGGCAGTCTTAAAGGGCCTACCCGTGCTCCTGTTTTCTAGTGTTCTTTGTGTGTTGACCATCAACCAGTAAGGCAGCCAGGATCAGATAGTATTGAAGCAGACACAAAATGTTGGAGTAACTCAGCAGGTCAGGCAGCATCTCTGGAGAGAAGGAATGGGTGACATTTTGGATCGAGACCCTTCTTCAGACTGTGCGGGGGGGGGAAAGGAAGAATGCAGGAAGAGAGGACGGGCAGATAAAGCCTTGCAGGTTTTAGGTGGATACTGGAGAGCAGGGGTAGGGTGGGGGGTTGGGGGTTGTTACGCAGATGTTGGATAGAGGCCAGAGATGACTAGACAGAAGGTATGAAACAAAATAATTGAAGAGTTGCGAATTGTGAAGCTAGAGGAAGGAATGTTGGTGGAAGGGGAAGGGGAAAATAGGTGCGAGTTCAGATGGGGGGGTGGAGGAAAGGGGGGTTGGGAGAATTTGATCATACCATTGGGGGTTGTAAGCTACTGAACAAAGGGTGTGCTTCTAGTTTACATGTGGCCTCACTCTGGCAATGGAGGAAGTCCAGGCCCAAAAGGTCATTATGGGAATAGGAAGAGGAGTTAAAATGGTTAGCAACCGGGAGATCTAGTAGGTGTTGGCCAAGTGAGTGCTCAGCGGACCTATCGCCGAGTCTACGCATGGTCTCAGCGATGTACAAGAGATGACACTGGGTGCATAGATAAGGTTAGAGGAAACCAACTGCCTCACCTGGAAGGACAGCCGAGGTCCCTGGATAAAGATGAGAGGTATAGGGGTAGGTGTCACATCTCCTGGGGTTGCAGTGGAAAGTACTTGTGGTGGGGTGATTTGTGTGGGAAGGGATGAGTGAACCAATGAATTGCGGAGGATGTGGTCTCTGCGAAAGGTGGCAAACGTTGTGGATGGGACGAATGTGGATGTGAAGGGTGCTGTGATAATGTTTCAGGTGGCGGAAATGTGTGAGAATGATGTGTTGGATGTGGAGGCTGGTGGGGTGAATGGTATAACAGGAAACGATATCCTTGTCCCATCTAGTGTGGGGTGGGGGAAGCGAGGGGAGAGGCGGGTGAGGAATCCATCTACAACAGCCATGGAGAAACAACTTTCACTAGACAAAGAGGACATTTTGAGGACCTAGAATGGAAAGCCTCATCTTTGGAGCAGATGAGGCGGGGTTGGAGAGATTGGAAGTCGGGGATAATGTCCTAGTAAGAGGCAGGGTGGGAGGGAGTGTAGTCCAGATAACTGTGGGAGTCAGTTAGTTTACAGTAGACATCAGTCAATAGTCTCCCCTGTAATGGAGACAGAGATCAAGAAAGGGTAAAGAGGTGTCAGATAGTCCAAGGGCATTTGAGGATAGGGTGGAAATTAGTGGCAACGTTAATGAAATCAATGAGTTCTGCACAGTGCAGGGGGCAGCCCCAATGTAGCAGAGAAAGAATTGTACGGATGGTGCCAGTGTACATGTGGAACGAGGGCTGTCTAATGGAATCAACCACAAGGCAGGCATGGCTGGGGGCAATGCGAGAAGATGTTGAGGGTAACGACAGGATCCGCCAGCTGAAGGAGAATGGGACAGGGAAATTGATTGCCTTTCTGTTCAAGGAAGAACTGGCCTTGAGACGTTCCTAGTGGGGGACGAGGCGTAAAAGGACTGGACGTCCATGGCAAGGATGAGGCAATGTGGGCCGAGGAATTGAAAGTTATTTCAAGGGTGTGTGAGGTGTCTTAGATGTTGTAATATGAGTTTTAATTGAGGCCAATCTCTCTGTTACTAAAATAGCTTTTCAATGTGTTGGGTCTTTGGAATTTTGAAATTTATCTTTTGTGTTTATAATTATTTTCTCCTTTAAAGTGTGCCACTCTACACTGAATGTTTGCGTTTAAAGTAAATAGTGTGGCATTTAAGTTAGGATACCGAAATTCGGATTTCCTGGTTTAGACCCGAGTGCTTCAACACACAACAAATTCCGGTTTTTACAAGTTTTAACATGTACCAATCCATTATAAATGTTATTACGAAGGATTTGCTTTATTTTTTTTCTCCTACGAATAAACAAGACTGCACATGCAAGATTGTTGTGATTATTTCTCATGTTCATGATGCAAGATATTTTAATGTCATGTATGCCAAAAGGACTATTTCAAAGTGCATATTGTACTATCCCAAACACTAAATGTTAGCTACATTTTCTAAATCTGCCTAAAATAGTCATTAGAAACTTATAAAAAAAGTCATTTTGAAATAGAACTGCAATGTATATTTGTTACTCGGTGTTGAGGGAGAAAATGTGTGAAATGTGAAGTCAGAGGAAGGGATAGAGCTTTCCCCTCCCCTCTTTCCTTATCACCTTATCTCACAGCCTTTTTACGTAAACGTTGTCATCGTTCTCTAGCCTTCATCCACCCTTCTGCCAATCAAAACTTCCCTCGCCTAACAATTGACTGATTTTGTCCTGGTCCCACCTCTTCCAGGTTTCTCCATCCGACGACAATCAGTCAGAAGAATGGTCCCAAAACTTGTATCTATCCATGTTCTCTGGAGATGCCGCCTAATCCACTAAATTACTCCAGCATTGTCATGTTTTCTGTAAACCAACATCTGAAGTTCCTTGTGTCTGTGAGGTGAATGTTGGGTTCCAGTATAATTTTTTAAAAAGAGCTGAAAACCTTCCTTGGTTTGATTTAAAGGAAATGCTAAATTTGGTCCAGATAAGGTTCTATCTCTTGCCCTGCAAAGTTGACCATTCTCAATTCCTCATCTGTGCACAGAAAATATAATTAGGAAATAAAACGGACTGGATGCATATTTTTAAGTCTTTTGTTTGTTATTGTAGGATAGATTCAAGCTCTTCTGATATTCCACTACGTAGTATTTCAGGGATATTGCATTATCTTCATAGAAAATGCAGCAAGTTGTCGAGTTGGCTGCATAAGCATAGTTGTTTTGGAGTCCTGATTGATAAATGGAGCATATTTTCATGTTATTTGATGATTGTGGTTTTGTTTAAATCTTTTTCAATTGCTGAATAGTTGACAAAATTTTAGAGTTTTGCACATTTTTAATTCTTTTACCACATCAAGGATTTGTGGTCCTTGCAACTGATTCCACTGTCAATGAATAACTCTCATCCAGCGGGTGTTTGTGTTCTGGGAAGTAGGGTGGTTTTAGGTTTGATGCTTCCTCAATATTCTGTGGTTTGATGCCTGTGTGGGACTGAGGCCATGCTACAGGTAGGGCAGGGGGTACGTGAAAAGGATATGTACTTGGGAGATGTGTATGTGTGACATTACTGCTGCTTTGTCCAGTGAAGCTATTTGGGTGGAGCTGAGAAATAAAATGGGGATCATCACATTGTGGGGAGTGTACTATAGTCCCCCAATTAGTCAATGGGGAATAGAAGAACAAATATTCCAGGAGATTGCAGGCAGATGCATGATTAATAGGGTTGTCATCATAGGGGACTATAGACTGGAACTGTCATAGTGGCATGGGTCTAGACAGGGTGAACATTTTCTGGAACGTTTCTTTGACCAATATGAAGAGGACTCCACTAGAGAGAGAGAGAGAGAGAGAGAGAGAGAGAGAGAGAAGCTTGACCTGTTCTTGGGAAACAGGGAGGACAAGTAACTGAAGTGTTGGTGAGTGAGTCTTTTGGGACCAGTGACCACTGCTCCATTTGCTTTAAAATAGTTGCGGATAAGGGCAGGGTTGGCCTGCAGTTAAAGTTCTGAATTGGAGCAAGGCCAACTTGCAAAAGTTGATTGGGGTAGGTTGTTTGCAGGATAATGGGACTTGACAGGCTAGGTCTAGGCAGCTGGGGTCAAATGTATCCCTGGAGGAGTTGAGGGGACTAACATATATAACATATAACAACTACAGCATGGAAACAGGCCTGTCCGGCCCTACCAGTCCACGACGACCATTCTCCCTGACCTAGTCTCATCTACCTGCACTCAGACCATAACCCTCCAATCCCCTCCTATCCATATACCTATCCAATTTACTCTTAAATAATAAAATCGAGCCAGCCTCCACCACTTCCACCGGAAGCCCATTCCATACAGCCACAACCCTCTGAGTAAAGAAGTTCCCCCTCATGTTACCCCTAAACCTTTGTCCCTCAATTCTGAAGCTATGTCCCCTTGTTGGAATCTTCCCCACTCTCAAAGGGAAAAGCCTACCCACGTCAACTCTGTCCGTCCCTCTCAAAATTTTAAAAACCTCTATCAAGTCCCCCCTCAACCTTCTACGCTCCAAAGAATAAAGACCCAACCTATTCAACCTCTCTCTGTAGCCTAAGTGCTGAAACCCAGGCAACATTCTAGTAAATCTCCTCGGTACCCTCTCCATTTTGTCGACATCCTTCCTATAATTTGGCGACTAGAACTGCACACCATACTCCAGATTTGGCCTCACCAATGCCCTGTACAATTTCAACATTACATCCCAACTTCTATACTCGATGCTCTGATTTATAAAGGCAAGCATACCAAACGCCTTCTTCACCACCCTATCCACATGAGATTCCACCTTCAGGGAACAATGCACAGTTATTCCCAGATCCCTCTGTTCCACTGCATTCCTCAATTCCCTACCATTTACCCTGTACGTCCTATTTTGATTTGTCCTACCAAAATGCAGCACCTCACACTTATCAGCATTAAACTCCATCTGCCATCTTTCAGCCCACCCTTCCAAAAGGCCCAAGTCTCTCTGTAGACTTTGAAAATCTACCTCACTATCAACTACTCCACCTATCTTAGTATCATCTGCATATTTACTAATCCAATTTGCCACACCATCATCCAGATCATTAATGTAAATGACAAACAACAGTGGACCCAACACAGATCCTTGGGGCACTCCACTAGACACTGGACTCCAACCTGACATACAATTGTCAACCGTTACCCTCTGGTATCTCCCATTCAGCCATTGTTGAATCCATCTTGCAACCTCACTATTAATACCCAACGATTTAACCTTCTTAATGAACCTTCCATGTGGAACCTTGTCAAATGCCTTACTGAAGTCCATATAGACAACATCCACAGCCTTGCCCTTATCAATTTCCCTGGTAACCTCTTCTAAAAATTCAAGAAGATTAGTCAAACATGACCTTCCAGGCACAAATCCATGTTGACTGTTTCTAATCAGGCCTTGATTATCCAAATAATTATATATATTGTCCCTAAGTATCTTTTCCATTAATTTTCCCACCACAGACGTCAAACTAATAGGTCTATAATTGCTAGGTTTACTTTTAGAACCTTTTTTAAACAAAGGCACAACATGCGCAATGCGCCAATCTTCCGGCACCATCCCTGTTTCTAATGACGTTTGAAATATTTCCGTCATAGCCCCTGCTATTTCTGCACTAACTTCCCTCAATGTCCTAGGGAATATCCTATCAGGACCTGGAGACTTATCCACTTTTATATTCTTCAAAAGTGTCCGTACCTCCTCTTCTTTAATCCTCCTAATTTCCATCACTACTCTACTTGTTTCGCTTACCTCACATAATTCAATATCCTTCTCCTCGGTAAATACCGAAGAAAAGAAATTGTTTAATATCTCCCCCATTTCTTCCGGCTCAGCACATAGCTGTCCACTCTGACTCTCTAATGGACCAATTTTATCCCTCACTATCCTTTTGCTATTGACATATCTGTAGAACCCCTTGGGGTTTACTTTTACATTACTTGCCAAAGCAGCCTCATATCTTTTTTTCGCTTTTCTAATTTCCTTTTTAAGATTCCTTTTACATTCTTTATATTCCTCAAGAACCTCATTTACTCCCTGCCGCTTATATTTATTGTATATCTCCCTCTTTTTCCGAACCAAGTGTCCAATTTCCCTGGAAAACCATGGCTCTTTCAAATTATTATTCTTTCCTTTCCACCGAACAGGGACATAAAGACTCTGTACTCTCAAAATTTCACCTTTAAATATCCTCCATTTCTCTATTATATCCTTTTCATAAAACAACAATTTCCATTTCACTCCTTTTAAATCCTTTCTCATCTCCTCAAAATTAGCCTTTCTCCAATCCAAAATCTCAACCCTTGGTCCAGATTTGACCTGGACTAAGGAGCATAGTTAAGAAGGAAATCAAGAGGCAAAAAGGGGGCAAAAGAGAGCTTTGGTAGATGAGATTAAGGAGACTCCTAAAGGTATTTTTAAGTACATTTAGGAGAAATCCGTAACTAGAGAAAGTGATGTGAGTTCTTGCAGGAAATGAGTTGGGCCGAAGGGCTTGTTTCCTTGCTGTACGATATGGTAAATGTATGACTCTTTACTATGAACCATTCTCTGTGATTTTTTGTGTCTGCTTCCTTGGGTGCAATGTGCCTGGCCTAATGCCTCCAGAAATGCCCTAAGAATCTGCTCTTTACTGCTGTATTCTCTATCCAGCCATGTCATCTACACAATGCTCCGATATTCATTTGTACCTGGTACTGATTTGAAGATTGAGGTGCTGTTTCTGAAGTACTTTTGTAACTCATTCTTGTGTCAATGGTACTGATAGGTAACATAAGCTCTGGCTCAATCCTTTTATCTTGTTTAATAGACTGCACCCCTTTACCAAAGCAACAAGGAGATAACAAATGGTGTGGACCTAAAATCACGTAGTTACTAAAATATCTGTATGCCCTCCCCACCCCATCTCAATTGTAGAATTCCCTATGACAACCGGATATTTAGGTCATGGCACTTCCGAGGGGTAGTCCTTGGAGTTCATCAGGAACATGGCAGCATGGGCCAATGTCTTGTCACCTCCACAAGTCTCTAATGCTGAACATCGTTTTGACCAAGAATAAGAAAATATAATAGCACAGGAATAGGCCCTTTGGCCCGTAATGTTTGTGCCGAACATGATGCAAAACGAAACTAATCCCTTCTGCCGACGCATGATTCATATCTGTGCATTACCTATATATTCATGTGCCCATCAAAAAGCCTCTTAAACACCACTATTATCTTTGCTTCCACCACCACCCTTGGCAGCATGCTCTCTGCGTCCATCACTGTGTGTAAACAAAAAAACTTACCCTGTGCATCTCCTTTAAATCTTCCCCCTTTCACATTAAAAATTGGAAGTCAAATCAGGGTAGGACCCTCGCAGTGAATGGCAGGGCTTTGGGGAGTGTTGTGGAACAGAGGGATCTAGGAGTGCAGGGACACAGTTCCTTGAAAGTGGCGTCACTTGTAGATAGGGTGGTCATGTAAGCGTTTGGCACATTGGCCTTCATGAGTCAGCGTATTGTCTATTGAAGCTGGGATGTTATGTTACAGTTGTACAAGATGTTGGTGAGGCAACATTTGGGGTATTATGTTCAGTTTTGATCACCCTGCTATAGCAAGGTCGTTGTTAAGCTGGAAAATGTGCAGAGAAGATTTACGAGGAGGTTGGCAGGATTTCAGGGACTCAACGATAGGGAGAGGTTCGGCAGGCTTGAACTTCATTCCTTGGAGCGCAGGAGGCTGAGGGGGGAGAGTATATAGGCGTATAAGATCTGAGGGAAATAAAAAGAGTGAATGCCCAGTCTTTTACCCAGAGAAAAGGAATCCAGAATCAGAGGACGGGTTTGAGTTGAGAGGGTAAAGAATTAATAGGAACCTGAGGGACATTTATTTCATGTAGAAAGAGGTGGGTATATGGAAAGAGCTGCCAAAGGAGGTTGTTGAGGCAGGCAGTATAAACAACATTAAAAAGACACCTTGACAGGTAGGAAAAGTTTAGAGGGACATGGGCCGAACATAGGCAGGTGGAACAAGTGTAGATGGAGCATCTTGGTCAGCATGGGCAAGATGGACTGAAAGGCCTGTTTCTATACTGTATGACTCCATGACTAACTATGCTATTTTGTATTTATCTCCCTTCTGGAGACAAAGATTCTGATTGTCTATCCCATCTCTGCCTCTTATAATTTTAAACTTCTAACAGGTCTTCCCTCAGCCTCTTAACGCCTTAGAGAAAACAATCAAAGTTTATTCAGCTTCTCCTTCTAGCAAATGCTTCCCAATCCACGTCGAGGCACATACCTTGGTGATTCTTGTTCTTCCTGTACTTTTACCCACTTAATATTGTGTACATTTTCTGGCTGCAGGATGGTGAACCTCTGGAATGGTACAGGAAAAGTCTGGTCTCCCCGATACGCTGCATTAATTACAGATGTCCCGCCAGCCCACATGTTAGGTTTGGTCAGTTATGTATGCTGCGTGTTATAACTTGGAGCAGATGAATCATCCTGAAGTTCCCAGTTAGATAAAATATCACAGTAGTCAGCTCTGATGACCAGCACTCTATCCAAGAGGTTTTGCTTTTCTTTATTCCTTTTTCAGGTACACTTTGCTAGCATGCCCTTATCCTTCATTTTATTTTAAAAAGTAGAAATTTCACATGTTAAAAATTGTTAACTATTTATTACTTTAACTTTAGATTTCATTTAAAATTTCACGCAGCTTTTTTCCATCTTCACCAAATTATTGTTTTTTTGCCAGAGTATGGAGTGTGTAAGTGTAAACTGCATTCGGTGTTACATTGACTCATGCAATCGCGTGAGCAACAACTTTCATCCTCGTAATCTTCAAAGAGATGCATCACATTAGTGGATGTGGAGTTGTGAATAGAGATTCTGAAAAAAGTTACTAGTTCCAACTAATGGGAGCAAATTTTTTAAGATGGGGAATAACTGCAAGCTTTCTCCTCATGCGGACTCCTTTTAAAAACTTTTGACCCCCTCTGCTGTGGAAAGGTTGTTTATTAAATTGTTTTTACGTGGCAGGAGTAAGCATTATTGAAAAGTTTTACAGATTCATACAATGGACCAGGTTCCCAATGCAATGACCTACAAAATAAAAACTCAATGTATATTGGTATTAAAACACTTTCTAATTATCAGTTTTGTATATTTCCACAGTAATATTTAATTTGTGCAAGGCAATTATTCTTTCTGACTGGGTGGCGCACAAACAAAAGCTTTTCACTGTACCTCAGTACACATGACAATAATAATACACTAAACTAAACAGTTTAAAAACTAATCAGATTTCCCCCGATTTCATGTAACCCTTGCACTCCCTCTCTCGCTCCATCCCTCCCCACCCAAGACATACCAGGTTCCCGTTCCCACCCAGCAAGCAGCTAACAATGGCCTGTTCCTTTATCATCGTTACTTTTTTGGATATCTTTCATTCATTTGTTCTATATCTCTTTACACCACCGTCTATATCTCTCGTTTCCCTTTCCCCTGACTAGTCTGAAGAAGGGTGTTGACCCGAAACGTCGTCCATTCCTTTTCTCCAGAGATGTTGCCTGACCTGCTGAGTTACTCCAGCATTTGGTGTCGATGTCTGATTTGAATTTTTTTCAACACTTTTATTTCACGACATTTCAGCCTGAATTTTGATATTTGCTTATCTCTGGAGCAGCAGTGTTCCCAACCATATTCTGCATTCTCTCAAGTTGTGATTTCTTCCTGATAGAACATGCAGGACTAAGAGTAGCCTAATGCTATTAGATTTTGAACTTAACTCTCCTTTCTTTGTGCTATTTAATAGGACTGCAATATCATTATCAGTAAATTTTTACCACAAACATTACATAACATGTGAATCTGCCCACGTGTTTGTCGTATGTTCCTTTGCCCAACAATTACTTCCTGCTTTCCCCATTTTAGTTGAGATATCTGATCATTATAAATGAATTTTCATGGCAAATCAGCGATGAATTATTTAAAAAACATGTAGGAAAATAACTGCAGATGCTGGTACAAATCGAAGGTATCACAAAAAGCTGGAGTAATTCAGCGGGTCAGGCAGCATCTCAGGAGAGAAGGAATGGGTGATGTTTCGGGTCGAGACCCTTCTTCAAACTGATGTCGCGGGGGGGGGGGACGACAAAGAAAGAATGTAGTTGGAGACAGAAAGACAGTGGGAGAACTGGGAAGGGGGAGCGGAAGAGAGGGACAGAGGAGCTATCTAAAGTTAGAGAAGTCAATGTTCATACCGCTGGGCTGTAAGCTGCCCAAGCGAAATATGAGGTGCTGTTCCTCCAATTTGCGGTGGGCCTCACTATGGCACTGGAGGAGACCCACTCGCGAAGCGTAGCTATGGGCACTCGCATGGGCCCCAGCTATGCCTGCCTCTTTGTCGGGTACGTCGAACAATCCTTGTTCCAGATGTACACTGGCCCCATCCCCGAACTCTACCTCCACTACATTGACGACTGCATTGATGCCACCTCTTGTACCCATGCAGAACTCACTGACGTCATACATTTCACCACTGACCAATTTCCATCCTGCTCTTAAATATACTTGGACCATCTCCGACATCTCCCTACTGTTTCTGGATCTCACCATCTCCATCACAGGAAACAGACTTGTGACCGACATCTACTACAAACCCACTGACTCCCACAGCTATCTTGACTACACTTCTTCCCACCCTGTCTCCTGCAAAAAGTCTATCCCCTACTGCCAATTCCTCCGTCTACGCCGCATCTATGCCCAGGATGAGGTGTTTCACACTAGGACATCGGAGATGTCCTCATTCTTTAGGAAACGGGGCTTCCCCTCTTCCATTATAGATGAGGTTCTCACTAGGGCCTCCTCTATATCCCGCAGCTCCGCTCTTGCACCCCCTCCCTCCATTCGTAACAAGGATAGAGTCCCCCTTGTCCTCACCTTCCACCCCATCACCCAGCGTATACAACAAATTATCCTCCAACATTTCCGTCACCTCCAACGGGATCCCACTACTGGCCACATCTTCCCATCTCCTCCCCTTTCTGCTTTCCGCAGAGACCGTTCCCTCCGTAACTCCCTGGTCCACGCGTCCCTTCTTACCCAAACCACCCCCTCCCCAGGCACTTTCCCCTGCAACCGCAGGAGATGCAACACCTGTCCCTTTACTCCCCTCGACTCTATCCAAGGACCCAAACAGTCTTTCCAGGTGAGGCAGATGTTCACCTGCACCTCCTCCAACCTCGTCTATTGTATCCGCTGTTCCCAATGTCAACTTGTCTACATCCGCGAGACCAAACGCAAGCTCGGCGATCGTTTCGTTCAACACCTTCGCTCAGTTCGCCTTAACTGACCTGATCTCCCGGTGGCTCAGCAATTCAACTCCCCCTCAAATTCCCAGTCTGACCTTTCTGTCATGGGGCTCCTCCATTGTCGTAGTGAGGCCTACCGCAAATTGGAGGAACAGCACCTCATATTTCGCTTGGTCAGCTTACACCTCAGCAGTATGAACACTGACCTCTCTAACTTTAGATAATTCCTCTGTCCCTCTCTTCCCCTCCCCTTCCCAGTTCTCCCACTGTCTTCTTGTCCCCAACTACATCCTTTCTTTGTCCCTCCCCCCGACATCAGTCTGAAGAAGGGTCTCGACCCGAAACATTACCCATTCCTTCTCTCCTGAGATGCTGCCTGACCTGCTGATTCAGGCCAAGAAATGGGAACATACAGATGATTAAGTTAAACGCTGAAACATCACAAATATTTGAATGTTTTCCAAAAATCCCTT
Source organism: Rhinoraja longicauda (assembly GCF_053455715.1). Taxonomy (NCBI): domain Eukaryota; kingdom Metazoa; phylum Chordata; class Chondrichthyes; order Rajiformes; family Arhynchobatidae; genus Rhinoraja; species Rhinoraja longicauda. The sequence continues at coordinate 31,630,882 of NC_135977.1, forward strand.
GAGTTGGAAAATATATGCAACAAAATTGAAATGTGCAACAACTTTATTTAAAAATTCGAGCTGGCATTTATAAAATGAAGATTCACACTGAAAGTAGAATTGTAATTGAGAGCAAATTGATCAATGGTACAAATGGAGTAATGACTGGAAGAAGTAAACCCCTTTGAAGTACTCAGACGGAACATCAATGGCAAAAGACAAGACCGGCAAATTGTGGAGTCACACAGCACAGAAATGTGTGTCCACCATGTTCTTGTCGACTAAGTACCCAGCTATACTTTTATGGTCTCTAGATTTAAATGCCTTGGTGATTCATGTGCTTATCTAGATAGTTTATAAATGTTGTGAGAGTAGCTGCTTTCAATTCTGTTCCAGATTGCAAACACCATTTTGGTAAAAATGACATTCAAATTCCCCCTGAATTCTTACCCTTTACTTTAAACCTATGCCGTTAGTTTTAGACACCTCTGCGATGCAGGGAAGTTTCTGACTAACTACCCAATCGATGTTCCTTTGTAATTATGTATGCCTCCATCAGGTTCCCTTTCTACTCCAGGGAGAACAAGCCCAGTCATCCTGTCTCTCCTATCTGAAACACACCACGCTGGGCAACACCTTAGTAAATCTCCTGTACACCCTTCTGTGCAATCCGATCCTTCCTACAGTGAGGTGACTAGAAACTACCACCCAATGCTCCATCCTTGGCCTGACCAATGGTTTATAAAGCTGTTCCATAACCAGATGCATCTTCTCATCCCCACTCCTTTCCACTTTCTGCAAAGACCACTCCTTCTGCCTCCCCAGGCCCTCACCCGAGCAACAGCAGAGATGTAACACCGTTCCCTACACCTTCACCTTTGCCTCCATCCAGGGTCCCCAGCAGATGTTCCAGGTGAGACGGAGGTTCGCATGCACTTCTTCATACCTGTTGTTCTACATTTGGTGCTCCCAATATGGCCTCCTTTACATCGGCAAGACTAAGTGAAAACTGAGTAACTATTTTGCTGAACACCTGCATTCTGTCCTGTTTGCTAACAATTTGAACTTCCCATTCCCATTACTGACCATTTTGGCCTTGGCCTTCACCAATGTCGGAGTGAGGCCACATGCGGACCGGAGGAACAACATCTGTTTTTTTACCGTGGGTAGTTTACAACCCAGTGGTGTGAACATTGATTTCTCCAGTTTTAATAATACCCCACTAATAATACCCCACTAATACCTCTCTCTCTCTCTCTTTCCCGTTCCCCTCTCTTTCCCGTTCCCCTCTCTTTCCCGTTCCCCTCTCTTTCCCGTTCCCCTCTCTTTCCCGTTCCCCTCTCTTTCCCGTTCCCCTCTCTTTCCCGTTCCCCTCTCTTTCCCGTTCCCCTCTCTTTCCCGTTCCCCTCTCTTTCCCGTTCTGCCACCCATTTCTCCCACTAACCGATCCATGTAATTCTGCTCCTTTGCACTTCTTCAAAAACTCCTCTCCAATCCCTGTCCCTCACTTCTCTTCATCCTCCCTCTTCCCCTTTTCCCCCCTCCCCACATTCCTTCCACCTATATCCTTCCATCTGGCTTCACATTGTTGCTCTGCCTCTCTTCCCAATTGATCAATATCATCCTTCAGTTTAAGACTAATCTCAATCAACAATACCATTGGCGCAACTGCCAAACTACAAATCGTACAATTTATATTCAAATTGTTTAACTTTATAACAGTAAAGATCCCACCACTGATCCCTGTGGTACACCAATGTTATCATATTCCCATCCCAAACCAACCCCCTCCATCGCCTTCTGCCTTCTCAAACCAAGCTAATTTTGAAGCTAGCGTAACATCACGGATGGGTTGGCTCGACGTTACCCCAGCTATTTGAAGCATGTTAGAAGCTAATAAATAGAGGCATAAGATGTATGTAGTTGTTAATATCTGAAATTCAAGCTTTAAGTTACTTTAAAAACCAAAATAGACTTCAGATTTAAAAAAATGTAAAAATTAAATGCTGCAACTACTCAGCAGCTCAGGCAGCATCTGTGATAATAGAAACAGTTAATGTTTTGGTCCATGAACTTTCATCTGAAGTGGAAAATGTTGCCTTTACTGATGACAGCAATTGCCTTCCTGATGCCTCCAGGAATATTTGATGAAGGCATGGGGAGAATAAAGAGCATGGCTGATGGAGTCAGGACCGAGAAAGATTGTGTCAAATCTTGCAAATTTTGAGGAGACAAAAGACTAGATGCAGGAATCTTTAGCAAAAGACAAAGTGCTGGAGTAACTCAGCTGAACAGGCAGCATCTGTGAAGGGAAATATAAAGACAACATATCGGTTTGGGATCCTTCAGACCAAAGAACGGACCTGATCTGAAACGTCCCATTTCACTCCACCATTGCTGCCTGACCCGCAAGGTTCCTCCAGATAGAGAATTGTGAGGATTTGTTGAAATTAATATAAAACTGCAGATTCTGGAAATCTGAAATGCAAAGAACAAAATGCTGTAAAAATTCTGCCAGTCTGGCTGCAGCTATGGGAAGATTTGAGTGTTTCATAATTGCAGCTGTCTTGCTTACAGGAGAGATAAACAGAAGATGAATGACGACAGAGTGAGGGGTGAATCATTTTTAAATTGGGGTAAAACTCTACACTCTAGAAATCTGAAATACAAGTGAGTGAGTGATGGAAATACCCAGCAGCCTGCCGGTGGTGCCAGTAGAGAGATAAAACTGAAGGGAACTTGGCTACGTTATAATCTTTCATCAGGAATGGTTAATTAGGATCGAAGCTTAAGATTGGTTAAATGAAATGATTGATTTATATATTCCTGTCATGTGCCCAGGTGGCATAAATGCTCTTCCTCAAGCTTGTATTTGGCATCATTGGAACAGAACAACAGGCAAAAGACTGAAGTCGGAGTATCTGCGTTTGATGTCGACAATGTACATTAGACCACATACCAGGTTGCACTAAATTGGAAATGTTGAACCGCATCTGGAATGGATGTTTGGATTCCCGAGTGATGAAAAGAGGTGTTGCATCTCTTGAATTTGTACAGAAATGTGTCATGAGAAGGAGGGTGTTGCTGGAGATGGAAGAACCTGGAGATTGTAGAGTGAGTGGGACCTTCAGAATGATGAATGGGGCAGGATACATGAATCTGGAAGATGATTTGTTGAAGGGTGAGAGCTGATGCAGTGGAAGGCTTGACCAATTAAACCTTATCCTTGCTCTCAGTGGGAGGAGAGGACCAAGAATAGGAGGATGGGAAATGGAGCAGACTCTGATATCTATATCTCTGATATAGGTTGAGGGGAAAACCAGAAAGCTTGGAAGTATAGACGGAGAATTATCATCAGAACAGATATGGTGCTGGAGAAACCGAGGTAATGGAGTACTTGGAGGACGCTAGGTGGAAGGAGGTGAATTGCAGATAGATGTGGAATTCTGTGGGCTTTGTTGCACATTGGTCGCTGACCTATCCCTGAGTTAAGTCCAGGAACGGTCAGAGGTGCATTTTGTGATGGTGAGAGCAGGAAGTTGGCACCAGAGATGAAACTCTTGCATTCTGCACAAGAGTAGGAAGCAGCATCAATGCAGTCATTGATGGAGTGGTAAAGGAAATGAGGACGCCATCTTGAACCAAAGATTGTTTTTGCATTAACTGCGCAGAGACAGATGTAATGGAATCGAGAATAATAGAAACATAGAAAATAGGTGCAGGAGGAGGCCATTTGGCCCTTCGAGCCAGCACCGCCATTCATTGTGATCATGGATGATCATCCACAATCAGTAACCTGTGCCTGCCTTCTCCCCATATCCCTTGATTCCACTAGCCCCTGGAGCTCGATCTAATTCTCTTTTACATTCATCCAGTGAATTGGCCTCCACTGCTTTCTGTGGCAGAGAATTCCACAAATTCACAACTCTCTGGGTGAAAAGGTTTCTTCTCACCTCAGTTTTAAATGGCCTCCCCTTTATTCTAAGACTGTGGCCCCTGGTTCTGGACTCCCCCAACATTGGAAACATTTTTCCTGCATCTAGCTTGTCCAGTTCTTTTATAATTTTATACGTCTCTATACGATCCCCTCGCATCCTTCTGAACTCCAGTGAATACAAGCCCAGTCTTTCCAATCTTTCCTCATATGACATTCCCTAATGGACCAGAGCATGGTCCCGTACCTGCAGCTTTGAATTAGAGAAAGTAAATTGAGTTGAAGTTGTTCAATTTCAGAATAAGAATAAATATTTTGTTCAACAAAGACTTAAAGGCTCTCACCATCCTGATGTGGATTAGATGTGTAGAGGGATTTGTGTGTCCGTGAAAATGAGCCCAATTGACATCAGGAAACTGAAACCTGTTTATAGTAGCACAGGGGATCAAAGGTATCAAGGCTGTAAGTGGGAAGAACTAAAAGAAGAGCAAAAGACAAAGATAGGAAGGAATACATTTTGTCAGACAGTTACTGTTCAGCAGATCTGTCAGAACAGTCCTGTTGTGGATCTGTGGGAGGACGTAGTCGTGGGCCACGCATTATTGAAGGATTTTTGTGATTCAAGTGGAGTGAGGATCATGAGAGAAAATTAAATTGGTGAATGTATATGAAATAATGGCATAATGTTCAGTGGAGGCCTGTGACAGGGTGACATTGAGCAGATGTTGAACTTGCTTTTAGTTTCATTTGAAATCTGTAATTGTCAATGGTACACAGCAATGTGAGAAATTGCACGTTAATCTAATAAAAAATGAAAACCTAAATTTAGTGCTGCAATTGTCGGTAATGATGATGAATATCCTTTGTTTTGCATTATTACTGCAAAATCTCAATCAACAATACCATTGTGACATCTACAAACCTACAAATCAAAGGGTGAAACATGGGTAAGGAAACCACCTTCTTATAACCACTTTCCATCCGTAGTTTAGTTTAGTTTATTGTCATGTGTCCCAAAGTACTGCAAAAAGCTTTTTGTTGCGTGCTATCCAGTCAGCAGAAAGACGTTACTTGATTACAATCGAGCCATTACAGTGTATGATAACGGAATAACGTTTAGTGCAAGGTAAAGCCAGCAAAGTCCGATCAAGGATAGTCCGAGGGTCACCAAAGAGGTAGATCGTAGTTCAGCACTGCTCTTTGGTTGTGGTAGGATGATTCAGTTGCCTGATAATAGCTGGAAAGAAACTGCACACATGTAGGTTTTCTTGTAGTTTTATTCCTTTTATTCATTTTGGTTAATCTGCAAATGAACCAAAGTACTGGTAAGATCCTCCCTCAGCTGATGAGTGAGTGCTCCTCTATGTGGGAAAACACTTGGGAGAAAGAAGTTAAGGCACAGAATGTACTCTGGATCGGTGTCTTCAATATCCATCAAATATCAAAACTGCTTGGTTAGCACAACCACCAGCCAGAACAGCTGACTCTTGAAAGACAAAACTAACAGCTTGGATCTGTACCAGTAATTTACATGCAGGCAGGTGAGACGCTGCCGTGTAGCTGGAACATGATGGACGGTGTGGGCAAGTTGGGCCGAAGGGCCTGTTTCCACATTGTATGACTCTATGCTGCCCGACCTGCTGAGTTACTTCATCGCTTTGTTTTGCTCGATTGATATATACTCCAAAGACGTACAGGTATGTAGGTTAATTGGCTGGGTAAATGTAAAAATTGTCCCTAGTGGGTGTAGGAAGGTGTTAATGTACGGGGATCGCTGGGCGGCACGGACTTGGAGGGCCGAAAGGGCCTGTTTCCGGCTGTATATATATGATATGATATGATATCTGCAGTTCCTTGTATCTTTAGTTTTCTATCTTTCACTTCGCTGCCCTCTTCCTTCCACCTCCACAAGTTTTTCTTTCCAAACTGATCACTCCACTCTTCTAATTCTGAGCAATTTTCGCTGACCTGAAACATTAAATGTTTATTTCCACAGATGCTACTTGACTGGCTGAGTTTTTCCAGCATTTGGTTTTTATTTTTCCTTGGAATTTTTCTAAATTCAATATTTTCTTTTCCCTCTTTACTTTTATATTGCCATTTGGCAAGACTGGCTGATCAGAGATGGTAAATGTGGTTATGTGCGTGGGAAATTGCATCTTACAAATGAGTTTTTTTAAAAAAAATAACCAGGAAGGTGGTTGGGGGCAGGTGGTAGACAGAGTCTATGTGGATTTCTGCAAGACCTTTGCTAATGTTCTGCATGGTAAGCTGTTCTGGTGGGTTAGATTACATAGGATCTAGTGAGAGCTAGCTAACTGGTACAGAACGTGCTTTGTGGTAGGAAACAGGATGGTGGTGGATGGCTGTTGTTTGAACTGGAGGCCCGTGACTAGTGGTTTGCCCCAGGGATGCTGGAGCCCATTGTAGTTTGTGGTTGGCATCAATGGTTTGCTCTTGCATTTGACCTCCCAAAGTGCAGCACCTCACACTTGCTCGGATTAAACTCCATCTGCCATTTCTCCTCCCATTTCTGTTACTGAGTTATTGATCTGTATACTGTCACCCAACCAAGGACAAGCCATCAAAGAAAATGCATTGAAGGTAGTCTTACATCTGAAAAGAAAAGGTCTAAATAATTGGTCGGGGGGGGGGGGGGGGGTCCCCGCCCCTCCCCTGACATCAGTCTGAAGAAGGGTCTTGATCTGAAACCTCACCCATTCCTTCTTTCCAGAGATGCTGCCTGACCCGCTGGGTTACTCCAGCATTTTGTGTCTCCCTTTGATTTTAACCAGCATCTGCAGTTTTTTTCTCTGCATGGTGAGGGACAGTTACTGGGCTACCTTTTTAGAACAAAATGAAGGGAATGAACATTCATTCAAATTGTCCTATTTTCAAAAAGAATAGTAAAATAATTTAAAACAAATTGTAAATCAATGCAAAGCATGCATGAGCTTTTGATTATCCTTCCACAATATTTTCAGAACTTCAAATACATGTTCATCATAAGCTTAGTAGTATTTGTTTTAAAAAATCATCTGATTGACAGATGTATTCATTCAGAGTTAGATTAAATGCCTTTATTCCTTTTTTTAATTGGATTTCATAAATTATGTTACGGTGTTCTTGGGAAGGCAGAAGCCAGATTAGGAAACCGCTGTGAAAATGAAGTTATACGCTTCATAAGCATGCTGTTCAAGGAACAAATAGGATTATTTAACAGCACACCATATGTTTGATATTCCAACAAGTGCAGTGAGCTCTGAAAGTACATGAAATGTCAGCTTTAAAACCCTAATAAGGTGCCAACTGTTCCTCCCACCACAATTTTAAAGGTTGCTTATGCCAATGTATATTCAACGTTTCTTTAGGAATACATATGGCCAATTCCCTAGGTTCGGTATTATTATTGATGGAAGTAAGTGATTAATTTAATTCGTAAGTGATTAATTTAATTCTTCAGCCTTCAGTGTTTGTAACAAGGGCAATTAGAGTGGCAAGCAATTGAAAAATGTGTCTAAGCGTGTATTCCTTGGATGGTTTCACATGTTTTTTTGGCAAATGGAAAGTAATAGGTTCCATTTTGAAAGTTTTAAATTATTCTTAAATCAAGAAGTATGTGCTTGATACTGAACAACAATAGTGCAGAATATCCATTTATCTGTGCAAAAATCTGCCTTAATTTTGTTTTTCAATCTATCATGTCTAGCACAAACTGGTCTGATCATTTTAAATTCAATTATTCATGATTAATGATTTGAATATTTTCTTGACATTCAATTATTATTGAGTTGTTCAAGACATGACTTATTTTTATAATGTAAACATTTTGAAAAAGAAAGCTGCAATTGATGTCAATCTACTTGTTAACCACTAATTTGATTTTTTTAATAAATTGGATGCCTCATTAGCCAGATAAATGATTGTGATCTTTCTTGCAACAAGGTATTGTCTCTTAAGGGTATGGATATTCTTGTGATTTCATTGCTATTATTTAACTATTTAGGTTATTTAGATTAGTCAAACACTTGGTAGCAACTTGCTTTAAATTACATTTGTAAAGTTGACATTATTCCATCTATTCTTCAGTTACTTGACTAAAACTCTCTGCTCCATTTAAACCGGTTATGATATTCTATACCTCTCTCCAATCTCTTCCCAGCCTTCCTTGCCTTAGGTGAAGAACTCAGATTTTTTTGGACAAATGTAGCTGTTGTCTATTGTTGCAGGAATCATTTGAGCAAATTTTTCTGCATCCTTTCTCAGACCTTCACATACCCGGAATGTAAATTGGATGCAAAGCTGCAGATTGGCCAAAAAAGCACTTAATGATGATTCAAAGTTACCACACTAGTTTGGAACATAGTCTCTATTTATGTTTTGGGCATTTTGTTAACATCTGTCTCAATGCAACTGCCAGTTGCAAAGATTTATGCACATATACACCTAGATTCTTCTGTCATAGAGTCACACAGCACAGTAACAGTCCCTTCTGCCCAACTCGTCCATGCTGACTATGATGGCACATCTAAACTGGTCCCATTTGGCCACATTTAGCCCATACCTTTTAAAAACTTTTGTATCCAATTACCTGTCCACATTCTTGCACATCCTTTTAGAATGTTGTCATTTAATCTATATTGTCATTATGCTTTGTGACATAATATATTACTTCACTCTTGTCTGCATTTAATTTCATTCATTTGGCTAGTGATTCTGTTGGCCCATGTCCTTTCACAGTACATATTTACCTTGCTCACTCTTTCAAGTTTGGTAGTTATAAATTTTGAAAATTTACTCTGAGCACCAAATCATTGATGTATATCAAAAAGGTAACCATCCTTGCATTTTTGTGGAACACCTCTGTGTGCTCTTTGATAAGGTTGTCATAATATCTATTCTTCCAGAGAAGATTGACAGGTTATGGCAAGCACTTCTGCAGTCTACACCCTAACTTCTGTCAGCCTTCTCGTGCATATCCTATCTGGAACTGGTGATCAAGCTGAAACATTTTTGATACCATCTACTTGTGAATTTTTTCCACGTCCATTTTCTCTGTCTTTGCATCTATCAAGGTGTTGCCAGCATTTTCTTATTTGAAGAACAACACAGAGTACTACTTACTATTCCAGTTTTACCTCTACTTCCATATACTTTACTATCTTATTTCATAAAAAATCCCTCTCCCTTTTTGGACCAGCCATTTACTATTCAAGTGCCTCGGGAAGACGGCATTTGAGTGCTCTATCATGCCTAAAAACCAGAAAGCTCCTGACTGATCAAAACCCCATTAATTTGAAGTAGTTTTAAGACCACCAGGCCCAAAGTGGTCAGAATGGGGGAACACACATCTAGCCCTCTCACCCTGAACACAGGATCCCCCCAGGGTTGTGTCCTTAGCCCCCTACTGTACTCCCTGTACACACATGACTGTGTGGCCAGGTTCAGCTCAAACTCCATCATCAAGTTTGCTGATGACACTGTGGTGGTGGGCCAGATCTCCGACAACGATGAGAAGGTCTACCGGAAGGAGGCGGCTGATCTGGCACTCTGGTGTCAGCCTCCTCTTGAATGTCACAAAAACTAAGGAGCTGATTGTGGACTTTAGAAGGGCTCAACATCCAAGCACGCACACGCCACTGGAGATAAATTGGTCTACTGTGGATAGGGTGAGCAGTTTTAAATACCTGGGAGTCCACATCAAAGAGGATCTGACATGGTCAACACACATTGCAGCACTGGTGGGTAAGGCAAGGCAGCGCCTTTACCACCTTAGACAGCTGAGGAAATTCAGAGTGTCTCTGAGGATCCTTCAATACTTCTACTCTGGGGCTGTAGAGAGCATCCTGTCCGGCAACATCACAGTCTGGTTTGGGAACAGCTCTGCCCAGGCCAGGAAGGCCCTGCAGAGAGTAGTGCGTTTGGCAGAACGCACCATGGGAACTACACTCGCCTATACATCAGAACCTATTCCCAGGAGGTGCAGATCGAGAGCAAGCACGATTATGGGGGACCATGCTACGGTCAGGCAAACGACTCCGCTGTCAAGCTGTGAAAACGGAGAGGATGAGACGGAGTTTCTTCCCACAGACTGTTAACTATTATAACTACAGGGACTAAATTTTCTTTTCTGTATTAATTTTAATTTATACTAGACCAAGTTCCTCGTAGGGTTTCCATTGTGACCTGGGAAAATCGGGTTTTGTCTTTAAAATAAATTGTCTTTTAAAAAAATAAAATGAATCTCAATGGGGGTGGGGGGGGGGGGTGGAAAGGGGGGAATGAGAGAAGGGGTGGGGGGCAAGGGGGACAGTGGGGGTCAATGAAGATGGGAGAGTGGGGGGTAGGGAGGGGGGGTATAAGGCGGATTGAGCAGGGGGTTGAGGGTGCTACACCAATACAGGAGAGGCTTTGGCAGTGCCTGCCAAAAAATAAAATGAATCTCAATTGGGGGGGGGGGGGGGGAGAGGGGGGGGGTGGCGGTGGAGAGAGAAGGGGTGGTGGCGGTGGAGAGAGAAGGGGTGGTGGAGAGAGGAGGGGTGGGTGAGGAGGGGGGAATGGGGTGGGGGAGACACTGACACCGTCCTGCCAGCGGCCATCTAATTTCTCCTTCACTGTGGTGCCGTGTGACCGAGGAGCCTTGGACCCAAAGCCTCTCCTGTATTGGTGTAGGACCCTGAACCCCCTACTCAATCCCCCTTATCCCCCCCCTTCCCTACCTCCCACTCTCCCATCTTCCCTGACCCCCACTGTCCCCCTTGCCCCCCACCACCACTCTTTCATCCCCCCACCACCACCCCTCCTCCCCCCCACCCCTGCTGCCCCTCCTCCCCACCCCCACTCTTCCCTCCTCCCCACCCCACCCTGCCCTCCTCCCCAGTCCCACTCTCCCTCCCACCCCCACTTGCACTCTTGTCCACCCCCCCCAATTCCCCACCACCCCCCTTTCCACCACTCTCTCCTCACCCCACTCCCCCATTCTCTCCTCCCCTAGCCCCACTCTCATTCTCCCCCACCCCCCCTTTCCCCCACTCTCCCCTCCCCCCCACTCTCCCCTCCCCCCCACCCCCCACTCTCCCCTCCCCCCCACCCCCCACATTCTCTCCTCCCCAGCCCCACTCTCACTCTCCCCCAGCCCCACTCTCACTCTCCCCCACCCCCCTCTTTCCTCCACCCCTCCTCACCCACCCCCGCATCCCCCACTCTCTCCATTGTGACCTGGGGAAATCGTGTTTTTTCTTTAAAATAAATTGCGTCTTTAAAAAAATTGCCTTTTTTTGCACAATCCACAGACAATGCCACTTTCATTTCACTGCACACCGTGTATGTGACAAATAAACTTGACTTGACTTGAGATGGTATTTTATATGAAGATTACTGTTGGAGTTCGGGAACCACCAATCAGCCTATTCAATTTCTGCAATTTCATGTCATGCTGCTCTAAATACAACCAGATCTGGGAATAGGTTAATTTCAATGAAAATAGTTAGCATTTGTTATCCTTATGTGTCCTCTACTTGACACAGATTGGTTTAATGTTAATATGAAAATAGGAGTTTTACTTTTAATGGGTGAACTTCTTAATCATTGAATTTTAAGATTGAAGTCTTGCCAGTAGCATGTTTGCTCTTAACTGTTTTCTTGTATCTGATCCATACGCAAGTACTTTAATGAAAACAATCATCCCATATGCCTTCACCACCTAACCCACGCGTACAATCACCTTCAGGGATCTTTGGACTTGTACAACAAGGCGCCTTTGCTTCTCAAAACTCTCCAAGACTCTACTATGCATGTACATGTATTTTCTTTATTCCTTTATTTCACTACCCTATTCTTGCTATTGAGGGCGTGCAGCGTAGGTTTACTAGGTTAATTCCCGGAATGGCGGGACTGTCGTATGTTGAAAGACTGGAGCGACTAGGCTTGTATACACTGGAATTTAGAAGCATGAGAGGGGATCTTATTGAAACATATAAGATTATTAAGGGGTTGGACGCGTTAGAGGCAGGAAACATGTTCCCAATGTTGGGGGTCCAGAACCAGGGGCCACAGTTTAAGAATAAGGGGTAGGCCATTTAGAACGGAGATGAGGAAAAACTTTTTCAGTCAGAGAGTTGTGAATCTGTGGAATTCTCTGCCACAGAAGGCAGTGGAGGCCAATTCTCTGAATGCATTCAAGAGAGAGCTCGATAGAGCTCTTAAGGATAGCGGAGTCGGGGTACGGGGAGAAGGCAGGGACGGGGTACTGATTGAGAATGATCAGCCATGATCACATTGAATGGCTCGAAGGGCCGAATGGCCTACTCCTGCACCTAGTGTCTATTGTCTTGCCCCCCCCCCCCCCCCCCCCCTCAAGTGATACTTCACAGCTAACAGGATAGAATTCAATCTGCCGTTAACCTGCCAAATTTAACAGCTGGTCAATATATTGAGGTAGCTTAAGACGACCCTTATCAATTTAGGTACCACTAATTTTTGTGTCATCTACAAATGTACTCATTTTTATGTGTGTATATGTATATATTTTTTTAAATCTCAAAAACAACCCTCCACCAATATCCCTGTTACCAAGCCAATTTTGGATTCCAATTTACCTTTAATTGCATGAACTCTCACCTTTTAGACCTGCCTTCCTCATGGGAACTTGGCAAACACCCTACTGAAGTCCATGTCAAAATTCTTATTGCTTCTTGAAAAAAAACATAGTGAAATTCTACACATAGCCCAAATTCTACACATCTTGCCTGTCGATAATTTCCCTACCACCAAATTGGAATAACATGCCCAGATGCCCATAATTACCTGTTTTTAATGCCCTTGAAGGTACCACAATTGTCGTCTTCCAGACATCTGGCACTACACCTGGTCAACACAGAATTAACAATCTCCATCAGGCCCCAGCAATCTCTCTCTTCACCTCCTCCCCCAACCCTGCATTACAGTCTGGAATACAAATCAGGCCCTGGGGATTTACCCACCTTTATTTTGCAAAGACACCTAACACCTACTGTATAACATGCTGGGAATTTCACCATCCCAACTGAATGCTTCAACTAAAATGCCATTTGCTCTCATGAATACACATGAAAATTGTTCATTTAAGACCTTACTCATGTCCTCCATTCCACATGTAGATTGACCTTTTTGTTCCCATTGGGTCACGCTCTTTTCCTGGTTACTCCCTTGTGAAAATTGTTGTAAAATGCCTTGATATTTTCTCTATTCTTATTTGTCAGTGGTATTTTGTGGCCCTATTTACCTTCCCAGATTTCTTTTTTGACAGCCCTGACACTCCTGAAGCCCCATTTTCAATGCTGCAAACCTACCTTACTCTTTTTGTTTATTAGACCCTCTGTGCCTTGACATCCAGGGTTCCCATGAGTCGCCCTCTTTATTCTTCAGGAGAAAATGTCAGTCCTGAACTCACTATTTCACTTTTAAAAAGCTCCCACTTCCTGAATATACACTGTACCTGTATTTGCATTTGTATTATATGAATAAAGAACAAAAAACCAACTTGGTAGGTTGCTGGTGCATCATGAATTTTGGCAAAGTTTAGGGATGGTGTTATAGGTTTGTAAATGGTGGGTAAGATGCAGAAATAAAGCCTTACCACTAAATAGATACGACTTTGTGTAAGGGTTTACATCAGAACTAGTCAATTAAGCCTTGTTTGATTTCTGCTGCATTCTATAATTCAATGAATGAAAAACATGAATGAACCTTAAGCCAAATTATCTTGAGCTACCATTTAAAATGTAGAAAGTTTAGCTAGAAGTCAAGAATTTTGAGATTTCTATGTACATTTTGATAGGTATGCTATGATTTGTGTTTCTTATTTCAAATTTGAGTTTATAAATACTGTGGTGAATCAGAAATTAAATTGGAGATTTGAGTAGTTTTAAGTATAGTGTTTTGGATGTTTTATCAAATTTAGATAATGCATAAAATCTAAACTGGGTTCGAAGAATACAATATCCTTTTGATCTAAGAAACTTATAGAAAATGCTGGTATATTCAGCTTTTAATTTGGTTCAGAAAACCTTTGGAAATTCCGTTGAAAACATCGCCGACCCTGAACTGTTTTTTACTTTGATGCTATTGGTCATAAGGACGCACTTGAAATCAAGTTGTCTTTCCAGCTTCCTGCTTGAATAATATTCAAGCAATGTCATGGGCAAGTAAAAAGACTGCCATATCAAAACGTCAAAACTTCCATTCCATTCATTGGAATATTTATGACAAAAACCATATTATTTAACTACATTAGTTTCTAACTATATAGATATGTATAGTTATACATTTATCATTGAATATTATAATATAAAGACTCCTTAGTATGTTTTGCCTGAACAACCCTATCCAATTATTCCAACCACTCTTTTGCAGAACAAGGGGCCACAGTTTAAGAATAAGGGGTAGGCCATTTAGAACGGAGATGAGGAAAAGCTTTTTCAGTCAGAGAGTTGTGAATCTGTGGAATTCTCTGTCTCAGAAGGCAGTGGAGGCCAATTCTCTGAATGCATTCAAGAGAGAGCTAGATAGAGCTCTTAAGGACAGTGGAGTCCTTAATGGGGAGAAGGCAGGAACGGGGTACTGATTGAGAATGATCAGCCATGATCACATTGAATGATCAGCCATGATCACATTGAATGATCAGCCATGATCACATTGCTGGCTCGAAGGGCCGAATGGCCTACTCCTGCAACTATTGTCTATTTCCCCCCATAGTTCTGTAAATATTGCCTTTATAAACGAGTTTATCAAATTTTCCAGAATATTTATTGTTGAATCTGTTTTCACAAGTTTGAATAATTACATTTCTAATCTTAACTCTGGTCTGTGTGGCTTTTAACTTAAATCTGTCTTTTCTGATCATAGACCTTTCAGCCAGTTGTAACAATTTCTAATTTACTTTATCAGAATATCAAATAATTTTGAATGCTTTTAAATTATGCATAACCTTTGCTCAACCATCTCCCTTGCAAAAAAAAATCTTCCGAAAGCTAAAATTCATCTCTGCTTTCATTCTGGTAAATCTGCTCAATGCCATCCACCTTTCAAGGGGTATAGTGCCCACCACTGGACACTACCTCACCTTGTGCCTAAGCAGTGACAGGTTTTGCATAACTTGTGCATTTATTGACTCTATTTTGGGGTCATGTGAAGTTTAACAGGTTTTTTTGTGCCATCGGGCTTCAGCAATGTTGACTACAAAATTGACGAGTATTAAAATTGTGCCATTTACTTTAAATTGGGGGGAATCCTCCTGAGGAGTTGTGCATGGGCCGATTTTAAAAACTCCCATCTGCACATTTCCAATTCTCAAGCTAGGACAAATGTCCACAGGCATTGAGGGAAGTATGATGGTCCTTTTAAAATGAATGGAAGAGGTTTACTGCCAGAAAAAAAGATGAATAGGCCACTTTTATTTAAATTTAGTTTAAATGTTTTGAGTTTTTTTTCTCATAAGAGCAGGAAGGTTATGGTATAACTTAAGAAGATATTGTTTAGGCCACTGCCACAGCAGGGCCACTGTGTACAGGTTTAGTTGTCGCACAATAGGACAAGGGTAATTGCACTGCCACTAGCGATGTTGCAGGCAAATAACCAGGACTGTCTGGGATTGAGCATTTCAGTTATGTGCTGAGACTGGATAGGCTGAGATTGTTTTTGTTGGAGCAGAGGGAACTTGATTGTGGGGCAAAGATGGGGATAGATAAGATACATTGCATTGGAAACTTTTCCCTGGAATGGATGTCTAAAACTAGAGGACATTGCTTTAAAGTAAGGGGCAAGAGATTCAGAAGGGTATCTGAGGAAGAACTTTTTCACCCAACAGTTGGTTAGAATCTGCGAAGTGGCTGCTTAAGTGAGTGATACTCTCAATGTTTAAACATTTTCTGAACAAACACTTGAATCACCAAGAATCAGAAACCATTGGACCAGATGCTGATTCAATGGTTTAGTATGGATGGATACTTGATGGTCAGCATGGTGCATTCAAGGATCAGTTTTTGTTTGCTGCCTGAGTCAATGGCATGACTTAAGGCTTTATTAGATATGGTATGATATTGATTTATTGTCACATGTACTGATGTACAGTGAAAACATTGTTTTGCATGCTGTCTACGTTAAAAAATAACCATGTGGGATTACAATCAAAATAATATGTAAGTACAGCAGGTAGAAGAGCAAAGAGGAAAGAAACAGTGCAGAATATAGTTTACAACTAGAGAAAGCATAGATTTAAAAAGAAAAGTGTAAGGTGTGCCATGAGGTAGATTGGAGGGGTAAAGCATACATTCCAAACTTGAGCAAGTAACCTAAATTCACAGTATGCAATAAAAGCTGCCTACGTTCAATTGCCATCTTTTGAATGGAAACTTAACCTGAGACTTCCAGCTGGATGTAGGATTCTGTAGTGTGCTTCAAAGACGATCAGAGTTCTTCAGCAGTTCCAGCCAGATTTTAACCTTGAACAGACATCCTCAAAACATTAACGAGTTATTTTTCTTGACTCTTGATGGGAATTTGTCATGTATCCAACTTTAGAACCACGAGTACATTTCAGGAGTGCTGCGTTGTTGGACATGTCTCAATATTGTCAAAGCCGTTGCACAAATTCATGTATCTCTTTATTCCTATTTAGCTCCATTCTTTGTCGCATGGCATTATAAAATGAGATGCTGCAATGCTTTATTAACCATTATGAGAAAATGTTGATTGTTTTGGTGTTGCATCAACTAGCAACACATAGTCACCCTTTAATGGTAAGAGACTTGACCACTTGGCTGTCATGGAGATGAACAAAATACAAGTAAATATATGGTTGGTTTTATGCTTTGCCTTTTGATGTGCTTTAGAAAATAATTAATGGGTAATGTTGGGATGCATTTTTCAAATATATCTACAATGACTAATTCTGACAAATTTTAAACTTGCCAAAAGTTGGTGACCTCATGACTTTTATCCAATTAAGTGAAGAGTGGTGCTGTATAAATTTTGCAAATCGATAGAAAGCACTGCAATTATACTGGAGTGTCCCACTATTTCTGAGTTCGCTGTGCTTGTACCAAAAACCAACCTATTTACCTGGCTAAGGGATATGAGAATTCTGTTAAGACATTTTCTTTGTTTAAACAGAGAAAATGTGATTCCTAAATTTTGGCGTTCAAATATTACAGGGATAAAAAAAACCTCTGGTGACATTATCACACTGGGTTGCAGTACGTGCGGAGGCACAGATTCATTGCACTGCCTGTTATCTAGGCCAGCTCTTTTAAAAAGCTATATATGCACAATGGGATAGAAGAAGACTCTTTAAATTACCATCTCCGCGATTGCCTACCTCCTGTCAATGATCTGGCCTCTACATACTAAAACTCGTTTGTTTGTTTGTTCCTGAACTACAGCCAAAACGGTACACGATAGCGCGACAATTTTAGGCCCACCTTACTCACCGTCATCCCTTTGGTGCTAATGGAAGTAGTTTCATTAAAATTGGTGTTATATTTTTTAAGTTATTCACATTTAAAGATTAAATCTATCTCCTAGGGACGGAGGGGGTGGAGGGGGGGGAGGAAGGGGGGTTAAGGGGAATGGAATGGGGGGGAAAGGGAGGGAGGGGGATGGAGTGGGGGACAGGGCGGGGGGGAGGGAGGGGGATGGAGTGGGGGGCGGGGCGGGGGGGAGTGGGGGAGGAGCGGGTGCTGCACCTATAGGCAGGAGAGGTTTGGGCCCAACGGGTCCACTTGGTCTATTAGAATATAAAATGTAAAAGAAGACAGGGCAATTTGATCTTTCCAGACTGCAGCACCATTCAACATGATAATGGCTAATCTTGCAATTCAGTACCTTTTACCCCCACCCCCCCATTTTTCTCCATCTAATTTTTGGCATTCTAGAAATAGGTCTACTTCCTTGAACATATTTAATAACTTGACCTCCACTGCCTTTTATGGTAGATAATTCTGTAGGTTAACTCCTGGGTAAACAATTTTTTTCCTTGCATCAATTCTAAATGAAGAACCATTCTACCAAGTAGAGCCTTGAATTAGGCTGCCACTCTCACACCTTGTGCTTTGCATGAATTCTCATCTTGATTTTCAGATTACCTTGTCATTAGCCAACTTCATTTCTAAACTTAGGGGTGAGTTATTTATTTTAGTTATTTGTAAGTAATGATTTGCATATCTCAACATACTTTGAATATTGGATTGAAAGCCTCAACAAAAATTATTAGATCTTACCACCAAGCAAGCCGCTGAGACCTGAGCTGAACGTTAAAATGGATGTCCAAAATTTGCACATGGTTCATAATAAAAGCTTATGGGAGAATTACTTTTGTTTCATTCTCAATTCTGTTCAAATATTTTTCTTGATACAAAACGATAAGAAGCTATCTGTCTTAAGTATCTTTTGTACTACACTTGCCCTGCATATCCCATTATTATCATTGTTCTAATTAATGACCAAATGCTTCAGTTGTTAGAAGGATATAAAAGGACATTGGAAACTCTTGCAGACTTTCGGTTGATGTATAATTTCAATGTGCAGTGTTGGGGAGTGAGGATACAATACAATACAATACAATATATCTGTGTCATTGGAATTTCTGGGCACCTTCACAAAAATCAGGTTTATGTTATATTTTAGTTTGGGCTACCAGCCATATTTCTATATTGCTTATGGATTCTTTCTCGAAGTATTAAATGAGTCTCTTATCTGCATTCACTCACCCAATCAGTGACTCATTTGTTCTATCTACTCTTTCACCTTTATGGTAAAGACTGTTTATCTCTCTATTCTCTCAGTTTTGTTGAAAGGTCAATGGCTTTCCATTGCTTCTGCCAATCCTCTTTCCAGCATTTTGTATTTACTCTTGTTATAATTGGGATGCAAGCTAGGACTGCATTTAAAAAAACAATGTTTTCTCTTCCACAGGTGTGCTGAAGCAGCTGAAAGAAGTGTAGAGAAACCAAGTTGAGAATCGGTATGTTGCGGATATTCCTGAGAAGAAAAATGTTTAGTGAATCATTCTGAAAGGCAAGTTCAACCGACTCAAAGACAATTCATCTACTTTACCACTTATTCAGAAAACGTTGTCATGGCAATTTTCCTCTCCCCACTAGATCATTTCTCAATGTTATTTTGTAGCTATTGCACCTGGTTATTGATCACTCAAGATAGAATAGACCTTTTGCATCATCAAAACATTTTGTCTGAAAATAATATTACATAGTTTTTTGAGATTTCCATCCCAAGGAGCAGTTTTAACTTCATCATAATCATAGAAACATAGAAAATAGGTGCAGGAGTAGGCAATTCGGCCCTTCGAGCCTGCACCGCCATTCAATATGATCATGGCTGATCATCCAACTCAGTATCCCGTACCTGCCTTCTCTCCATACCCCCTGATCCCTTTCGCCACAAGGGCCACATCTAACTCCCTCTTAAATATAGCCAATGAACTGGCCTCAACTACCTCCTGTGGCAGAGAATTCCACAGATTCACCACTCTCTGTGTGAAAAAAAACTTTCTCATCTCGGTCCTAAAAGACTTCCCCCTTATCCTTAAACTGTGACCCCTTGTTCTGGACTTCCCCAACATCGGGAACAATCTTCCAGCATCTAGCCTGTCCAACCCCTTAAGAATTTTGTAAGTTTCTATAAGATCCCCCCTCAATCTTCTAAATTCCAGCGAGTGCAAGCCGAGTCTGCTTTCCTGTTTTTGCCACCAAAGTGGATAACCTCACATTTATCCACATTATACTGCATCTGCCATGCATTTGCCCACTCACCTAACCTATCCAAGTCACGTTGCAGCCTCCTAGCATCCTCCTCACAGCTAACACTGCCCCCCAGCTTCGTGTCATCCGCAAACATGGAGATGTTGCATTCAATTCCCTCGTCCAAATCATTAATATATATTGTAAATAGCTGGGGTCCCAGCACTGAGCCTTGCGGTACCCCACTAGTCACTGCTTGCCATTCTGAAAAGGACCCGTTTATTCCTACTCTTTGCTTCCTGTCTGCCAGCCAGTTCTCTATCCACATCAATACTGATCCCCCAATACCGTGTGCTTTAAGTTTGCATACTAATCTCTTATGTGGACCTTGTCGAAAGCCTTCTGGAAGTCCAGATATAACACATCCACTGGTTCTCCCTTATCCACTCTACTAGTTACATCCTCGAAAAATTCGACATGATTTACCTTTCATAAATCCATTTGTCCAATGATTTCACCACTTTCCAAATGTGCTGCTATCCCATCTTTAATAACTGACTAGCATTTTCCCCACTACCGATGTTAGACTAACGGGGTCTGTAATTCCCCGTTTTCTCTCTCCCTCCCTTTTTGAAAAGTGGGGTTACATTAGCTACCCTCCAATCCTCAGGAACTACTCCAGAATCTAAAGAGTTTTAAAAAATTATCACTAATGCATCCACTATTTCTGGGGCTACCTCCTTAAGCACTCTGGGATGCACCCTATCTGGCCCTGGGGATTTATCGGCCTTTAATCCATTCAATTTACCTAATACCACTTCCCGACTAACCTGGATTTCACTCAGTTCCTCCATCTCATTTGACCCCCGGTCCCCTGCTATTTCCAGCAGATTATTTATGTCTTCCTTAGTGAAGACAGAACCAAAGTAGTTATTCAATTGGTCTGCCATGTCATTGTTCCCCATGATCAATTCACCTGTTTCTGACTGTAAGGGACCTACATTTGTTTTAACTAATCTTTTTCTCTTCAGATATCTATAAAAGCTTTTGCAGTCTGTTTTTATGTTCCCTGCCAGTTTTCTTTCATAATCTATTTTCCCTCTCCTAATTAAGCCCTTTGTCCTCCTCTGCTGGACTCTGAATTTCTCCCAGTCCTCTGGTAGGCTGCTTTTTCTTGCTAATTTGTACGCTTCATCTTTTGTTTTGATACTATCCCTAATCTCCCTTGTTAGCCACGGATGCACTACCTTCCCTGATTTATTCTTTTGCCAAACTGGGATGAACAATTGTTGTAGTTCATCCATGCGGTCTTTAAATTATCCACCGTCAACCCTTTAAGAATCAATTGCCAGTCTATCTTGGCCAATTCACGTCTCATGCCCTCAAAGTTACCTTTCTTTAAGTTCAGAACCGTTGTTTCTGAATTAACTAAGTCTCTCTCCATCCTAATGAAGAACTCAACCATATTATGGTCACTCTTGCCCAAGGGGCCACGCACATCAAGACTGCTAACTAACCCTTCCTCATTACTCAATACCCAGTCTAGAATAACCTGCTCTCTCGTTGGTTCCTCTACATGTTGGTTTAGAAAACTATCCCGCATACATTCCAAGAAATCCTCTTCCTCAGCACCTCTGCCAATTTGATTCACCCAATCTATATGTAGATTGAAGTCACCCATTATAACTGTTTTACCTTTGTTGCACGCATTTCTAATTTCCTGTTTGATGCCATCCCCAACTCTACTACTACTGTTAGGTGGCCTGTACACAACTCCCACTAGCGTTTTCTGCCCCTTAGTGTTTCGCAGCTCTACCCATATCGATTCCACATCCTCCAAGCTAATGTCCTTCCTTTCTATTGTGTTAATCTCCTCTCTAACCAGCAACGCTACCCCACCTCCTTTTCCTTTCTGTCTATCCCTCCTGAATATTGAATATCCCTGTTCAGGGATGTTCAGCTCCCAGCCTTGGTCACCCTGGAGCCATGTCTCCGTAATCCCAACTATATCATATTCATTAATAACTATCTGCACATTCAACTCATCCACCTTATTACAAATGCTCCTTGCATTGAGACACAAAGCCTTCAGGCTTGTTTTTACCCCTTATACAATTATGTTGAAAAGTGGCCCTTTTTGATTTTTGCCCTGGATTTGTCTGCCTGCCACTTTTACTTTTCACCTTGCTACTTATTGCTTCTACCCTCATTTTACACCCCTCTGTCTCTCTGCTCATGCTCCCATCCCCCTGCCACATTAGTTTAAATCCTCCCCGACAGCACTAATCAAAGTTCTGTGTACAAAATCCTCCTCATAACCTACAAAGCCCTCCATAACCTGGCCCCATCCTACCTGACCGACCTCCTCCACAGGCACACTCCCACCTGCACCCTCCGCTCTGCCGCTGCCAATCTCCTATCCCCCCACATCCGGACTAAACTCAGATCCTGGGGGGACAGGGCTTTCTCCATCGCTGCTCCCACCCTATGGAACTCACTACCCCAAACCGTTAGAGACTACCCCACACTCACCACATTCAAAACATCGCTGAAGTCTCACCTGTTCAGTACTGCCTTCAACCACTGAAGGTCACCTCACCTTCTGTCTCCTTTCTCTGTTCATTTATTTATTTACTTATTTATCTATTTATTCATTTCCCTATGTTCTCAAAATCTCTGTAAAGCGTCTTTGAGTATATGAAAAGCGCTATATAAATAAAATGTATTATTATTATTATTATTATATATTATGGCTTGGTAAACCGCCCTATGTATTCTTTGCTATTTATTTTCAAATGTGGTGTCCAGAGCTGTCAATTTTATCTCAGTTGAGGCATAACTAGTCATTTATAAAATTTTAACATGATCGTTTTACTTTAATGTATTCTGCCTTTTGTCAGAAGCCCAAATGTTTTTGTTAACTATCTTTTAACGTGCTTTGTCACCGTTATGAAGATATGTATATAGTCACCAACTGTACCAATATTTTCTATCAATTTTGTATTAATGTATTTTCATTGCCCTTCACTTGTTCAGTTTTGATGCATTGAAAGCCTTTATAGTTGTGACCTCAGCATTTGCTAGAGTACTGCAAGTTTTATCGCATAAAATTGGATAAAGCAAAATCGAGGCTCTGCGGAAGGTGCTGGGTCTATTTACTATAGGCTAGTGGGGTGCCACAAGGCTCAGTGCTGGGACTCCAGATATTTACAATATATATTAACGATTTAGACAAAGGAATTAAGTGTAACATCTCCAAGTTTGCGGATGACACAAAGCTGGGTGGCAGTGTGAGCTGCGAGGTGAATGCTATGAGGCTGCAGGGTGACTTGGATAGGTTGGGTGAGTGGGCAGATGTATGGATAAATGTGAGGTTATCCACTTTTGTGGCAAGAACAAGAAGGCAGATTATTATCTGAATGGTGTCAGATTAGGAAAAGGGGGAGGTGCAACACGATCTGGGTGTCCTTGTACATCAGTCACTGAAAATAAGCGTGCAGGTACAGCAGGCAGTGAAGAAAGCAAATGGCAGGTTGGCCTTCATAGCGAGAGGATTTGAGTATAGGAGCAAGGGGGTCCTACTGCAGTTGTACAGGGCCCTGGTGAGACCACACCTGGAGTATTGTGTGCAGTTTTGAGCTCCTAATTTGAGGAAGGACATTCTTGCTATTGAGGGAGTGCAGTGTAGGTTCACCAGGTTGAATCCCGGGATGGCGGAACTGCCATATGAAAGAATGGGTCGACTAGGCTTCACTGGAATTTGAAATGATGAGAGGGATCTTATAGAAACATATAAAATTCTTAAGGGATTGGACAGGCTAGATGCTGGAAAAATGTTCCCAATGTTGGGGGAGTCCAGAACCAGGGGTCACAGTTTAAGAATAAGGGGTAGGCCATTTAGGACTGAAATGAGACAAAAAAAATTCACCTAGAGAATTGTGAATCTGTTGAATTCTCTGCCACAGAAGGCCAATTCACTGGATGTTTTCAAGAGAGAGTTAGATTTCACTCTTAGGACTAATGGAATCGAGGGATATGGGAAAAAACAGGAACGGAATACTGATTTTGAATGATCAGCCATGATGATATTGAATGGCGGTGCTGGCTCAAAGGGCTGAATGGCCTACTCCTGAACCTATTTCGTATGTTTCCATGTTTAACATTGTTTTCATGGCTAATGGAATTAATGATAATAATAGTTGGTTTTTAGTTCCTGGTTTGTGGATGAAAGGCCTCTTTGTTTATCAATATGATGAATGTCAAGGACGTTTACATTTGAAGGTTTTGAAAAAGAAAAAAAATAGCTTATGTCATGATTGGAATTCTTCACAGATGGCATGTATTCCCAATGATCTGACTTTGAACCACTTATTAAGAATTACTGGTATGAGAATTATGGGATAAAAATGGACATGTGATAACCTTCATGAATCTCTGTAGAAACAAGGAACTGCAGATGCTGGTTAATACACAAAAGGCCACAAAGTGTTGCAATAACTCAGCAGTTCAGTGGCACCTCCAGAGAACATGGATAGGTGACGTTTCTGGTCGAGACCATTCTTCAGACGGATTGTAGTGGTGGGGGGAGGAAGGAAGAAGGGTTGAAGAGGGGAGAGGCAAGACAAAACATGGCAGGTAATAGGAGGTGCGGGGAGTGGGGGGATTTGATAGGCAAATGGTTGGAACAAAGGCCAGAGTTAAAAGCTGAAGGTGTGAGACAGGATTGAAGAGGCGAATTGCGAAGCTAGAGGAGGAAAATAGCGGGAAGGTGGGGAGAAATAGGTGGGAGTATAGGCGGGGCATGGGAGGAAGGGGGGGGTGGGGTTATGTGTTGGTTTGCTAGGGGGTTACCTAAAATTGAAGAATTCGGTGTTCATAATCGCAGGTGTGTAGAAAGTGTGCAGATGCTGGTTTGCAGTGAAGATGGACACAAAATGCTGGAGTAGCTCAGCAGGTCAAGTAGTATCTCTGGAGAAAAGGAGTAGGTAACATTTCGGGTTGGAACCCATCTTCAGACTGCCTGCCCCCTCCCCCTCCCCTTTCCCCTCCCCCTCCCCACTACTTTTCCTCCCCCCGCTACTTCCTCTCTCTGGCTTTGCAATTCGCAACTCTTCAACCCTGTCTCAGACTCTGCTTTTATCTCTGGCCTTTGTTCCAACCATCTGCCTGTCAAAAAAACCCTCGCCTGTGTCCACTTATTACCTGCCACGCCTTGTCCTGCCTCTCCCTTCTACCTTCCTTCCCCCCCTCCCACAATTAATCTGAAGAAGGGTCTCAACCTGAAACCTCACCTACCCCTGTTCTCTGGAGCTGCTGCCTGATGAACAGAGTTATTTCAGCACTTTGTGTCCTTTCATGAATCCCTGAATGGATGATCAGGGAAATGGAAGCTGGGGCCTGAAATTACTGTTGATGATATATATGTGAGTGGTAGCAGATAAAAGATTAGATAATATTCAATACAGTACCAAATATTCAATACAGCTCTCTTAAAATACCAATATTTTAATGACCATTATTTCAAACTTATATTTACTTACCTGAATGGAATATTTTTCAAATCTTAGAAATAAAATGTATTATTATTTGCAGTGTCAAAAAACAAATAAGAATGAAATACATTGTAAGGACATATTGTTTTCTTTCCACTTAATTTTCAGGTCATCTTTTACAGTTGTTACTGTTTTGGTGAAGGAGTAATTGTCCATGAAGGGAGAAAATTGTGAACCCCAAATCACCCTCTTCCACTTTTTGATGGGCAAAGATGCCGTCTTCAACTCGCAAAGGGGCAGTCAGAGACCCAGAGGTTTCTGAGCTGTTCTTCAAGGATGATCCAGAAGAGTTGTTCGTTGACTTGCATGAAATTGGACATGGAAGTTTCGGAGCTGTTTATTTTGTAAGTGAGAACTTGTTTAAAACTATTTATGTAATGTTAGTCATACAATTTGAAATGCCAAATTAAGTACCAAATCTTCCAACAGGTGTTCCTTAATAGAACGGTTATTGTAAACAAGACTGCTGTAATTAATCTAAAAAACTACAAATTACAGCACTGTAATAGTTTTATTTGCTTTGGTAACGTTGTGATTTTAAGTATTAATAATTCAGGACACAAAGGATTTAGATGGCACTATTAACTAATTGTCTGGTACTTTCTTAACAATAATTTTGCTCTATTCTGGGTGGGAGCAAGTGGGTGGTGGCTGTAGTGAGAGGGTGCGAGAGTGCAATAATATTGAGAAGGATTTCTGAAACCAAAAAGAGTTTTCCTGGAATGAAAGGTTAAAAGATCTGTTGGAGTCAGTACACAAAATGGAGAACAGAAGTAAGATAGTGCTCCAAAGAAAACGAGGCCAGGTCTTGCTCAACCCAGCCCAGAGTTACTATCTTGTTACCCGTCTGACAGCACTGGCCTGGTTCAGATTAAGACTGCTTAGCAGGGCTTTTTTTGTTATCTTCTATGAACATAAAGCATAGGACAGTACATCACAGAAACAAGGCCTTTGGCTCACAATGTCTGTGCTGAACATGATGCCAGGACCAACTCTTATCTGCCTGCACAGAATCCATTCCCTGCATTTCTATATGCCTGTCCAAAAGTCTCTTAAATGCCACAATCCTATCTGTCCCCACCTCCGCCCTCAACATCATATCCCAGGCACTTGCTACACTCTATGTCAAACAAAACTAGCCCCGTGCATCTCTTAATTTTTTGTGCCTCTTGGTTTAAAGTCTGCCATCCTGGGAGAAGGTTCTAACTGTCTGCCCTATTATCCCTCTCATGAGTTTGCATACTTCTAACAGGTCTCCCCGCAACCACTGGCATTCCAGATAAAACAATCCAATTTTGTCCAATCTCACTGTAGCTAATGCCCTGTAATCCAGACCTGCTCTGCATCATTTCCAAAGCCCCCACATCCTTCCTCTAGTGGGGTGATCAGAACTACACACAATACTCAAATGCAACCTAACCAAAGTCCTATAAAGCAGCGTCATGATTTCCTTGCTCTTCTACTCAACGCCCCTACTAATGAAGGCAAGCATATCATATGCCTGCTTTACCACACTATCTATTTGTGTTGCCTCTTTCAAGGAGCATAGGACTTGCGGCCCCAAGATCCCTCTGCATCAATGCTGTTAAGGGTCATCCAATTAATTGTATATTTTCCCTTGCATTTGGCCTCCCAAACACCGCTCACCTGCTCGGACTAAACTCCACCTGCCACTTCTCCGCCCATTTGTTGGTGCTATTCCACATCCCGCTGAATTTGACAGCCTTGTTCACGGTCCGCAACCCCAGTAATCTTGGTGTCATATGCAAACTTACTAACCAACCCGCCTACATTTACGTCCTAGTTGTTTATGTATACATCACAAACAGCAGAGGTTCCAGCACAGATCCCAGCAGAACTCCACTGGTCACCGATCTCCAGGCTGAATATTGTTCTCTGCCCTCTGTTTTCTATTGGTAAGCCAATTCTGAATCCATAGGGCCAAATCATTGTTAATCCCATGCATCTTGATCTTCTGGATCAGCCTGCCATGGGGAACCATCAAATGCCTTACAAAAATCCACGTAGAAAACATCCCGCCTACCCTCATCGATTACCTTTGTCGCCTGCTTAAAAAAACTATCGTTAGTAAGATATTACCTGCCATGCACAAAGCCTGCTGACTGTCCGTAATTCACCCATTCTCTAGAAATGGGAGTAAATCATATCCCAAGGAATCTTCTACCATAGTTTCGCTACAACTGACATGAGGCTCACTAGTCTATAATTCCCAGGATTCTTTTTCTGTTCTTTAACAAAGGACCCCAGTCCTCTTGGATCTCACCTGGTTTTTCAGGCAGTCCTATTGAAAGTTGACAGTTGGTTAGTTTTTTTATCTTGTTTGAGACATTAGTTTAGTTTATTGTCATGTGTACTGAGGTACAGTGAAAGTTTTTGTAGCGTGCTAACCAGTCAGCGGAAAGACAATACGTGTTTACAATCAAGCCATTCGCAGTGTACAGATACATGATAAGGGAATAATGTTTAGTGCAAGATAAAGCCAGTAAAGTCCAATCAAAGTTAGTCCACGGGTCACCAATGAGGTAGATAGTAGAGCAGAACTACTCTCTAGTTGTGGTAGGATGTTTCAGTTGCCTCATCACAGCTGGGAAGAAACTGTCCCTGAATCTGGAGATGTGTGTTTTCATACTTCTATACCTTTTGCCTGATCGGAGAGGGGAAAAGTGGGAGTGTCCAGAATGCGACTCGTCCTTGATTATGCTGCTGGCCTTGCCGAGGCAGCATGAGGTGTAAATGTTGTCAATGGAAGGGAGGTTGGGCTGCGATCACAATCGTTGCGATTTCTTGCGGTCTTGGATGGAGCTGTTCCCATACCATGGTGCGATGCATCCTGATAAAATGCTTTCTACGGCGCATCTGTAGAAGATGGTGAGGGTTGTTGGGGACAGTCTGAACTTCCTAAGCCTTCTAAGGAAGTAGAGCTGTAATTGCTTACTATTGTTGACAAAGACTTAATCCATGTGGATATAGACTGGTTATTATCTGAGGCAATATAAATAAAACTGTACTGTGCAATCATTGTCAAAGTACTTCACTCCACATGCTGTCATCAACCATAACCATCATTTGATTCACCTGCCGATGGGAGGCTAATTCGTGAGTCTGTTACAGTCTTGTACTCCACCATAACAAGTCAAGTCAAGTTTATTTGTCACATGCACATACACTATGTGCAGTGAAAAGAAAGTGGCAATGCCTTCGGATTGTGCACAAAAATGAATTACAGTTACAGCATATAAATAAAGTTAATATAGAGAAGACAAAATTTAGTCCCTGGAGTTATAAAAGTTAACAGTCCTGATGGCCTGTGGGAAGAAACTCCGTCTCATCCTCTCCGTTTTCACAGCGTGACAGCGGAGGCGTTTGCCTGACCGTAGCAGCTGGAACAGTCCGTTGCTGGGGTGGCAGGGGTCCCTCATAATCTTGCCTGCTCTCTTATCCTCCTGATGTATAGGTCCTGCAGGGGGGCGAGTGTAGTTCCCATGGTGTGTTCTGCCGAACGCACTACTCTAGTGTAGTTGATGGTGTGGAATGAATAAACTTGGCTGAAGATTGCCATCTGTGACCTTGAACATATTGGAAGGCAGCTGAAATGGATCATCCACGTGGCCAATCTGCCGGACACGAGAGATCTTTTCTGCTAACCAATAGTTTCACTATTTGAACTTTAAGCTGGAAAGTTCTAAAGAAATTTTAAAGAACTTTCCAACATCTTTACCATTTCATTATCCCTACTAACAGAAACCATGCTTGCATTTGCATTCGGCTTATGCCACTATTGATTTCTTTCTTTATATGGTTTGGAACTGTGCTACCCTTGTCGATCATTTACCATCATTGGCATGTTGAAATTAATTTGCATGCTAAATTCTACATGTGACTACTGGGATTCTCTACTCCCGATCACTGTCTTGAACTGTTATGTTCCTCCTTGGTTCTGTATTTTTTTCCAAGATTAGATAATGACTAAGCAAGACCCTCTCCCCCCTCTTCCCCCCCACCCGCACTTCATTGCTCAAAGTTCAAAGGATATTAGCACAATCGTTCATAGCCACAAAGCTGGAACTGCCCATGGTTTTTCTTCCCGCTTTTGCTAAGTTAGCTGGGTCTAGTCATTATGAGAAACTTGGAGAGAGAAGTGAAATTAGTAAGTCTGAATGAGTGAATGCCCATAAGAGGACAGAATTGACTTTGATATTTGCTCTTAATTTTTGAAAACTGTTTGTGTTTATAGTTTAAGAATGGCTGCTTGTGTGAGGAACCCAAGGGTTACTGCAGCAACACAGGAGCATTCTTAGCAAAGCAATTCCAGCGACTTGTTGTCAATACAGTACTGACCTCCAGTACTGTTTGTATGTGATTTTCATGTTCTACCTGTGACAATGTGGATTTCCCCCAGGCAATCCAGTTTCCTCCCACATCCCAAAGATATTTGGGTTGATGGGTTAATTGGCCACTCCATACTGCTGCTTGTGAGAGGTTGAGTGTGTGTTTGTGTTTTTAAGAGGATTGTGGGAAGAAATCTTTAAATGTGGGATTTGTGTATTGTGTGTTTGAAGGTTGATGTGGACTTGGGTACAAACCACCTGTCTCCCATCAACCACAAGTCCAGAATTCACCATTTTTCCTCAAATTACTGCTCCATCTATCCAAGACGCCAATTAATCTAGAGAGCCATCTCCTTCCTTCCCAGGATCACACATGGGCAGAGGGATCGATCCACTCATAGCATCTGCTGGCTGAAAAGCCTTGCAAGGGCATCAATTGCTTAATTGCTCAAATCCTTCCCTCTGATGAATAAGCAGGGAGACTAAGCTCCCGGCTTGTGGTAAGCCACACTCTCCACCATGCACAGCTGCCTAGCTCACGGATGTCCTTTCGATCTTAGCAAATTGGCTGCCATCTGCCCGAAAAAAGGAAGTACAGTGCCAGCAATTGCATCCATAGCAGCCTGAAAAGTCCAGTCCAGAGTTAATCATCAGTCATTGATTTCCCCTTGCTGATGCGATATCTCTGCTTGACCTCTACATTTGTATTTAATCTGATAAACAATGATAGCCTTTTCTACCAAATCGCCTCAATAACATTTCCACAATAAAGGCATTCATTTAGTTTAGTTTGGCGATATAGAGTGGAAACTCTTTAGCCAACCGAGTCTTCACCGATCACGATCACCCGTACATTAGGTCTATCCTACGCACTAGGGACAATTTTCAGAAGCCATTTTACCTACAAACCTGCACGTCTTTATAATGTGGGAGGAAACTGGAGCATCTGGAGAAAATCCATGCGGTCACTGGGAGAATATACAAACTAAGTACAGCGAGCACCCATGGTCAGGATCGATCTCGAGTCTCTGGCATTGTCGGCATCAATCGTACCGTTGGACAATTGTGCTGCCCTTTACCTGGGGCCTTTACCTCCCGTTACATTGGGGGCAGCAAATCCTCATTAATGGTTTCTCGTGTATGGTTCCCACCTTTTCCAGTTTGCAGGAGTACCAAGTTTGTGGAAATCCATTTGAGAATCGTAATGCATCAGGGTGACTACCTCTTGTCGTTTCCATGATCGCCAATTGCATGTTGCTGGTGAAAACATCATCACTTAGACTGAACTTCAAATAAATCTTTTGCGTAACTACCCACTAACTATTAATTGTTGAAAAGCATTTCTTCCAGTCGAGGTAAATAACTATTTCCCTGTGTTCTGAGATACATTGTTATTCTGGTGTAGAATGCTTTGTTGCAATTATACAGGATATTTCCACTTGAAACTGAAACTTGAGACTTCTTTCTTGGTATTTCACTTTTTGTGATATATTTATGAAATGTAAATGGAGAACCCAGAAAATGTGTTTGTGGCCAGAGAAAAGTTTTTATTGGCATTTCTGAAGTATTTACATTGAGATAGGTTTACGTTTTATATAGTGGACTTGACTTGCATTGTTTCTGAATGTAGACTGGAAATAAAAGTGTTTGACAACTAGTTATGTAATGAAGCATGCAGGTGTAGATGGGATTAGTGAACATTTGGAATGAAATTGATATGATAATAGTCAAGAAAGTCATTGATGGTATTGGAAAAACATTAATGCACATCTGTAACTTATCGTTTCTAACTGGTAAATTCCCAAGCAAAATGAAAATTGCAAAATTTATACCTTTATATAAAACTGGGGATAGACACCACTTCACAAATTACAGGCCTGTTTCCTTACTTTCACAATTCTCTCAGATACTAGAAAAATTCTTTACTGAAAGAATAGACAAATTCATTGAGAAGCACAAATTGCTGTATGGATTCAGATCAACATGTATGGCGCTAATCGAATTAAAAGAAGCAATTACCAATTGTGTAGACAAAAAAAAGTATGCAGTGGGAGAATTTATAGATCTTAAAAAAAGCTTTTGATGCCATTGATCACAATATATTACTTGATAAATTGGCAAGGTACGGTATCAGGGGGGTGGCGTTGAATTGGTTGAGAAGCTATTTAAGAAACAGGCAACAGTTTGTGAAGATAGGTGAGCATTAATCAACATGCTTGGATATTACTTATGGAGTACCTCAGGGGTCAGTATTAGGACCAAAATTGTTCATTCTGTATATAAATGATATATGCAGAGTATCAAAAATATTGAAATTTGTTTTATTTGCGGACAATACTAATACCTTTTGTTCTGGGGAGAATTTACAGCAGCTTTTGGAGGAGATCACATCAGAAACGAGAAAATTAAAAAGGTGGTTTGACATAAACAAATTATCATTAAATTTGAACAAAACAAAGATGATGTTGTTTGGAAATTGTAAAATAAACACTCATGTACATGTGAGGATAGATGGTGTTGATATAGAAAGAGTATATGAAAATACATTTCTAGGTGTGATACTAAACCACAAAATCTGCTGGAAACCTCATATAAAACGTGTGAGCAAAGCTGGCAAGGAGCATTGCAGTCCTGGAAAGAACACGGCACATTCTGAATCACAAAGCTGTACATGGTTTATTGTTCACTTGTATTGCCAGATCTAAATGACTGTGTAGGTATGGGTGACACTTACAAGAGCACCCTACATCCATTATGCAGACTGCAAAACATGACATAAGGATAGTTAATAATGTAGGATTTCACAAACACACAAACTCTCTGTTTTTAAAGTCAAATGCCTTGAGGTTTATGGATCTAGTAGAATTTAACACAGCACAAATAATGTATAAAGCAAGAAATAATTTACTAACAGGTAATATATAAAAAATGTTCTTTGAGAGGGAGGGTGGTTATAATTTGAGAGGAGAATTTAATATAAAGAAGCTTTGTGTTCGTACAACTATGAAGAGTGTGTGTATTTCAATCTGTGGGGTAAAATTGGGGAATGATGTGGATGTGGAACTCGTGCAAAGCATAAACATTACGCAGCTCAAGAAGATGTACAAAAAAAAATATTTTCCAGAGGTATAAGAATGAGGAAGGGCTGTGATGACGGTTAAGTTTTAGTGTATTGACACAGTGTGATATTGCGTTATACATAGAATTTGGATAATTGTTTATAAACTGCATGTATGTATGCGTGTGTGCATATATGTGTATATGTGTATGCATGTGGCATATGTATGGATATATGTATGTATATATTTGTGTATGTGGGTGTATATATATATATTTATGTGTGTGTATATATATGTATGTGTGTGTATATGTGTGTATATATATGCGCGTGTGTGCGCATATATGTGTATATATATATGCGTGTGAAAATATGCATGTGTATGTATGTATGTACATGTGTGTGTGTATATATGTGTATGCATATATGTATGTCTATGAGTGTGTATGTGTGTGTGTGTGTGTGTATATGTGTGTGTATATGTAATAAAGTTTGTGAATTAATTGAGTAGCGGAGAAGGGGTAGGAATAAACAAGTGTATACTTCCTCCTACTCCTTTTCGAATATGTAAAATTCAATTTGTGTTTATGAGAATTTATTCATTGAGTTGTGTATAGGTTTATCTTTCATTTCATTTTATTGTTATTTTGTTTTGTTTTTATCTTTTTTTGTTTTACATGTTCGAAATAAAATATAAATAAACAAACATTTTCAATGTGGCATTGCTTTATAAACTCTAAAAGAAGCGTGGCTCAATGAAAATATTTTGCTCATCTTGTATGCTTTTTGGATTGTGAATGTTGGATTTGGAATACGGCTCTCTGTATGTGCTCGTGTTATTTTTAAAACATTCTCTTTTTATATATTTGAACTTCAGGCCAGAAATGCTCGCACATCGGAGGTGGTGGCAGTCAAGAAAATGTCCTATAGTGGTA
The DNA here is from genome assembly GCF_053455715.1 of Rhinoraja longicauda. NCBI lineage: Eukaryota > Metazoa > Chordata > Chondrichthyes > Rajiformes > Arhynchobatidae > Rhinoraja > Rhinoraja longicauda. The sequence continues at coordinate 31,664,423 of NC_135977.1, forward strand.
AACAAATCACAGAGGTAAGGAAATTCTAAGATTGCTTATTTTAAAGCTTTTTGCTTTCTCTATATTGCTGACGAGTTACAATAGACAATAGGTGTAGGCTATTCGGCCCTTCGAGCCAGCACTGCAATTACCTGTGACAATTAATGTTTCTGATATTTTTAGCTTGAGTCCTAAATGTGCAGCTGGTCCACTTTATTGTCACAATATTACTTGCTTATTTTTCACAGAAATGGCAGGACATAATCAAAGAAGTAAAATTTCTACGTCAGCTCAAACATCCAAACACCATAGAATACAAAGGTTGTTACCTGAAGGAGAACACTGCCTGGGTACGTTGCAATCCTATTAAGTTTTATATAATAATTTTCTCAGGATTAAATATAGTTGAATTGCTATAGAGTTATCAGCTAAATTATGAATGGAAGGTAGACATCAGATTTTGCTGGGCAATGTACTTTGAGAGCGATATCTTAAAGATTGAACACTTTTCAGTGGAAATTAGAAATATAAGAATGTTGAAAATATAAAGTGGCTCTCTCCATGGCCTCCCTCATGCTTCCATTGTAGCTTTGCAGAAAATGGAAAGATGCTCATCTTTTAATTGGGCACATCAGAGTCTTAAACCCAACATTAATCTCAGTATTTGCAGAAGATAGCATTTGTTTTGCCTAACACAGCAGTTGCTAATGGGTCTGGTTATTTACAATGAATTTCTTCAGTGAATTTTTTACCACATCCTCCACTGATAAATAGAGTCAAAGAGTGATACAGCGTGGAAACAGGCCCTTCGGCCTAACTTGCCCACACTGGCGAACATGTCCCAGCTACACTTGTCCCACGTTTGGTCCATATCCCTCCAAACCTGTCTATCCATGTACCAGTCTTAACTGTTTCTTAAACGTTGGGATAGTCCCAGCCTCAACTACGTCCTCTGGCAGCTTGTTCCATACTCACATCACCCGTTGTGTGAAAAAAGTACCCCTCAGATTCCTACTAAATCTTTTCCCCTTCACCTTAAACCTATGGTCCTCGGTTTCCCTACTCTGGGCAAGAGACTCTGTGCATCTACCTGATCTATTCCTCTCATAATTTTATACACCTCTATAAGATCACCCCTCATCCTCCTGCGCTCCAAAGAATAGAGTCCCAACCTACTTAACCTCCCTCAATAGCTCAGACCCTCTAGTCCTGGCAACATCCTCATAAATCTTCTCTGTAACCGTTCCAGCTTGACAACATGTTTCCTATAACATGGTGCCCAGAACAGAACACAATCCTCTAAATGCAGCCTCACCATCGTCTTTTACAACAACAACATCACCTCCCAACTTCTATACTCAATACTCTGACTGATGAAGGCCAATTGACAAAAGCCTTTCTGACCACCCTATCTACCTGCGACTCCGCCTTCAAGGAACCATGCACCTGCACTCCTAGATCCCTCTGCTCCACAACACTCCCCAGAGCCCTACCATTCATTGTGTCGGTCCTACCTATGTTAGACTTCCCAAAAAGAAACACCGCGCATTTCTCTGTATTAATTTCCGTTAACCTTTCCTCGGCCCACCTGGCCAATCGATCAAAGATCCTGCTGCAATTTTTCACAACCATCTTCACTATCTGCAAAACTACCCACTTTTGTATCATCACACGATCAAAACTTAAGTTGTATCAATGTCTTGTTTGTCAATTAATTCTAGGGCTCATGGATCTTATTTTTCTAAATTCTTTGTCTCCCACTTGATGCTTTTTTCCCCTCTCCCTGCCTAACTGCCTACCTGTGCAATGAACCTATCCAAATTCTACATTTCATAATGACAACTCAATTCCTACCCCATCAAATATTTTAGTAATTGCTCATTTTCATTTCTGAATTGCACCATCTGCAATCATTAATTTTTTGTGTGAGGATCCCATGTGTTTCCTTTTAAGCACCCATCGCTGCGTTCTGGAAACCTCAAAACCGCGTGTATGCAATATCACCGCGTACCTCTAGGAAACTTTGGAACAACTTCTTCACTCAATGTTAGGAATGTTGAATCCTCTACTACAAAAAATAGATGCATGCCAAAACGAACCGCGATAACAATGATAAAGGTGTAGCAGTATAGGGTGAGATGGAGGTGGTGGTGAAAAAAAACTCTCATATGTCGTTAGGGCTGAGAAACCTGTTTCAGATTACATTTTTAAATGCAACGTAGATTTTTTATTATTATTAATTATAGATTAGTATTTATCTATTTTATTTTAATCCAAATATTAGTTCATGTACTGGATATTTTGAATGGTCAAGTAATCCTTAACTATGTTTAATTTCAGATGGTTATGGAATACTGCCTTGGATCAACTTCTGATTTATTGGAAGGTAAGCATTGAAACATTTAATTGTACAAAATCAGGCTTTCATGTGTAGTTCAAGTCAAGTTATTGTTAGATGCACAAATTCATTAGGTGCAGGTATCATGAAAACCTTGAGTAAATCAGCAGGTCAGGCAGAATCTCTGAAGAACGTGGATGGGCAATGTTTCAGGCTGGGACCCTTCTTCAGACTGATTGTAGTGGGGAAGTAGGCTGCAAGAGAGGTGGGTGCGGGACAAAGTCTAGCAAGTGATGGGCAGATACAGTGAAGGGGAGGGGGTTGATGGGAAGGTGGTTGGACAAAGGTTAGAGGTGAAAAGACAAAGTGTGAGATTAGGAGCGGAGTGAAATATAAGCCAGTGGAAGAAAGATAGGTGGAAGAGGAAAGGGAGAAATGGGGGGACATTCAGGTGGGACACAGGTGAGAGGGTGGTGGGGGGGGGGGGGGGGGGGAGGGGGTGTTTGTAGGTTAGTTACCTAAAATTGGAGAATTCCATGTTTATACATTGTAAGCTACCCAAGTGGAATAAGAGGTGCAGTTCCCCCAGTTTCATGTGGCGTCTGACAATGGAGGAAAGGGCAGAAAGATCAGTATGGAATGAGAAGGGCAGTGAAAATGGTTAGGAATTGGAGAATCCCGCAGGCCTTGCCAGACCGAGTGCAAATGTTCGGCAAAATAGTCGCCTAATCTACACTTGATCTCGCTGATGTATCTGGGGTCATGTCAGGAGCACTGAATGCAGCAGTTGAGGTTTGAGGAGATGCACATGAACCTCTGTCTCCCCTGGAAGGACTGAGTTCCCTGGATGGAAATGAGGGAAGAGGTATAGAGATAGTTGTTACGCCTCCTGCAGTTGCAGGGGGATGTGCCTGAGGAAGAGGCGGTTTGGGAGTGAAATAAGGAGTTGCGGAGGAAATTATCTGCAGAAAGTGGTGAGGGTGGAAAGATGCGACTGGTGGTGAGATCACGTGGAAGGTGGCAAAAATGAAAGATGAGGAGCAGGGGAACTCTCTCCTTGTTCTGCCCGGTGGGGGGGGGGGGGGTGGGGGTGGGGGGGGGGGAGGGAGGGCAGAGAGAGAGAGAGAGAGGGAGCGAGAGCAGAACTACAGGACACAGAAGAGATGCAGGTGAGGGATCCATCTCCGACAGTGATTGGGGGGGGGGGGGGGGGGGGGAGGAATCAAGTTTATTAAAGAAAGAGGACATCTTGGATATCGTCGAATGAAGAGCCTCCTCGTTGGGAACAGATACAGTGGTGACAGAAATTGAGAATAGGGGATGGTGTGTTTGCAAGAAGCAGGGTAGGAGGAGGTATAGTCCTGATATTGTGGGAGTCAGTAAGCATAGAAAATAGGTGCAGGAGGAGGCCATTCGGCCCTTCGAGCCAGCACCGCCATTCATTGTGATCATGGCTGATCGTCCGCAATCAATAACCCATGCCTGCCTTCTCCCCATATCCCTTGATTCCACTAGCCCCTAGAGCTCTATCTAACTCTTCCTTAAATCCATCCAGTGATTTGGCCTCCACTGCCCTCTGTGGCAGAGAATTCCACAAATGCACAACTCTCTGGGTGAAAATGTAGTTTCTTCTCACCTCAGTTTTAAATGGCCTCCCCTTTATTCTAAGACTTTATTCTAAGACTGTGGCCCCTGGTTCTGGACTCGCCCAACATTGGGAACATTTTTCCTGTCCAGTCTTGTCCAGTCCTTTTATAATTTTATATGTTTTTATAAGATCCCCAGGTTTGTAGTAGATGTCAATCGATTGTCTGAGTTGCGTAATGGAGACAGAGAGATCAAGAAAAGAGAGGGAGGTGTCAGAGATAGTCCAAGTTAATTTGAGGGCAGGGTGGAAGTTGGTGGTGAAATGAATGAGATCAAGTTCTGCTTGAAGAAGGATGCCCCAATGCAGTCATCAGTGTAATGGAGAAGGAGCTGGGAGCAATGGCACCAGTGTATATGTGGAGCAAGGATGTTTGACATAACCACAAAAAGGCAGGCACAGCTGGGGCCCATGCAATTACCTAGGGCTACACCTTTAACTTGAAGAAAGTGAAAGAAGCAGTGAAAGCAAGAGAAGTTGTTGAAGGTGAGGGCAAAGTTCCCTGGGTGGAGTAGAGTGTTAGTAGAGGGGAACCAATTAGATCAAGGTCTTGAGAATGGAGGTGTAAAAGACGGGACTTTGATGGTAAAGATGGGGCAATGGAGGCCTAGGAATTGAATGATATTGAACTGTGAGGTGCCTCGGATGTAGGTCAGAAGCGACTTGACATCGTCTACAGTGTTCCATTGTTAGCATCGGAATAGAATTGTAGAAAAGTAGTTGTTTCAGAATGTTGTCCCCTTGGTCAAGAGATCCTGGCTCATCCTCTCCATTAGCTCCATTTTGAGACACATCCTATTTAGTGGTTCCATTTCCACGAAATGGAAATCAATCCTATCTATTGATTTCCATTTGAAGTGAGCTCCATGATAAAAATCCTTCAGTGATTCATAAATCAGAGGAGCAGAATTAGGCCATTCAGCCGATCAAGTCTACTTCGCCATTTAATCAGGGCTGATCTATCTCTCCTTCTCAACCCCATCCTTCTGCCTTCTCCCCATAATCTTTGACACCCTTACTAATCAAGGAACTGTCAATCTCCACTTCAAATATACCCAATTGCCATCTGTGGCAATGAATTCCACAGATTCACCTTCCTCTGGCTAATGAAATTCCCCATCATCTCTTTTCTAAAGGTACGTCCTTTTCTTCTGAACCAATGCCCTCTGGCACTAGACGCTCCCACTAGTAGAAACATCCTCTCCACACCAACTCTAACCAAACCGTTCATTATTCGGCAAGTTTAAACTCTTTTCATATTTCCACAAAGGGGTAAAAAAAAAAACCTGGATTTAACATTTAGCCCAACTCATCCATGCTGCCAAAGATGCCCATCTAAGCTAGTCTCATTTGCCCCATAGCCCTCTAAACCTTTTCTATCCATGTACCTGTCCAAATGTCTTTTTAGATGTTTTTATTGTACCTGCCTCAACTATTTCTTCGGGCAGCTCTTTGAAATGACTTCCTACACTGTGAAAAGCTCCCTTCTCAGGTTTCTATTAAATCCCCCCTCACAATTCTACTTCTCTTGGTTCTCCGACCTGGCAAAAAGACTGTGCATTCACCCTATTTATTCCCCTCATGATTTCATGCAGCACCATCAGATCACCCCTCAGCCTCCTGCATTCCAAGGAATAAAGTCCTGGCCTCCATTTTAGCTTTAGTAGTGGCAACATTTTCATAAACCTTCTCTGCACTCTTTCCAGCTTAATAACCTCTTTCTCACGGCATGGTGACCAAAACTGAACACCACACGTCTTGTACAGAAACAGTAGTTCCTCTCTTCAACCCAAATAATTTGGAGGTTTTTTGTGATGCTCAAACTGTAACCCAGAAGGTTAAAGTTTGCATATTTTATTTTATCAGGAAAGCAGAAAGCAGAGTTTTGCCTTCTGGTTTCAAGTTCCAAACATAATTGAGATTAAGAGATATTAGAGACAAAGGTACATTTAAATATTGAAATTTTGATATCACAGTTGTAAATGTAAACTTTCAGTGGTTGATTGGTACTATTTAAGACTTTGCAGAGGAGCTGTTTAAGTACAGTAAATAACTCGCTTTCGTGAATAAACTTGCTAACAGTAGACAATAGGAGGAGACCATTTGGCCCTTCGAGCCAGCACCGTCATTCAATGTGATCATGGCTGATCATTCTCAATCAGTACCCCGTTCCTGCCTTCTCCCCAAACCCCCTGACTCTGCTATCCTTAAGAGCTCTATCTAGCTCTCTCTTGAATGCATTCAGAGAATTGGCCTCCACTGCCTTCTGAGGCAGAGAATTCCACAGATTCACAACTCTCTGACACAATCGCTATTATTGCAACTGCAAAATCTGGGCACACTGATTTTATTTTTATGCTGATATGTTTGATAGAACTTTAACAAATTTTGCCACAGATGCCAGTATATTCGGTCTCCCATGCCTCTGTTTAAAATAAATTATTCATTTTGATAGTAAATGGAGGAATTTGACAGTAATTAATCGAAAGTCAAATTAAGAAACAAGGATCATTTAAGGATTGATATCTATTAAGGGTTAGTTATAAGCATACTCTTTAAAGGTTAGTTGAAAGCTCTGTTTGACGCCTGTCCTCGGAATATTAAAAAAACTGTTTTTGAAATGCACAGTGATTGAGCAGTACAGTGACTTGAAGAAGGGTAAACCCGAAACATCACCCATTCCTTTGCTCCTGAGATGCTGCCTGACCCGCTGAGTTACTCCAGCATTTTGTGTCTACCTGCAACTAATGGAGCTGCTGTCTTGCAACTCTAGTGACACAGGCTCAATCCTGGCCCCTGATACTGTATGAGAAATTTGCATGTTCTCACTGCAACTGTATTTGTTTCCTCTTATATCCTAAACAAACATGTGGGTTGGTAGGCTAACTGGCCAGTGTATATTGTCTATGGAGTATCGGTCTTTACAGAATCTGGGAGGAGTGTAAAATAGTGTAGGGCCAAAGTTCTGTTTCCTTGAAAAATTACTTCACGACTCCACCAGGGAAAGGAGATTACAGCATGTTAAATGACTGCAAACTCAGGTTATATTCCTGGATATTTTGATTTAGCTATCCAAACCCATACAGGAGATTGCCATGGTAGAAGAGATATTATAATTTAATATGTTACAGCAGGATGTATTTAAACTGAATCAGTTGTATGAAACCTGAAAAAAAAGTATTATATAGCCTAGTTTTTGAAATCTGGATTATTGAGAACACTTTCAATGCTTCATTATTTCAGGTGCTTTAAAATGGACAGGCAATAATACTATTTTTGCTCCAATTGCCTATCAATGTAGTAAAGTCATCTGAAATGGACAATGGCGTCATTTTGTTTCTATGTCATTTTTACAGTTTACTACCAGTCCCGTCATACTGGAACTTTAAATGTTCCCTTCCTTTTGGACCATTTTGAAAGTGATTGGAAATATATGCTCCATAATGTGTTGCTGAGCCACTGTACACCACATTTCTTGGGAGTGCACAATCATTTATTTTAGACACATTTAAATAGATCTTTGAAACATTAACTTTAATGTTCAATTACCTTCCCTGATTTGGCTAGGATTAATTTCTGACAATAGATATATAATCTGCAGCTATGCATGCACAATATATAAATATGTTTAAAATTCGAGTGCAGATCTGAAATAATTTGGCATAGTTACAGTTTCATTAACTATTTATGCACTGCTTGATCTGGAAGTGTTTGATCTGACAGCCATTGCCTGAAGAATGAAAGTGCCCATTTTTATAGCATTTGCATCACTGAGCTAAAACTTAAAAGGAAAAGTATAACAGATTTAAATTATAGTTTTAATTAGACTTAAAATATCATGCATGCAATGTTTGTATATCTTTTTGCTTTGAATCACATTGAATGGTGGTGCTGGCTCGAAGGGCCGAATGGCCTACTCCTGCACCTATTGTCTATTGTCTAATGCTTTAAGTAAAATTAGAATTGAAGGAATTTTCAAATCAACTGTGATTTCATTAAGTACGATATAATGTTACTGCTTTTTGAGTTTTGCAGCTCTGTTTCTTTACAGAACGTTTATGAGCAACCAGTATAACACAGAAGTCAAAAATGTAAAGAAAGATCTAATATTGAAAAAATGCTCTCTCTTTAGTTCACAAGAAACCACTTCAGGAAGTGGAGATTGCTGCCATTACCCACGGTGCCATGCTGGGGCTGACCTACCTGCACTCTCATGATCTGATACATAGGTGAGAAAATATGGATTAAAATGCATTTAAATTTTACTGTCTCTCTAAAAATTGATTCGTCCTCTGAAAGTTGAGTTAGTAAATTAACGATCCATGATATGCAAGCTTGCTTTCTCTGAGGATAGTTGAACCTACCCTCTCAACTCCATCCAAGGACCCAAACAGTCTTTCCAGGTGAGACAAAGGTTCACCTGCACCTCCTCCAACCTCATCTATTGCATCCGCTGCTCCAGATGTCAACTTATTTACATCGGCGAAACCAAGCGCAGGCTCGGCGATCGCTTCGCTCAACACCTGCGCTTGGTCTGCGTTGGCCAAACTGGTCTCCCGGTGGCCGAGCACTTTAACTCCCATTCCCAATCTGACCTTTCTGACATGGGCCTCCTCCAGTGCCATAGTGAGGCCCACCGGAAATTGGAGGAACAGCACCTCATATTTCGCCTGGGCAGCTTGCAGCCCAGTGGTATGAACATCGACTTCTCCAACTTTAGATAGTTCCTCTGTCCCTCTCTTCCCCTCCCCCTTCCCAGATCTCCCTCTATCTTCTTGTCTCCACCTATATCCTTCCTTTGTCCCGCCCCCCTGACATCAGTCTGAAGAAGGGTCTCAACCCGAAACGTCACCCATTCCTTCTCTCCTGAGTTGCTGCCTGACCTGCTGAGTTACTCCAGCATTTTGTGAATAAATACCTTCGATTTGTACCAGCATCTGCAGTTATTTTCTTACACATAGTTGAACTAATGATCAATGATTTAGAAAGGAAATTAGATAAGTACTTGAAGGAAGTAAAACTGCAGGGCTACTAGGATAGAGTTGGATTATGGGATTCATTGCATCGCTGGACTGAATGGGCTTTTTTATGCCTTTGTGTTTGTCACACTGAAATCTCACAAATGAGAAAATGGATTGATCTGTCCTGAAAAATCTTTTTTAGTACACGACAATCACATTATTTTTTTCGATAATCCAACATTTTTGGCATTAGATTTTGGTACATTAATCTAGTGAAGCCATAGTGAAGATATCCCCTATATTATAAATTAATTTATACATCTGCTATAGTTCTGTAATTGTTGTTCCTAGTACCTTTGATATTCTTTTTGTTAAAATAAATGCAGTTGTCTTGAGGTACAGATTTTTAAATGGCATCCCTTTTTAACTATTCCCCTTCAAGAACTAAAGCATACAGACCTCTGTAATCCTTGCTCACGAAGACCATTGCAGTTTAGATCAGGCTTACTTCTGTTTTCTTATACAAGAATATATTTCTTGACGTAAAATGCAGAAACGTTCTCCACAACAAAAGTGAAAGGCAGTGCTTAAACTTCCCTCAAATCCACTCAGTTTCAAGAATAATTCAAGTTCAGGACATATTGGGAAACATTTCATGAGCCTGAGGTTTCGGCAACAGAAAAAGCTTGGCAGTATATTAAATTTCAGTGCAAAAGAGGCTAGAATGAGAGGAATGAGTTTAGGTTTTAGATCTGGAGGGGATTGCAGAAGCGAAGTGCTAGTTTATGAGGAGATTTGACAATGTGACTCGGGACACAAAATTCAAATAATTGCCATGTTTGAGGGCAGCAACGTTATAAAACAGTGGAAGCAAGGAACTGCGGATGCTAGTTAAAGCACAAAAGGACGCAAAGTGCTGGAGAGTAACTCAGCAGGTCAGGCAGCTTCTCTGGAGAGCATGGACAGGTGACATATCAGGTTGAGACCCTTCTTCAGACTGATTGTAGGAAGGGAGAAAAATGCCAGAAGAGGGGAGAGGCAGAAAGGTGGCAGGTAACAGGCGGACATACGCAAGCACCTTGTTTGACAGACAGATGAATAGAACAACGACCAGGGGTAGAAGCAGAGGTGTGAGACAGGAACGAATTGTTGCAAACTGTGAAGCCTGCGGGTAGCAGGGCGAGGGGAGAAATAGGTGGGAGTTCAGGTGAGGAAAAGGGGAGGGGGGGAGAAAGGAGGGTTGCAGGGGGAGAGTGAGGGGTTTGGGGGGTGGTTAGTCTGAGGTCACCTAAAATTGGAGAGTTCAATGTTCATACCATTGGGTTATGAGCTACCCAAGCGGAATATGCAGTTATGTTCCTCCAGTTTGCGTGTGGCCTTGACTCTGACAATACAGAATCCCAGGACATAAAGGTTAGTATGGAAATGGGAGTTAAAATGGTTAGCAACCGGGAGATCAAGTCGGGGTTGGCAGACCGAACGCAAGTGTCCAGTGAAGCGGTCGCTGAGTCTCCACTTGGTCTCGCCGATGTACAGGAGGCCAAATTTTGTTAGTGGAGGTGCACATAAACATCTGTCTCACGTGGAAGAACTGCTGGAGTCCTCGGATGGAGGAAATGGGGAATAGGGAGGAGGTACAGGGACAAGTGTTGCACCTCCTGCGGTTGTAGGAGAAAGTACCTGGGGAGAGAATGGTTTGGGTGGGAAGGGACAAGTGGAGCAAGAAGTTGCAGAGGGAGTGGTCTCTGTTGAAGGCAGAAAGGAATGGAGATAGGAAGATATCCTATCTGTCTGGTGGTGGGATCATGTTGGAGATGACGGAAATGTTGGTGGATGATGTGTTGGATGCGGAGGCTGGTGCCGTGAAAGGAGAGGACGTGGGGATTTTATTCTTGTTCCCTATGGGGAGAGGGGGGGGGGCGAGCAGAACTACGGGACACAGGAGACACCAGTGAGGGATCCATCATAGACAGAAGGGGAGAAGCTACATTTACATAAGAAAGAAGATATAAAACACTTGTGGTGATTACATTGGATTGAACTTGCTGGCCCTATTCTAACTAAAATCTTTCTATTCATAAATAGTTTTTTTTTTTTTTTAAACAATTTCATACAATTTCTACAAGTTGTCATAATTGTCAAGCTTTTGTAGATCCAGATAGCATCAACCAAGTGATCAGTTGGAGATGGGGCTTGCCAAAACGTGTACAAAAATTCAGAGATAAACAATCTTTTGTCTGTTTGAATGCAACAGAATGCCTGAGATAGACACAAAATGCTGGAGTAACTCAGCGGGACAGGCAGCATCTCTGGAAGAGTTTCGGGAAGAGACCTTTCCTGAGACCCTTTTCTCGACCCGAAACGTCGCCCACTCCTTCTCTCCAGAGATGTCGCCTGCCCCACTGCGTTACTCCAGCATTTTGTGTCTACCTTTGGTTGAAACCAGCATCTGCAGTTTCTTCCTGCACAGAATGTGTGAGGTGTTGTTTGAGTTCATCTGTACGGCACAGCATGCAGGAAAGAACAATATTGTGTCTTACCTACTCAGTGGTGAAAATGTGGGCGAGTATTTTACTGGGAATTGACAGTGCTGTTTATTCAGCACTGCCATTAGATTAAGTTGCATGGAGAGGTGAACACTCCCTCCAGCGGAGATCACAGCAGGATCTACTTAGTGTCCAATGAAAAGCAGGAAGTGCATTTAACATCAGCTGTACTGTTTGCACTGGTTACATTAGCCCACTAGGTGGTGCAAATGATTCTGTTTGCATTATACCAGTTAATCATTGCAAGGAAGTTAAGAGGATTGGATTTGGGGATTGGATGTTACTCAGCCTCGAGTATGCTCCACATTGGGAACAACTGGGCAGTCATGGTGATAAACCGAATAGGTACATGGTCTCAGCATTCTGCTGTGGAGAGCTTTTTATGAATTTGTGACAAAGCAGCTGAGCGTTCGGCTATCTAATGGGGAAGTCAAGATGATTGGATCTGCGTTAGGCAAGAACTGGAGGAATATTGACTTTCACACATGACAAATGGTGGCAGTATGATGAAAAGAGTATAAATGAAAGTCTAAAGGTAATATTGTCTATTTCTGAAAGGCAATAAGAGTATTGTGCATAGGCAAGATAGCTGGTTAAGTTGTAGAAAGGCAGAATATGGGCGACATGCATTTTAAGACCTTGAATTTTACGTGACTATTAGATGGTTCTTTCATGTCAGGAATCAGACCCTTCCTTCCATCCGTTCATTCATCTCATATGTAGAAACAAAGGAGATGCAGATGCTGGTTTACCAAACAAAGGCACAAAATGCTGGAGTAATTCAGCGCTTCAGGCAGCATCCCTGGAGTTACATGAATAGGTGATGTTTTGGGTCGAGACCCTTCCTCAGATTGATTGTAGGATAGCTAGAAAAGTGGAGGGGCAGGCAAAAGCGGCAGATCAGAGATGAACACGGGCGGGGGGGGTTGATAGATGGTTGGACAAAGGCCAGAGATGAGCACAGTACGAGACAAAAGTAGAAAGTTGCAAATTGTGAAGATGGAGAGATAGGATTGAGGTGCAAATTGTATAGGAATGTAGGGAGTGGGGCAAGAGAGTGCAAGGTCAGCCATGGTTGAGGGGGGAGAAACTGGGGTGGAAGGTTTGCAGAGGTTAACTAAAGTTGGAGAATTCAATGTTCATACTCTTGGGTTGTAAACTGCCCAAGTTGAATACAAGGTGCTGTTCCTCTAGTTTGTGTGTGGCCTCCCTCTGGCAATGGAGGAAGCCTAGGACAGAAAGGCTAGTGTGGGAATGGGAGTCAAAATGGTTAGTGTCTTTGCAAGAGTGTAAGGACGTGTAGTCCAAATAACAGGGAATCAGTAGGTTTGTAGAAGATATTAGTCGATCGTCTGTCCCCTGTGATGGAGATAGAGAGATCAAGCAAAAGGGATAGAGGTGTTTGAGATAGTCCAGGTGAGTTTGAGGACAAGGTGGAAATTAGTAGTGAATCAATTCTGAATTAGTAGTGAAGCTGAATTCTGAAGTTAATGAGATCAATTCTGAACGGGTGCAGGAGGCAGACCTGAAGCAGTCGCCAATGTGGTGGAGAAAGAATAGGGGGAAGGTGCCAGTGTACACCTGGAACAAGGACTGTTCGACGTAACAGACAGAAAGGCAGGCGGAGCTAAAGCCCATGTGAGTGCCTATTGCTACACGTTTAACTTGGAGAAAGTGAGATGGGTTGAAAGAAGTTGTTGAGGGTGAAGCATTTATCTTATACTAGACCAAGTGGACCCGTTGGGCCCAAACCTCTCCTGCATTGGTGCAGCACCCTGTCCTCCCCTCCCCCCTCCCTTCTCCCCCACTCCTCCCTCCTCCATTCCCCCTCCCCTCCTTTTAAACTTTAAAATGTGAATAACTTTAAAAATATAAGACCGATTTCAATAAAATACTTGCATTATCACTAAAGTGTGTAAGGTGGACCTAAAATTGTCGCGCTATCGTGTACCGTTTTGGCTGAAGTTCAGTCACAAACGAGAGTTTTAGTATATAGATGCTGCTCTGCTGCACCAAGAGTTCCAATCTCTGCCAACTAGACTTACGAGAAGGTATTTATTCACAAAATGCTGGAGTAACTCAGCAGGTCAGGCAGCATCTCGGGAGAGAAGGAATGGGTGACGTTTCGGGTCGAGACCCTTCTTCAAACTGATGTCAGGGGGGCGGGACAAAGGAAGGATATAGGTGGAGACAGGAAGATAGAGGGAGATCTGGGAAGGAGGAGGGGACGGGAAGGACAGAGGAACTATCTAAAATTGGAGAATTGGTTCATACCACTGGGCTGCAAACTGCCCAGGCGAAAGGTGCTGTTCCTCCAATTTCCGGTGGGCCTCACTATGGCACTGGAGGAGGCCCATGACAGAAAGGTCAGACTGGGAATGGGAGGGGGAGTTGAAGTGCTCGACCACCGGGAGATCAGTTTGGTCAATGCGGACCGAGCGCAGGTGTTCAACGAAGCGATCGCCGAGCCTGTGCTTGGTTTCGCCGATGTAAATAAGTTGACATTTTGAGCAGCGGATGCAATAGATGAGGTTGGAGGAGGTGCAGGTGAACCTTTGTCTCACCTGGAAAGACTGTTTGGGTCCTTGGATGGAGTTGAGGGGGGAGGTAAAGGGACAGGTGTTGCATCTCGTGCGGTTGCAGGGGAAAGTGCCCGGGGTTGGGGTGGTTTGGGTAGGAAGGGACGAGTGGACCAAGGAGTTACGGAGGGAACGGTCTCTGCGGAACGCAGAGAGGGGAAGGGATGGGAAGATATGGCCAGTGGTGGGGTCCCGTTGTAGGTGACGGAAATGTTGGTGGATGATTTGTTGGAACCGCTGGCTAGTGGGATGGAAGTTGAGGGGGATTCTGTCCTTGTTGCGAGTGGGGATAGGGGGAGCAAGAGCAGAGCTGCGGGATGTAGAAGAGACCCTAGTGAGAGCCTCATCTATAATGGAGGAGGGGAAGCCCCGTTTCCTGAAGAACGAGACATCTCTGATGCCCTAGTGTGAAACACCTCATCCCGGGCGCAGATGCGGCGTAGACGGAGGAATTGGGAGTAGGAGATAGACTTTTTGCAGGGGACCGGGTGGGAAGAAGTGTAGTCCAGATAGCTGTGCGAGTCAGTGGGTTTATAGTAAATGTCCGTCACTAGTCTGTCTCCTGTGATGGAGATGGTGAGGTCCAGAAACGGGAGGGAGATGTCGGAGATAGTTCAGGTATATTTAAGGGCAGGATGGAAATTGGAGGTGAAGTGTATGAAGTTAGTGAGTTCTGCATGGGTACAAGAGGTAGCACCAATGCAGTCGTCGATGTAGCGGAGGTAGAGTTCGGGGATGGGGCCGGTGTACGCCCGGAACAGGGATTGTTCGATGTACCCGACAAAGAGGCAGGCGTAGCTAGGGCCCATGCGAGTGCTCATAGCTACGCCTCTGGTTTGGAGGAAGTGGGAGGAGTCAAAGGAGAAGTTGTTGAGGGTAAGAACCAGCTCTGCTAGGCGGTGGAGAGTGTTGGTAGATGGGGATTGGCTGGTTCTGCGGCCGAGGAAGAAACGGAGGGCTTCGAGACCATCCTTGTGGGGGATGGAAGTGTAGAGGGAGAGAGTGGGGGCCTGGGAACCGGAAGTTATCGAGGAGATGGAGAGCGTGTGAGGTGTCTTGGACGTAGGTGGGGAGGGATTTAGCCAGGGGGGATAGGACTTACGAGAAGCCAGATCAAAGCTTGTGTTAGTCTGAGAGCGAGAAAAAAGCATGAGGGAAGAGGTGAATGGGAAGGAACGGGCTTTCTCTGTTCTCTTCACTGACTAACTTGGTGCTGACTTCTGATATCGCCACACTACTAGACCTTAGACTGCAACACAGTCTTGTTTCAAGTGTGGACCAACAAGCTGAATTGATGTGGAGCCCTCGAGGGATAGCCTGCTGTAACAAGTAGTTCTGGTTAAACTGAAATCAATGGGCATCAAGATGAAGGCAGTTAATTTGGCCATAAAGTAGGATGGTTGTTCGATATCATTGTAAGAGTTGTTTGGGGCAGCCCAGACATCTTCAGCTGCCTCATCAATTTACCTTCCATGCTGATAATTGTGTTCAGTTCTGTTTGCAACTATTCTGTCCTTGCTTTGAATCATAGTCATACAGCATGGAAGCAAGCCCTTTGGCCCAACTTGCCTATGCCGACAAAGGTAACCCATCTACACAAGTCCCACCTGCCTGCATTTGTCCCATATCCCTCTGAACCGTTCCTATCCATTTACATGTCCAAATGTTGTTTTAGTGTACCTGCCTCAACTACCACCTCTGGCAGCTTGCTCGATACACCCATCAGCCTTTGTGTTGGAACAAGCTGCTTCTCAGGTTCCAATTAGTTCCAATTAAACTTCTCTCCTCTCACCTTAAACCGTGTCCTCTGGTTTTGGTTCCCCGACACTGAATAAAAGACTGCGTTCAAGCTGTCTATTCCCGTCATGATCTTGTGCACCTCTGCAAGATCAACCCTCATCCTCCTGCGCTCCAAGGAATATAGTCCCAGCCTGCTCAACCTCTCCCAATAGCTCAGGCCCTCATGTCCTGGCAACATACTCATAAATCTTCTCTGTACTCTTTCTAAAACTATGGGGAAGAAAATCAGGGGTAAGTGTTAAAAATCAAACGTGGGGATAAGTCCAAAGGGAGATTTGTACATTCAAGATTTTACTTTTTTGCCATTCAAAACTTTTTTTTCCCTTGGCTTTTAAGTGAGATTTTTTTGTAATCACTTGGCAGCCCAAGTTGAGACTAACAACTTGAAATGTATGCATGCTAATGGTAAAGTAGGTTCCAATATGGCCTTAAGCAGTAAGCTTATTACTCTTCCACATTAGAAATAAAGGAGCTGTGTCTCGTTACACAGTCGTGGGTATAGACAGTGTAGCTGGAGGCTAGCCATGCAGCCTCGAGGAGCTCTTGTTCTAGCGGTCAATGAGGAGGAGGAGGTGTTGCGAACCCGAAAGGATTTAGGTCTGCCGATGAGGAAGTTGACGATCCAGTTGCATAGTCAGCAGAAACCCAATTCCGACTTGGACAATACGTTTGGAAGGGTGATTCTTTTGGATGCAGGAGCTGTAGTTGTAACATGTTTCTGTTGTCCAAGGCGTTCAATTCCCAATTGTCTTTGAGAAAAGAGATGAATAGAGATGCTCAGAAATTATCTCTTTACAATCCAGAAATGAAGTTTTGATTTCTTGCTGTCTGTAGCTCAAATCATGCCTTGTGTTAATCTTTCTGTGTTAAGGGAGAGGTGGTGAAAATGTTAATGAGTTAAGTATTCAGCAGTCAAGCTACCTCATTGATACAGTAACCATCAACACCAACATTTCGTTGGTAATGGATAGATTTTCCAAACAGGAGGCTGGAACGATATTTTGATAAACATAAACCCAAATTTTGCACATTCAGCTGCTCCCAGAGCTGTCTCGATAAGGTCTGAGTGAAACAATGAGCTGAAAATGAAAACTTAGCTAGAAAATTAATAACCAATCTTAAAGGATCAAATTAGTGGGTGGTTTTGACATTTTAATCTTTCTTTACAGAGACATAAAAGCGGGAAACATTTTACTCACTGAGCCAGGACAAGTTAAGCTGGCTGATTTTGGATCTGCCTCAATGGCCTCCCCCGCTAACTCCTTTGTTGGAACACCTTACTGGTAAGAAATATGTAATTAAGGTTTAAAATAAAAATATTACTGCATCTTTAAGATAAGTATCAGCAATGCTTCGGAACTTCTGCCCAGTTACCCTTAAATGTCAGTGTGCTGTACATTTCTATCATAATACTAGCGAAACCATAAAGGTCGGTAAAATCATTGGTTTTTAAATTATTTGCACGGGTGGCTCTAAACAGTGTGTCCATGAAACAAGGAAGTCCCAAGTTCAAACCCTGGTCAGTGTTGCATTAAAAATAATCTTGAGCAAAGTGACATTAAGCAATGGGACTATTGAATAGAGCAGGCCAATTTACATTAGCTGCTTTAAGTAATTGTTTTTAACAGCGAGGGAAAGTACAATTGGTCAGACCAATTGAGATGTACATTTCCTTGTGTGTTTTTCCAGCCACAGATTGGCATTTCTGACTGAACTCTTCAATTATGAATTAATATAGCATTTCTTTTCATCACATTGTTTAATTTTTGTTCACTGCACTAATCAACGTACTTGAACAAAGGTTTTGAAACAACTAAATGTTAATATTTCACAGGATGGCACCAGAAGTGATCCTTGCGATGGACGAAGGACAGTATGATGGGAAAGTTGATGTCTGGTCTCTTGGGATTACATGCATTGAACTTGGTTTGTGCTTCATTCACATGATTCATTTATATCTGTTAGTGTCTTGGTCATGGTTACTAAATGCCAGCAATTGTGCAGCAATTAATAATAGTCAATGTTAAAAAAAATTACATTTGTCTGAGTTTCAATAAATGTTTATTTTTCCTCAGTAATGACAGAGAATTGTTAATTAATTCAACTTGTTAAAACCTTTTAGATTAACATCTAATAGTGAATAACCTGTCTAACTGTAGATTTTACATTGTAAAGTGCTTTGTTACTCCAATCTATTTAGTGGACATACCCTCACATTTCTTTCCATCTGAAATGCATCAAATTATACGGAGATACAACATGGAAACAGACCCTTTGGCCCATCAACTGTACTGACCATCAGCCACCCATTTTACACTCATTCTAAAGCAATTCCATCTTTTATTCTCCTCAATTCGCCCCAGATTTCACCTCTGCCTGAGCTATCTCCTGAGCTTTTTGCCCTTCTGATTTCCTTTTTTAGCTTTCTCCTTAGTTCACCAAAACTCCTCAAGGGATACACTTGATTACAGCTGCCTGTACATGTCCTATTCCACCTCCCTGCTCTTGATCATAGCCTCGTCATCCATATGTTTGCCTGCCTTGCCCAAACAAGGCTGTTTTTTGATGCTAGCTGGAATTTTAAATTAATGACCCTTTGTTATATCAGATATATAATCATTCCTGATCAAACGTTTGCTTGTATCCTTTGGCTTTGTTGTTCTTTCTGTGACGCGTTGCCCAGAAATGTTATAGTGTTCTGATCATTGTTTAGTCAATAATTTTAATAGATCCGTTATTTTTCTTCATTCTGTTTCCCAAAACACAAAATGTTGTTTCAATTATCAGAATATTTCATGCTGACGTTCATGCTTTTTAGGAAATGGCCTATTTAGAGCTCTAAGAGAATCTTATATACATGCTTTAGCATTACAATCACTGCTTTTCTCAAATTGCCTTTGCAAAGATGGTGGTTAGTTGCCTTCCCAAATCATTTCAGCTTGTGTGGTGAACGTACAAACAGTGCAATTGTATCATAATTTCTAGTATTTTGATTAGTAATGAGAAGGAATATTTTTCCGTCATTATAACATTCGACTTGTATTCCCATGCACCTGTATTTTGTTTCCTTCTGAAAGATAAAGAACATAGATTTAGTGGGTGCTCTTGAAAAAGCTGTAGCCACTTCCTGCAGAAGTGCCTTGTCGATCTACCTGAAACTGATATTAAATTTTTGGCTACTTATGTCCCAGTTGTTTGGCAGTGGGTTTTCTTATATTCACAAAGCATAAAATAATATCTTGACATAGGAAGTTGGGGTAACAATATATGTGCATCTATGCAGTGCAGTTGTTGGAGTAACTAATATCCCAGCATGATGCATTTCTTATCGTCACAATGTTTAATTAATGTTTAGCCGTAGTTCTTCATTTAGAAGGGGAATTCAATTGTATTCGGCTCCTCCTCAAAGCAGGACTATGAGAGGGGCGTCCCCAACAGTCAGCCCAATCTTGCAGCTAGTTCCTCAAAACCTTTATAGACAACCCATAGTGCCTGCCATTTTTTTCCCCAGTGTCTGACCTCGGCCTCTGTGTATTGTCACACCACTGCAGGGTCTCTGCCAATTCCTAGCCTGGAAACCTTACTTTCCAAAATATTTTTAAATGAAGGTGTGCCTGATTCAACTTGCAACCATTTTAATCTCTGACTTGGTTTGATTGATACCACAATCTATGCTACTTTTAAGATTTTTAAAAGTACCCCAAATTTAAACATTGAAATCTATTTTTCGTAAACGAGAAGGATACTGCTTAGATTGCCATTCTGTCTTTTCAGTAGCATAATTATTAAATTGTTTATTATAATGCATTGTAGCATTTCAAGAGAAAAAATAGCAGCAATGGCTTTGATTTGATTCAACCTTGTTAATAATTGTGTGTGCTTGATAAACACCACGTGTGTTTACCATAGAATAGATTTTTAGTAGCTTGAACAGGTGATCTTAAATAGGATTACTCTCTGTGACGACAGTTCTTATCCATGCGGGTTTATGGCTTGCCTTCGGTGGATGTTAAAGCAAGTTTTTAACGTGTGCTCTCAATTTGCCTTTTATGCAGCTGAACGCAAGCCTCCTTTGTTTAACATGAATGCA
This sequence comes from Rhinoraja longicauda, assembly GCF_053455715.1. Classification (NCBI taxonomy): domain Eukaryota; kingdom Metazoa; phylum Chordata; class Chondrichthyes; order Rajiformes; family Arhynchobatidae; genus Rhinoraja; species Rhinoraja longicauda. The sequence goes on from NC_135977.1 coordinate 31,684,361, forward strand.
ATGAGTGCCTTATATCACATTGCCCAGAATGAATCGCCAACACTTCAATCAAATGAGTGGTATGTTTGTACTGATTAGACAGAATTATTAAATCATATTTTCATTGTGTAATCATTTATTAATATGCCAGATTGTATAGTCTTTATTGTAGTTAATGCAAAATACTTTCAAGTACATGAATTAACAAATAAAACTCAGTCATCGGTATTTTTACAAATATTGTTATAGCCATTGTTATTCTCTTAGTGTATATTTATTACAACTTAAAATTTAATTTTCGACTCAAATGTGTACATTTTATGATTGTAGGGAAATAATAGTTGTACATTTTCTGTGATTTCAGGACTGATAAAACTATCAAAAATATTTGTTGCAAAGGATTTTTAGAAAGCAGTAGTTCCTTTGAAAGGCAATATTTGTAGTAAATAGATCTTGAGGTTTCTAATGTTGATTTGTATTTTCTAGGTCTCAATTTTTTAGGAACTTTGTGGATTACTGCTTGCAGAAGATTCCCCAGGATAGACCTACATCTTTGGAGCTTCTGCGGGTAAGAATTCTGTATCATTACTGATTAGTGACAGAATTAAGTATGAATATTTATTATCCTATAATTACATAAATTAATTCAGTTCAGACAATACATGATGCTGTTATTTCAGTAATTGTACTGTTATATTTGGAATAATTTACGTGATTTGAACATGTCGGAACACTCTTCTGACTTTTTTTTAATATTGGTTTGTTTGTTTTGGTATTCTCAAAGGATACAAAGTTATTATTTGATTATTATTTCACTCTGAAGAAGGATCTCGACCCGAAACGTCACCCATTCCTTCTCTTCAGAGATGCTGCCTGTCTGAGTTACTCCAGCGTTTAGTGTCTACCTTCAAAATTATTATTTGGTCCACCAAGTTCTAGTGCGTTTAGGACCTGTACAATCAACATGTTTAGAGTTGTAGAAAGTTAACTTGTGATTTTGACATTCAGATTCAAATTCCAAAGCAAAGAGAAGCAATTATTTTTTCCTGCAGGTACTTTTTCAAAAATAGATCATAAATATTACAGCAGCCAGAGCTTACGATACTATTTAATTGGCAGGGTTCCTCGATTACATGTTTAAGGATCAAAATAATATCTTTTTGCAAGCTGTGGATAGTCTTGATTAAAAGAAGAATTGAAATTAATGATTTCGTTTATTTGATGTAATTCAGAATCTATAATTATTTAAAAATTCCAGAAGACCTTGTGTGTGCCATGTATAATTGAATTTATTTCTCACCTCCAACTCCAGAATTGACCAAGTTCTATAATTTTGAATTATTTCTTGTCCTGAATCCAATCTGGTCCATGTGTCAAAATGGATAAACCGGTATTTACTGGCTATATTTAAACCTAACCACCATACCATTCTTAAGTTTATAGTGTGGTTTGGCTGATACGGCATCTCTTTTAAAGTTCAGATAATCACTTCATTACTCTAATAGCATTAAAGGCCAAGGTACATGAATTCAAAGATTTCTAATAATAGCTGCAGTGTCACGTATTTATTTCCTAAAATATTTATTTGAAATCATGCTTTGCCTTGAGCTGCCTTTGTTGTCCACCAATTTATGGTCAATTTCCAAGCCAGTATCTTTTCTACATGGAAACTTCATTAGGATCTTGACCTTTTTGTAAGATGCTCGTAAACATTTCAAATTATTTTCACAAGTCAAATAGATGAAGTGAATTTTGAATAAGAATCAAAGCATTTAGATTTGTGGACATTTACATCTGTTTCAGTCAAAGTGAAAGATGGAATATTAAAACAATTTCCTACATCCTGAGGGGTAAAGTTTGTGTTGAACAAGATTGACTGACCATGCTATATTTTCCATTGTCTGTGCGCTATTTTGTTTAATTTGCTGATACTTACTACATTTGGGCTTTGGAAAGGAACGTTGTAGCATTATTGTTGTCTCTATTTTAAGCTCTTTTTGATGTTGTCTTAATATAGAGACAAAAATAATGCTACAATGACCCATTTATAATGGAATTTATTTCTCTCCTCCAACCCCAGTATCTTTGTGGAAGATAGCTATTGGTATGTAATGCCCAATAGGTTTGCAGAATCAGTGATTTTTCTTTTCCTTCTGCACAATTGTGCACATTGTGCTTTTCTTTAATTATTTTTAAGGATGCAAGGCTAGCATTTATTTCCCATCCCTAATGGCCTTGAGAAAGTGTTGGTGAACTATCTTGAACTGTTGCAATCCCTCTGTTAGGTCGAAGTGCCAGTATTTGAATACAGTGATGAAAATATAGACTTCAAATATATGTTGTGTGAACTGGAGAGGAATCACAGATGGTGTTCCTAAGCACTTGCTGCTCTTGTCCTTGGCTCTTATTCTTCCCAGTAGTGAAGGTGCTATAAGTGTGGTTTGGGCTAGTAACTGAAGTATAGATGGTGCACAGTGCAGACACAGTGTAATAGCAGTGGACAGAATGAACATTTATGGTGATTGTGGAGGTCCCAGTTAAATGGACTGCTGTGTTCTGATTGACACAGAGCTTCGGTGTTATTCGAACCTGACACTTCAAGATAAGTGGAGTGTAGTCCTTCACAATTCTGACTTCTAGCTGGCAAAAAGGTTCTGAAGGCAGCTCTTCTTCTCCAAGAAGCCCTTCTTGCTTAAGTCCATACTACGCCACCTCCAGTTTAAATTCCATTTGGAATATTTTGGAGAACCAAGAACCAAGTGGTAAGGGACTAGTCACATGCTGCAGAACACACTGAGTCGAACCTATTCTTTATAAGGCCATAAAGGATAGAAGGAGAATTAGGCCATTCGGCCCATCAAGTCTACTCCGCCATTCAATTATCGTATAACCATCGTATTTATATCACTCGAGATAGACCCATAAAAATGAGTAGGAAAATAACTGTATATGCTGGAGTAAGTCAGATGCTGTTTGACGTGCTGAGTTACTCCAGCATTTTGTGAAACCCTTAAAAATGAGAGTAAATGACTATCGCCCTGTTGAGTTTCATAGTCTCTACAACTCGTTATCACCCAGCCCACACCCAACAATGAACCTTTGTGGGCTCCACATTTCCTTGATCATTGTTACTTTTTTGCATATCTTTCACTCATTTGTTCTATATCTCTTTAAATCACTATCTCTATCTCTCATTTCCCTTTCTCCTGACTCTCAGTCCGAAGAAGGATCTCAACCCGAAACGCCACCTTTTCCTTTTCTCCAGACACGCTGCCTGACCCACTGAGTTACTCCAGATTTTTGTGTCTATCTTCAGTTTAAACCAACATCTGCAGTTCCTTCCTACACATTTATGTGACTGGTCTCCTTTTGACCTTTTTATGATGCAAAGAAAGCTATTACTGAACATAGTTTGGCCTAAATTACTGCTCTGATGAACTCCTGAAGTGATACGCTGAGCTGATAGACTACAATAGCCATGAACGCCATCCTGGTGGCAAAGTATGACTCCAGTTCTTGGAATCTTTTCCCCTTGATGCTCTTGACTTAAGGGCTCTTTCATGCCTTTGCAGATTCTAGCCAATTTGCTGCCTTCATGTCATCTTAACCCACCTCTGGAGCGTGCCACTTTGTTTCAGGTTTGGGCCAAAGCTGAGAGCTGAATGGCCCCGAGGAAACAAAGCTTGGTATGACTTGGCCAAAGGTTTGGTTCAGTTTAGTTTAGTTTTGAGATACAGCATGGAAACAGGCCCTTCGGCCCACCGAGTCCCCGCACATTAACACTATCCTACACACACTAGGGACAGTTTTACAGATACACCAAACCAATTAACCTACAAACCTGTACGTCTTTGGAGGGTGGGAGGAAACCGAAGATCTCAGAGAAAAGTCACGGGGAGAACGTACGAACTCCATACAGACAGCACCTGTAGTCGGGATCGAACCCGGGTCCCTGGCTCTGCAAGTGCTGTAAGGCAGCAACTCTACCTCTGCGCCACAGTGCCACCCATTTCTGGAGTGCAAGTCGTCTTTACCACAAGCAGCTTATTTTCTGATCCCATACTCTTTACTGGATGTAATGCTGCGGACTTTTTACTTGTGTCAGTAGTGCAAATTAAATTGACTTTCTTGATGGATATCTCGAAGAATGCAAGGTAGCTCATCCATTTGCCAGTTTTGACTGAAGATAGTTCCAAATGCATGTTGTGGGACATTAGTTTTTGTTCACAATTCGTAGCTAGAACTGGCAAGACTGGAAATCTGATCTGTTTTGGGATTGCTTATCTTTATCTTTTGTTTGCTGTTTTTGCTATTTTGAATGTCTTTAGTCAGTTATCAAAGCAGGGTAATTAAAAACTTGTTTTGCCCCTAAATCAAAGATAACAAATCTAATGCCTCATGATTTACGATTTTGGTTCTGTTTTCATTAATTTTAAAACTTCAGAAGTGAAAGAATTTATTTTTCAAATTCTACCTGTAGAAAAAATAATCTCAAAAATCACAATATGATGGTTGTTTGTTAAATTGAAGGGAAGCGATTAAATTATTATAAAATGATTTGTGATAAATTCGCTAAGTGTTGAACAGTGGAAATTGAAACATTGCACTGATTGTTTCATGTGGAAGGCTGGAGTAACTCAGCGGGTCAGGCAGCATCTCTGGAGAGAAGGAATGGGTGACGTTTCAGGTTGATATGTCAGGGGAGGGGGCGGGACAAAGATAGGATGTAGTTGGAGACAGGAAGACTAGTGGGAGAACTGGGAAGGGGGAGGAGATAGAGAGGGAAAGCAGGGACTATTTGAAGTTAGAGAAGTCAATGTTCATACCGCTGGGGTGTAAACTACCCAAGCAAAATATGAGGTGCTGTTCCTCCAATTTGCGCTGGGCCTCACTCTGAAAATGGAGGAGGCCCAGGACATAAAGGTCAGATTGGGAATGGGAGGGGGAGTTGAAGTGCTGAGCCACCCGGAGATCAGGTTGGTTAAGACGGACTGAGCGGAGGTGTTCAGTGAAACGATCGTCGAGCCTGCGCTTGGTCTCGCCGTTGTAGAGAAGTTGATATCTGGAACAGCGGATACAATAGATGAGGTTGGAGGAGGTGCAGGTGAACCTCTGCCTCACCTGGAAAGACTGTTTGGGTCCTTGGATGGAGTCGAAGGGGGGAGGTAAAGGGACAGGTGTTGCATCTCTTGCAGTTGCAGGGGAAAGTGCCTGGGGAGGGGGTGGTTTGGGTGGGAAGGGACGGGTGGACCAGGGAGTTACAGAGGGAACGGTCTCTGCAGAAAACAGAAAAGGGTGGAGGTGGGAAGATGTGGCCAGTAGTGGGATCCCGTTGGAGGTGGCGGAAATGTTGGCGGATAATTTGTTGTATGTCACAGCTGATGGGGTGGAAGGTGAGGACAAGAAGCCCTTGCTTATTGTGGGGTTCATGTTTATTGTCCCCCGCATTATTTAATTAAATATTTGGCCCTACCTAACTTGCGAGATGAACTTCAAAACATTGCAATTAAGTTGTGGACAAGGTAGACAAAATTGTGGGAGAGTAATTATTTATACTTATTATTTCATATTTTAGATACAGTAATGTTGATGTTATATTCATATGCAGTAATTTCCAAAAGTCAGTAACTAAATTCATTTCCAAATTGGAGAATGGCTTAATTTAGAAACTTGCCATACTTCTTAAATAATGATGCCATCTTGTGACTCCTATTGATTACCATGTGCTGTCCATTTACAGTCATCAGTTAACATTTTTTAACGGGGACTGGACAATGAGCAAGTGACACTCAGTACTAATGACCCGCAGGCAGAGTGCGGCTGGAGAATTGGTATTGGTGGAATGCCATTTACACCGGAATGGCAGGTTGGACTGACTCCCAGAACCTGCTGGACGACCCTCCTTACCCAACGGCTATGGATACTCTCTGCACACTCTCTGACTGTGCTTCGCTACTTGTGCAATTCGTGCCTCTTTCTGCATTTGGTGCAGAGAAGAGAGTCTGTCTTTGGGGGAGTGAGAATAGGATGGGCAGTCAAATGACTGGATATGCTGGGGGAAGGGGTGAGCAATGAAGGAGGGTGGTGTATCACACAGCTGGGATGGCTTGGATTAAAATAACAAGTGGAAGCCATGTGGATCATGTGGAAAATATCATGTGGAATCTGCTACTAATGCATATTTGGCCCAATCAATGGCTTCAATGATGTTTTGCGGTCATAATATATGCAAAATGAACGCCTATGACTTGCCCAAGCCTTCCAGCAAGTGACTGCCAGCTGTTCAAGAGATCAAGGATATTTATATTTGGATGATGTTCTTTCCATGTGCCAAGCACCTTATTAGGAGAACTTCCTGGTGGTCCTAAATTTACTTTGCATTGTTTTGAACTTGTATCTGATTTTTTTAAATCTACTTTTGAAATATCACGTCAGTTCATTCTTTTCACAAGAGAAGCTGGCTTCCTTTGCACCTCTTGAACGAACAGTGCACATTTGTCTTGGTGACAAGAGGCACAAATGTTGCTGGAATATTTATCTCTCAAACCACATTAGTAGGTAGTTGGACTTCATGAATATGGAAATAGAACTAACAATGCTGCAAAAGCAATTGATTCTTCTTGTTGAATATTAAAAGAAGGATACGTTTCCATTTCCTGCATGCTGTCAGACAATCAATTGGCATCTAGCTTTTTGGGCTTGTACAACTTCCATAAGTGAGTGATATTCTGGTAATATCTTTCTATATGATACAATAGGATGGTACTTCTGTAGAATGGGTAGGCTGTCCAGACATCCTCTTCAGCAATGCATACAAGTAACCTACATAGATTCATAAATATTCTAATAGCTGCCTTATCTTACTGGATAATTTGCTTCTTACACTGGCTCGAAAGTACATATTTAATGAGAACATCTTGAATTTGACTGCACGGTGCATGAAGAAATGCCTAACAAAAAAAAAAATCTTGCTATAAACATGGGAAGTGTGTTCTGTTTATTCATACCAAGATTATGGTTCCAATGTATTTCAGTGTATGAAGCCCAGTATTATTATTTATGTATGGGGTGTTTGCTTCCTACAATGATCATGTTTCTTGAAAATTAAAATATTTTCCACTGTGCTCTTGTAGTGGTATTTTTTTAATATAATACAGCATGTATTATATAAAAAACGTAATTGGATTTTGATAAGATATTTTAGTACTGATAATTTGAAATTTCTGTTTCAGCATGAATTTGTACGCCAAGAGCATCCACAAAGAGTTCTTTGTGACCTTATTGCGAGAACAAAAGATGCAGTTCGAGAGCTGGATAATCTTCAGTATAGAAAAATGAAAAAGATCCTTTTCCAAGAAACTCGTAATGGACCAACAACAGAATCACAAGAAGAAGAGGAGGTAAGATGAATTCCATATAAATCCAAAGCTAAATAAATGAGCAAAGAAGCCAAGTGCTTTGGTTTGAAGTCTCACTTATTTCATCCTGTTCATCCGCCTCCCCTGGAAATGCAGGCATGAAATATAGTTCCTGAGGTATCAGTGGTCCTTTTGCTACATAAAAGAAAGCAGGAAGTTACAGCAAAATTTGCAAAGGGCATCCGGGCTGAGGCCTACAGTACCCGGATAAGCTCATTCTTTTCGGATAGGATGTATGCTCAGCTACCAATTTTTCTCTTGTTCTACAAACTTCTATGGAGAGGTTTCACAAGTCATTTTTGATTCTAACTGGTATGGTTAAACTCCCTTTCACAATGGACTTGTATATATTATGACCTCTTTGATAGCATTGTATATGATGTGTCATCATTCACCTTTAAGTACAGAGTAGTCAAACTTCACAGATGTTCTGTGGTGCTGCTCATCTGCAATACTTTAGAAATTGGTGCATTTGCCCCGTACGCAAACTGAATGGAAGGTTTGTATATGAACAATAGGTGCAAAGTGGTGCACAATTAACATGCCTGAAGATTCGTCATGGCTTGGTTGTTAATGGACTGCTGTTCTATTAAGCTGTACATGGAGAGAAGGAATAGATTTGATTCCTGAGTTCTAACTAAGTGGATATTGGAGTGATTAATTGACGCCTCTCTGACTAAATGGGAATAATATTTGCATCAAGGTCATTAGTGGAGAAAAAAGGAGAAATGCAAATCTATACTAAACATCCAATTCCCTGTATGTTCTTGAGTAGTCCTGTCATGATAAACAAGTGGGAAATGAAGTGAGTTTGCCAATGTTCCTCCCATTTAATCTAATGGCATAACTGCAGATACACAGCATTGAGTCTTTCAATGAAAAATACGTGTTTGTGTATATTTGCTGTGCCTATGGGACTGGAGCAAAGCACGGTTAGATTATCATTAGATTAGTATCCAGAGACCCAGACCATTGACCTGGAGGCAAGTTCAAATCTTGCTGCAGCCTTTGGAGAATTTAAATATGAGTAGTCACATGTAGGTATAAAAAAGGTAACCAACATCATCGCTATCAATAGCTAAACTTTTGGATTGTTGTTAAACTTTATATAGACCACGTATACCTTTGGGGAAATGGATCTACTGCTATTACACAGCCTGATATATCAGAAAGTCCTCATACAACATTGTGGTCAACTATTTACTGCCTTCTGAAATGGCTTAACAAACCAGTCCGTTTAATGAGCAATTGGGAATGAACAGTAATAAATCCTGACTGCCAGCAATGTCCACATCCCATTAATTTATTTTGATAAACAACAAAGGAAAAAAAAATGTAAACTTAAATAATTATCAGTGGATTGTTTGGAATTTTATTAAACAAGTCACTTCTGTGCAAATGCATGAATTTGGACGTATGAAGAAGGTTGTTTAAGGGAAAGATGGCTTGCCTTAATATACATTAAAAATTCATCATGTACATTTTGCAATCTGTTACCTTTTTATGCAGTTGCAGGGTAATTATGCACGAGAATGGCCAGTGGGTCTATCTGAAATCTGAGAATGCTTGTAAGGCTATCATCTTTGGACATATTATTTAAGTGATGCATACTTCTCACTGCTGTGAAGGTCAATCTTTATTTTAATTATCAGAAAAATGTCAACCCCAAATCTGCTTTGTTGTTGTATTTTAAAACAGAATTGTAAATTTACCTTATCTGTTCTATTAACAATCCTCTCAGAAGAAGTATGAAACCATATTGCACCATGGCTTTATCAGATAGGCCATAGAAATGAGAAGTGAAGAAGCTACAATGACTCTTTTATCAAATATTGGTTTGGCAACAAATGGTAGTGACATCCATTTGTGTCCATCACATTTTAGGATGGGTGTGAAGGCCTTTGAGAAGTTGGAGAAGGTTCATGGTGTGTGATTTATTCTCCAGGGAAAGGCTGAAGAAGCCAAGTTTGTGTACTGAAAAGAGACCAATGGACTAAATGGAGGTGTCTCGATACTTTAGACATTGCAGGTTGAGAGAAAGTGTTCCGTTTAAAAAAAACTAGTGGACGGATGCAATATATAAACATAGCACAAAAAGTAAGGAACTTTGTGTTTGGTAGATTATTTCTTTGTTGTAACAATGCTTCTTGGCAATAAATCTTATACCGTTGGAAAGCCTGTTTATTTCCCTTTTAAATGGTGCCACATTTGTAAGGAACATGCATTTGTGGGATGAGCAGCAGAGCTGAGTATATGGGTTGCGCCCATGAAAAATTTGCCAAATCTTCTCTGCCAATGCCAAACAGCTTATTCTGCTGTTGCTATTGACTCTTGTTTTGAGCTTCTGGTACCCCCAGGTGCAGACAACCAGTGGCAATCCCATATCTCCACAGTCTGGGACCGAACTCTATCCTCCAAGATGACAATGCTCGCCCCCACAGAGCAGGGTTTCTCAGAGACTACCTCCAGAATTTGGGAGTGGAGAGGATGGAATGGCCTGCCAGCAGTCCTGACCTCAACCCCATTGAACACTTGTGGGATCAGCTTGGGCGTGCTGTTCGTGCCAGAGTGACCAACACAACCACGTTGGCTGACTTGCGACAAATGCTGGTTGAAGAATGGGATGCCATCCCACAACAGTGTGTGACCAGGCTGGTGACCAGCATGAGGAGGAGGTGCCAGGCTGTTGTGGCTGTGTCTGGTTCTTCCACACGCTACTGAGGCTCCTGTTTATTAAATGAATAAATTGTTAAATTGCCAATATGTCTTGTTTCTTCAGACTTCAATCATCCAATCCACCAAACAACACCGAACAAGAGTCAATGGCAGAATAAGCTGTCATTGGCAGAGAAGATTTGGAAGATTTGGCAGATTTTTCATGGGCGCAACCCACATACTCAGCTCTGCTGCTCATCCCACAAATGCATGTTCCTTACAAATGTGGCACCATTTAAAAGGGAAATAAACAGGCTTTCCAATGGTATAAGATTTATTGCCAAGAAGCATTGTTACAACAAAGAAATAATCTACCAAACACAAATTTCCTTACTTTTTGTGCTATGTTTAGAATAAGAACAAAAATTACATGTGAATAACCTTTATACACTGACTGACCATCACCAGGAATGCCTCACAGGATGGTGGACTTAATTTCAATTGCAGCTTTCAAAAAAGATTGGAACCAGTGTGCTTTTTCGAATACGAATGCGTTGAAAGGCGCAGGTTGGGGTGGAGTTGTAAGAGTGTGCGTGCGTGTGTGCGCGCGCAGTACAGAACTCTCATAGACCACTCTCATAGACCTCATCATTCATTACTGTCTCCTTTGCCTTGTCAATTGTCTGCATAGTTGGACGAGTGATATTCAGTTTGGAGGTTCAAGACAAAAAAAATATTTTCTTCCATAATATAAATGTTAGTTACTTGAGAGAAGAACATAGAATTAAGACAATAGGTAAAAGGAATAGCAGAGAAAATATCTCCACACGAGAGCACTTACACTTTTATTTAATAAGTTTGGTTGAATATTTGATGGGATTTATACCGAGCTGCAAGTAGAATTAGTCTGAATGTATTTTAAGGAAAGTGTTAGCGATGTGATGGGCCAAATGGGCACCTTTTTGTCTGCTGTAAATTTATAATCTATTATTTCATCCTCCAGTGATGATGTTTAGCTTAAACCAAGGTGCTGGACTTTCTCTTCAACCTCCTCACTGATCCTCCACATCTCAACAAAGAACACTTCTAAATTCCACCCAACTAATCATGCTGACTTTGCAGAATGCTCAATTGCAACCCTCTCTAACTTAGTGTATATTATTTCAAATGGCTATTGTTCACATTCCATCTTCCTGCTGGATTTTAGGGCATCATGCTAGTTATCTGGTCTAACTAACATCATTAGCATTGCCATGTAATTGTTTTATTTCTGTGAAAAGAAAAAAAAACATAGTTGCTGCATGCAATTTCCAGATGCATGACTGTACTAATGCATGAAAGCATACACTAACATTGCTCTCCTCTATCTTACAGGACAGTGAGCATGGTGCAGGCCTAGGTAGTAAAGTAGACAGCCTGGGAAGTAATCAGTCCATTCCCAGTATGTCAATCAGCACAGGGAGCCAGAATAGCAGTGTTAACAGTCTGCATGAAGTCTTTGATGATAGCTCTGAGATCGCCATGATGCATGATGGTGATAACACCATGCAGTCCAATGTCTCCGTCATCCACAGAAAGGTAGGTAGCAGTGTTGTGTGTGAAATGTTACTTCGAGATATATGTCATGTATAGACTGAATTGCTGTTCATTTCTACAAAGAGCATACCTTATAGATTTTCTTAAAACTTGATCTGAAATGTTATTATTAGTTTGGAAATAAGATCGTATTTATCAACGAACAGTTGTATTTCACTATTTAACTTTTTTCTCATGAGCAATGCATTTTCACAGATGGGTAGTTTTTACGTTTACCTGAAGGGCTTACCAAAAGTGTGGCAGAAGAGCTAGGCGAACCTGGGCTGGTGAAGAAAATGGAAGAACTCTGGAAGGAGTTTATCCTCGTAATAATGCAAACGCCCACAAATATGAATTTCTAATCTTTTGGTGGATATAAGTCACAAATAGCATTTTACTAAAGAGTTTCAGCTTTTGGCAATCTTTTCCACTGGTCAAACCTCCAACTTTGCACAACCTGTCTTCTCAGACCCCAGCATCAGGCAATATCACGGGGTAAATTAATCACCATTTTGTTTCTGCAAATCTAACCTATTTGCAAGGCTTTAAGGAGGCCCACAAAAATAAGGATGTTTCATTGGGCACAAAATCGTAGCAGCCAGGTCTTAAAAGCTTTTGTATGTGACAAGGGCCTCCTAACCCCTGTCCCCCAATATAACCAGTAAGCATTTACATATGCAAAAATGGCACAAAATGGGGGAGTCATTCATCGGGTCAGACAGCATGTCTGCAGAACATGGATAAAGTACCATTTCCGGTTAGGACCCTTCTTCAGTAGCTTTCAGTTCCCTCGTTGCCTCATCTTTACCATGGAGGCCCAGCCCCTTTACACCTCCATCCCCCACCAAGATATCAAGGCCCTCCATAACTGTGATTAAAGTATTTCTAAATATGTAAGTCAATTCATGAATTGACCCCCCCCCCCCCCCCCCAAAAAAAATATTTTAAAATGCTTAATTTTTGTGACTAGCTCATTTTTGCTGTATTTATTAAGCCAGATGCTTGGACAGAGGCCAGAGCTGAAAAGACGAAAGACAGTGAGATACAGAGACAAGAGGCGTGAATTATAATGCCAGAGGAAGGAATTTTGATGAAGGGGAAAGGAGAGAAATGTCGTATTCAGGAGGGAAAAGGGAGGGGTGTTTGTCGGTTAGTTATCAGAAATCTGCGAATTCAAAGTTTATACAGTTGGGTTGTAATCTACCCAAGCTGAATACGAGGTGCTGTTCCTCTAGTTTGATGTGGCCTCATTCTGACAATAGAGGAACCCCCGGACAGAAGGGTTGATGCAAGATTGGGCAGAAGAGTTAAAATGGTTAGCACTTGAAAGTTGTTTCAAATCAAATTTAATGTTGCATCATTGATTCTGGATGGCATGTATTAAAAGGACAGAGTTAACTATCAGCTGACCTTTCTTATTTGCTTGCAGTCTACATGGAGCAGGTAGGCATGTAACCAAAATAGCTGGTTTGTCGAGTTATCTTTGAAAGTGGGCGTGATCTATAGGGGTACTCTGAATGTATTGATTAATCTTCAGTAATGAACAAAATGGTTGGGAGAAAGTGTATTTATTCACAAACTAAAGCATCCTTATTGGAAATGTTCTACTAGATTTATCACTAGTGTCAGACATTTTCTCCATGTAATATGAAATTCACATAGCTTGAAAAATGGCGCCAACACATCTGATGTTGTTGATCACAGGACATGCTGTTATAAATATAAGACTCCATGTGGATTGTGATGTAAAAAATGAAATATTCAAATTTGGGATTAACATGCCCTGAATCTAAAGAATTCAAGGATGGGGCATAGTAAAGTTAGCTTTTAGATCTTTTGGATCTTTTATTCAATCCTCCAAGTGGAAAATCAGGAGGGTTAAGATTGGATTAGTTCAGGAATTTTGTCATACCTCTGTTTGGAAGCTATTGTGCAAGTGATGGCAAACATGCATTTTGTTACCATTTCAATGTAATCAAGTCAGTGGAGGAACTATTATTTAAGCAATTTTTTTTGTTGTAATGTTTTCCATTTTTTAAATTTATCTTGACTCGTGTTAGATAATTAGTGATTACATTTACTTGCAATATTTTCCTCCTGTCAGGCCGTACAATCTACCTGAAACTTCCTTGGTGGCAAGAATATGGTGAGGCCAGGTTTTGGCACAGATATGTTAAGAACTGAAAGCAATAGTGGTTATTTAGCCCCTTTTGCCAACACTGCCACTCATAAGATCATGGCTTATCTTTTGCTAGAGTCGTAGATTTCTGGCTCGATTAGCTTATCCTCGTATACACTAGGTGTACTGAAATGGCTTGCTTGCATGAAGCTTGTAAGGTAAACAATAAGCATGATGGTGATAGATACAGCAATAAATACAACAAATACAAAACAGTAAAATGATGCAAAATTGTAGTGCAATTGGATGTAGGGGAAAAAACCTACCGAAGTACAGGACAGAAAAGAGGCACTTGACTCACTAAATCCATGCCAACCATCAGGAACCCTTTCTCCCCACATTACAATTAAAAACCCTCCAGATTCTATAATTTCAGTAACTAAATTTGCATCTTTTAGTACTAAAGAAGATGGTTATGGGCATGGAGGTATATTGCATTGTATATTGAATATTATTTTTCAGAATTGTATAGATTATGGCATAGAGATAGTAGGGCTCTTCAGTAGGGAAATGGGCCATTTGGCCCATGATTTCCATGCCAACCAAGTTGGCATATTTGGGCTTGACCCATTTGATCTGCAGCCCTCTAATGCCTTTCTATCCATATGTCTGTCCATATGTCTCTCAAAATGATAATCGCATCTGTTTCTATAGCCTCCAGGCATCTTATTCCAGATACAGACTGCCCTTAGTTGCCCTGAAATCCTTCTTAAATCTATCTCCTCTCTCATTAAGACCATGCCCTCTAGTTTTAGAATCCTCTACTCTGGGAACAAGAAGTTGAGTGTTTACTTTGTCCATGCCCCTCAAAATCTTATACACCTCAATTTGGTTACCTCTCAGTCTCCTAAAAAAAAAAAGACAGCCTATTTAACATCTCCCTGTAGTTCAAGACCACAAGCCCAAGCAACATCCTAATGAATTTCTTCTGCACGCTTTCCTATTTAATGACATCCTTCCTGTAGCTGAGCAATAAGAACTGCACACAATACTCAAAATGTGGTCTCAACAATGACTTGTAGAGGTGCCTCATAATGTCCCAACTTTTGTACTCGATGCTCTTCCCAATGAAGGCGTATGTACCAAATGTTGCCTTCATCATGCTGTCCATCTGACTCGCCATTTTTAGGGAACCATACACTTGTGTTCTGCAACCCTCCAGGGCGTTACCATTTACTACACAAGTCCTGCCCTGGTTTAGCATTACCAAAAGGTGACATGCCATACTTGCCAGAGTTAAAATCCGTTTGTCATTCCTTGGCCCATCTTCCTAACTGATCTAGGTCTTGTTGTGAATTTGGATATTCGTCCTCGCTCTCTGTAATACCATTAGTTTTGGTGCCATCTGCAAATTTGCTGACAATGTTAACCCCATTGCCATCCAAATCATTAATGTATATAACAAAAGGCAGTGGACCGTGTAGCACCTCACTTATCATAGGATTCCAATCAGAAAAGCAACTTTCTACCAGTATCTGATGATATTCACAAAATGCTGGAGTAACTCAGCGGGTCAGGCAGCGTCCCTGGAGAGAAGGAATGGGTGACATTTCGGGTTGAGACCCTTCATCAGAAGGGTTCCTAGAGAGCAATTTTGAATCCAATTGGCTAGCTTGCCCTGGATTCCATGCACTCTAACCTTCCAGACAAGCCTACCATGTGGGACCTTGTCAAAGGCCTTAGAGTCCATGTAGATAACTACAGAGCTGGAGTAACACAGCGGAACAGGCAGCATCTTGAGAGAAGGAATGGGTGATGTTTTGGGGTCGAGACCCTTCTTCGGACTGAGTCAGGGGAAAGGGACATACAGAGACAAGGAAGTGTAAGGTGTGAAAACGAGACACAGGGGATGTTTTAACGTTCACTGCCCTGCCCTTCTTGGTCTTCTTCGTAACCTCTATCAGATTGGTGAGACACTATCTCCCACGCACAGTGCGTGCTGACTATCCCTGATCAGCCTAAGCCTATCCAATGCTGGTAGATCTTGTTCCTAAGTATCCCCTGTAACGACTTACCCACCACTGACATCGGGCTTGCCGGCCAGTAGTTCCCTGGCTTATCTTTGTGGCCCTTCTTAAATAATGGTACAACATACGCCACTCCAGTCTTCCGCAACTTCACCTGTGGCTCACAATGGTGCAAATGTCTCCGCAAGGGCCTTTGCAATTTTCTCCCCAGTCAGTCTGAGGATGTATTGGCCAGGCCTGGGGATTTATCCATCTTAAATCACTTTAAAGCTGTTAAGACCTCCTGTTTGGTAATTTGTATCTGATCTAAGACGTGACAACACTTATGCCACATTACCTCGGCTTCCATGATATTCTTCTCAGTAAAAAACAATGAGAAGTATTAATTTAATAGATCCCCCATCTCTTGTGCTTCTACACAAAGATGGATATGCTGATCTTTAAGGGGACCTGTGTGTAGGAAGGAACTGGAGATGCTGGTTTGCACCGAATATAGACACAAAATGCTGGAGTAAGGTCACAAGTGATAGGAGTAGAATTAACCCATTTGGCCCATCAAATCTGTTCCGCCATTCAATAATGGCTGATCTATCTCTCCCTCCTAACCCCATTTTCCTGGCTTCTCCCCATAACCTCTGACACCTGTACTAATCAAGAAGTAACTAAACGGGACAGGCGGCATCTCTGGAGAGAAGGAATGGGTGACGTTTCGGATCGAGACTCCTCTTCAGACTGAGAGTCAGAGGAGAGGGAGACACAGTTAACCCTGGTTAGCTCGTCCTTTCCCACCCAAACCACCCCCTCCCCAGGTACTTTCCCCTGAAACCACAGGAGATCAACACCTGTCCCTGTACTTCCTCCTTTGACTCTGTCCAAGGACCTCGCCAGACTTTTCAGGTGAGGCAGTGATTCACTTGCACCTCCTCCAACCTTATCTACTGTATCCGCTGTTCCAGGTATGAACTCCTATATATTGGCGAGACCAAGGGCAAGCTGGTCGATCGTTTCACTGAACACCTCCGCTCAGTCCGCCTAAGCCTACCTGATCTCCTGGTTGCCAAACACTTTAACTCCCCCTCCCGTTCACACACTGACCTTTCTGTCCTGGGCCTCCTCCATTGTCAGAGTGAGGCCCAGTGTAAATTGAAGGAACAGCACCTCATATTTTGCTTGGGTAGCTTACACCCTAGTGGTATGAACATTGACTTCTCTAACTTAAAGTAATCCTTGCTTTCCCTCTCTCTCCATCCCTCTCCCTTCCCAGTTCTCCGGCCAGTCTGACTATCCCCGATTTGCATTGTTGTCACCTTCTCCCAGCTAACAATGATCTACTCTACATTTTCCTTGAATCTCATCTCTTTTGTTGTCTCATTTTTTACAACTTGCCCTTATCTGTGTCTTCCTCTCCCCTGACTCTCAGTCTGAAGAAGGGTCTCGACCCGAAACGTCACCCATTCCTTCTCTCCAGAGATGTTCCCTGGCCTGCTGAGTTACTCCAACATTTTGTGTCTATTTTAAGGGGACCTGTTCTTTCCATTGCCATCCTTTTAATCTTATCGGCACTGCAGATAGACAGAGCAAATGTAATGCTATCTTTAAAAAGGGGATAACATGGGAAACCACAGGTCTGTTGGCCTTATATGAGTGAGAAAATAGTGGGGGGAAATGCTAGAGGTTATTTTAAAATATAAAATTACAGATCATTTGGAAAATATTACTGCTAGAGACCTAATCAAAATGAAATCCTGGAAGGAAATTTATGTTTAAAATTATTGGACCTTTATGGAACTGATCGAATAATTAAGGGAAAACCTGTGGATGTAAAGTACTTAGATTAGCAGAAGACCTTTTGATAAAGGCCCACAGAATAATTTGTTTTTAAGATTAAAGCTTTAAGTAATGTTCCAGTAAAGTTTTGCGTTGAAAATTGGTTGATGGGCAGAAAACAAACTGAGAACACATACCACCCCTGCATAACGGGGAATTGCTGCAGGAAAATGATCCCATAACGCAAAGCACGTGTCAAAAAAAACGTTAAAAAATTGTGCGTATTTACATTTTTACAATTCTGTGTGAGTTTTATTCTGTACTAGACCAAGTGGACCCGTTGGGCCCATTCCTCGTAGAGGGGGAGCAGGGAAGGGGAGAGGGTGACGTCACTGAGTGGGCCCTGGACTCAGAGCCTCTCCCGTATTGGTGTGGCACCCTCAACCCCCCCCATTCAATCCCCCTTATGCCCCCTCCTCCCCCCCACTGACCCACTCCATCCCCCCTACCCCACCCCCACTTGTCCCTCCCCTGCCTCCACCTCCACTCCCCCAGCCCTGCCTCCAGCCCCATCCCCCCCCCCCCCCCCCCCCCCTCCTGATCGTCAGTATTTATTTCCTCAGGATGGCAGATGCTAACTACCAGGGTACCACAGGGAATGGTGCCTGGCCTCACCTTTTCATCACTGATTTGGATGAGGGCACATAATGCGATACTTTGAAGTTTGACAACAACATTAAAGTCTGAGATTGTGAATTGTGAGGAGGATGCAAACAGGTTGATTGAGTGGCAAAACTCTGACCGAGGCAGGATAACTTGGATAAACTTAGTCGTGAAAACAGAAAGGAGTCATGCTATTTAAACAGTACTAAATTGGCAAGTATTGATGCACAAACGGAATTGGGTTACTGAGAGCAAACTTGCAGATAGAACAAGCAGTTAAGAAAGCAAATGGTACATTGACCTTGATAGCAAAAGGATTTTGGCATGGGTCCAAAGATGTCTTCCTTCAATTAATCAAGGCCCTGGTGAGAATACTTGTGGAGTAATTTTGGCCTTTTAAAAAAGACACATAACTGCCAGAGAATGGCAAGTATTGAAAGTTCGCCAGACTGATTCCTGGGTTACAGGAATGCCACATGAGGAGAGATTGGTTGCCTACAATTGTATTTACTAGAATATAAAAGAATGAGAGAGAATTCAAACTATGACATACCCAGACTCTCTAAACCACCATGTCCAATGGTGAAAGGAAGATGTATAGGTAACATTATTCAAGGGAGGATATTTCACCTGGCTCAGGTCTCTGGAACAACTTTTGCAGGTTCAGGTTAGAGAACAAGAGATGTTGGACTTGGTTGGATGATAATTTTCAAATTTGATGAGATGAGAAAGAGACAGGGTGATGAAGCTGTGCAATTCTTTACCGTGGAGGCCACAGTATTAAATATATTTTAGAAGTTTAATATATTTCTCAATGCTTCAAGAGATATACAAAGAGAGAGGGAAAGAGGAATTGAGATAGATTATCAGCCATGATAAGGCCGAGTCGGCTTGAAGGGCCAAACGGCCTCCATCTTGTTTTATTTTTCCATTTATTTTGCTTCCTTTACTCACCCCATATTTCTTGTTTAACATAGTATAAAAACCTAACAACCTCCCTTGAATATACAGAGACCAAGCTTTCACAGGCTTCTGGGGCAACAATATTCCAAAGATTTGCCATCTTTTAGGTGAAGAACTTTTATCACATTTGTCCTGAATGACCAAACCCTTATTTTGATATTCTGACCCCGGTTCAAAATATCCCAGCCATAGGAATCCCTGCTCTTATCAAATCCACACAATTATTTAAAATCAAAGTAGAGAATACTATTGGTGTTCTGCAGGTCAAGTAGAATCAGTGGGGTGATGAAAGGCTTTTGTTTTGGTTCAAGGGCTCTTCAGCTGAACTAATAAGTGTGAAGACAAACATGGTTTAATTTGTAGAGGGGGGGAAGATAGAGGAAATGTCTCGAATGTCTCAGTTGTTAAGGTATTTTTTAAACTCCATTGGAACAATGTGAAACATGACAAATTAAAACAGTAAGAACAGTCATATTACCATAAATCTAGTATATAGCTGAGTGTCACTTTTGCTACTTTCTAAAACCCCAAATAAAATAATATTTTCATTAATGCTTTTATTTGAGGTTTGGAAGTGTTTACTCTGTAGCAGAAAGAACTGAACTTTATGTTTCTATTTTTATATGTGGGTTCTGTCACTTAAATTAAGTATCAGAAAGAAAAATATTTGAACAGATTTGATGAGAATTATTGTATTTCTCATTAGGAATGTATGCTTTTAGAAATTATAAAATAGAAAAAAATATTTTTTAAATTATACCAAAAATGCTGCCATTATTATTTAAAATTGCTGAGTGATATAATTCCATATGCAAAACAAAATGTGTTCACAGAACTGTAATTTATCATGCTCACATTGCTTCTTTTTATGCTGATCTTTAAATGTCAAAATATTTGATGTAATATGGAAAGAAATATATGCAAAATATTTAGCTTGAATATGATGCAAAAGGTTTTTGCTGCTGAAGGACTGCCAGAGATTCAGGAAGCATCCCACAAATGATCAGCTGACTCCTCTCCTGCAATGTGTTGGTTATTCATCTCACTGCTCAGCTGCAGTGACTGGTATAGCTAACTATGCATTTTGTATGGTGCTCTCAAAAGAAGCAGAGGTACAACAAAGATATCCAGCAGGGAAAACGCACAGTTTGACATCAGATTTGTTTTATCCCATTTCAGCAGGACCATGTATTCATAAGGGATGAAGCAGGCCAGAAGGACTCACGGCCTGATCTGCGGCCTACAACATCTCTCCATAGTCGGGCCTCTCTTCTTAAGAACCGAGAGCATTTTGCTACAATTAGAACAGCATCTCTGGTAAGGAATGTCAAACAAAGGGTTTCTCTGTGTTCCTTTTTCCGCTGCAATGACCTCGCATGCTAGTTAATCACCTTAATCTTTTAAGTCTTAGCATAATTTCTTTCTTCATTCACTAATTGCAAGGAAATGTCCTATATTAACCGTTAGACACAAGGTTTGTGATGCTTTTGTCTTTATTTGAATGTTTTAGAATAGTTAAATAAATGAAGCAGAGCTTCTGCATTTAAAATATATTTTAAAGGATTTATGGTTGCAGAGACATGATCTCCAATGGGTAATCTGTTGAAGCACTGAGATGGCTGACTCAATGTGAGTCTAGAAGCTAGTATGCAGCCTTGCATTGTACATCTCAAATTATCATTCATGTAATGTTAACTTGCATTTTATTCATTTGATCATCTCAAAAACAAGTTGGGTTACTATTGTAGTATAAGATTCAATACAATTAAAATATTTTTCACCTTAACTTATTTTTGGAACATTATTAGCTTGTAGAAATCTGTCTAGACAGAAATATTGTCCTTTCAGGCAGAATATATAAGTGAAAAGCAGTCCAACCAGGATGATATTTTCTGCCTAGTGTCTGTGTATAAAATAGGAATATTTGATTCATGCAATGATGAAGTTATAATTGTTTATCAAATAGGATATCAGTGGCATATTTAATTGCACTTTATATGTGTTAATACTGAGAGCTATTATGTGTATTGGGCTTTTTGAATATATTATTGCATTAAAGAATTGATGTGTGCCCAAGTAGTTTCAGTTTTGATAAAATAGTTCCATCAGGCATGTAAAATAATGTGGTCTGATGGCATGGAGACATCTTGGTCCCTTCAATATCGAAAATCATAATGTTTGCTGCAGAAAAGGTATTACCTCTTTAAAAATCTAGCTTTCTAATGGTGGATTAATGGTTCATGGATTTTCTTTACAGTCCTGGATGATGATAAGTCGAGTGGAGCAGGAGCCTTATCATAAAATGAAATTGCTCATGTTTTCCTCCTGTTAAAATGAACAAAGGAGAGCAGCTTGTTTTTTTTGCAGTGAGGAATTATTTTCTTGTGTCTTGGTGATAAAAAGAAAGATCTTCTTCCCTGTATTTTTCTCTTTTTTTCCCCTGTTTTACTTTTCTGTTATACAAACAGCCTGGTTTATTTAAAGATAATTTAATTTTTCACAATCCTATACATATTCCTGCCATTGTTTGCTGTTGGGTTTAAGAAGTTGCCTTACCATTATGCTAGTGAGCACATTTGCATTTTTAACTGTTTAGGTTAGCCTGAGTAACAATACAGGTGTATTTGAAAGTGTTAACATTTTAAAATACAGCATTGCAAGCATGCCTTAACCATATTAAATAGCAGTGTGCACTAGGACAGAAGTAGTCCTGTTACAATATCATTGACCTATTTATTTTTAGTTTTTCTATTTCAAATTTCAAATTTTGCAGTATACA
Source organism: Rhinoraja longicauda (assembly GCF_053455715.1). Lineage (NCBI taxonomy): Eukaryota > Metazoa > Chordata > Chondrichthyes > Rajiformes > Arhynchobatidae > Rhinoraja > Rhinoraja longicauda. Next base: position 31,706,306 of record NC_135977.1, read on the forward strand.
CTCTTTTTCAATATAGCATATAGAATTATCGAAAAAAAGAAAATTTATAGGTTTTACTATTTTATTTGTTTGAGTGTTACTTATTTACTTTTCATATGCAAATACCACCTTGTATCTTACCTGATCAAAAATATATTAAGTATCAAGTATTATAGAATTACATTTTCGTCCATAATGCTTGGTTATTTTGAACAATGTGCAGCATTTTTGAACAAGAGTATTTATTTCCTGTAAATTCTGAACAATATCCTCCCCAAGTTTTGAATGCTCTACCAGTGGAGCTCTCTGAATGAGGCTGCTTTTGATTAATCTCCTAGTGATCTTCTTGAAAGGCCGCAAAATGTTCCCATGACACTTGTTTGATTGGGAGCTTTAAATTATGCCCTTTGAGGGAGATCAGATTTAATTGTGTCTATAGACCACAGGTATCCAGTATCTCAGATTTGGAGGAACATTTTCAGATCTGAGTACATTGCGGAAGAAAATCATTGCTCATCATCTAACTGATTTTCTCAGCGACCCCCTCCCCAAACCCTGATTGCAAACAGTAATACACGTTCCGTCAGACCACTCATCTGACATTCTCTTCCCTAAGTTATCTCTGCAGTGATCAGTCTTGCTCTCAAACATGGGAGATTGTTGGGCAAATTCCTATCCTACAGTACATAGCAACTTGGGACTCAAGAGTGGTAGAATACTGGGAATTCCCTTTCAGAGGGCAGGTTATTCTGAACATGAGTTTATCATTTCACTGAGTATTCGCTTTTGCTTCATGTGGTGAAAACTGGATTTTTTAATATAATTTCCATCTTAAAATCACGGCGCTTGCTTCTCACATTTTTACGACCTTGATTTTGACAAAGGGATGATCCTCAGCTGTGACTGTGATGAAAACCACCTTCAAAAACCTTGCCATCTCGGGTGTAGGTTTCCCTTTCCCTGATGAGGGTTTCTGCCAGGCTTCAGTGCAAAGCTTCCCAGTGCACAGAAAGCATGATGTCATTGAGCTGGCTGAGCACCCAATCACACTGAGGCATTCTCAGACAGCAGAGCGAGAATGAAAGAGCACATCGTACTTAACGTTTAGATTATTTTAGAAGCTCTTGAGGCTTTCCAGCCCTGGTATAACCCCCCGGCACCTTGCTTCTCCCCCCCCCCCCCCCCCCGGCCATGGGTGAAACTAGTTAGTAATTACCCCTCTCCCTTTCTCAGTTATAGTGGACAATCGGCAATAACGAACGTCATCCCTCTCCCCCCCCCCTCCATGATCTGTTATAATAAGGGTTCACTGCACTATCAAAAATCTGTAAATCTGGAACATGTATGATATCGAACCTGAACACTCGGCCTTCTTTAAATATTGAATATTAGATTCAAACATTTATGCAGTGACAACTGCCTACATTAGATTTTTGGAATCAAAATCAATGCTAAGCAATATGTGAGGCCTGGTATGTTGTCTTAAAAGCTCATTTTTATTTCATATAGCAAAGAATAATTTTTTTGAATCATTTCATGGTTGATACATTTTTATAATTTTGTGATAGAAGGCTGGCAAGTGATGCAACTTACAAATGTGTACCCCATCACTCTCTCTCTTCCAGCCTATTATCTACCTCAAGAAAATGGCAAAATCATCACCAAACAAATTTTAAATATTTAATGGCAGGGAAATTGTTAATGCATTGAATGAAAGTTGAGGGCAGTATCTGTGGTCAAAATGTAAACTCGTGATCCACAGTATTTTGGGTAGAATTGAGAAAATGTCTATAGCTTAGTGTGCTTTTATTGGGCAAAGGTAATTAGGAACATGATTTCCGTATCACAATGCAAAAAATAACTTGTAGTGTAACATGGTGGCGCAGCTGGTAGAGGTGCCTCACAGCACCAAAGACCCGGGTTCAGTCCTGACCTCGGGCGCTATCTGTGCGGAGTTTGCACGTTTCCCCAGTGACCACACTGGTTTCCTCCAAGTGCTTGGGTTTCCAACGGGTGGACCAGTTTCCTCCCACATTCCAAAGATGTGTTGGTTTGTAGGTCAATAGGTAAGTTGCCCCTAGTGTGAAGGGAGTGGGAAGATTGGATAACGTAGAACTAGTGATCAATATTCAGCGTGGACTTGGTGGTCGAACTGCCTGTTTCCATACTGTATCTCTAAACTGAAAGTAATATAGTTTTATACCAACATTAGACACAAATTGCTGGAGTAAATTAACGGGTCAGGCAACATCTCTTAAGAAAATAGACAAGTGATGTTTCAGGTCAAAACCCTTCTTCACACCCAAAACTGTCACTTGCCCATTTTCTCCAAAGATGCTGCCTGACTCACTAATTTACCTCAGCATGTTGCCTATCTTTGGTGTAAACCTGCATCTGCAGTTTAGTTTTATTAGTAATTTAGTTTTGTTCCACTGCGATCATATTTCATTAATTTTGCTTTGTTTTCATTCAATTCAAGGGTCATGGATTACTTGTTAATTTTTTTATGCAATTAAGAACTGATGCAATTGTAAAATTGGGGTACCTTAAACAGGGAACCATAAATTAAAAATGACATTGTATGCCATAGGCTAGGAATAAAATTTGGTTCAAATTCACATTTTATATTCCATAGAAAGTCATTTTATTTTTACTTGCAGCTGAATAATATGTACTGGCTAGATCTCTGAGATTGCAAAATAGCTAAATGCTCATGGTTCAATTGATGGTACCAATTGAATCATGGGCACAGAAGGAAGCCAGTTGGCCCATCAAGCCAATGCCAGCACTCAGTTGAGTAATCCAATTATTGCCATTCCTCTGGTATATATATCCTCATAGCTTTATCTAGATATTAAGTTTGTCTCTCATGTGCCAATCCAATTTTTCTTTGAAATCATTGATCGTCTTCACTTCTGCCACCCTTGTAAGTTGTGAATTCCAGGTAATTACTATTTACTGTGTAATATTGAAAAAATCATCTTTACATTCCATTTGTATCTTTTGTCAAAGCTTTAAATATGTCCTGTATTTTTACCAGCAGCTAATGGGAGTGGCTTTGTTTTATCCACTTGCCTCAATCCCTGTACATCTCTTCAAGTCCCCACTTAATGTCCTTCCCATTAATAACAGCTCCGGCTTCTTCGGTCTACAATGCAGCTAAAAGTTCTTGTTCTTGGAACTATTCTGCCAAATCTGTCATGTCCTCCTTTAGGTATGGTTTCTAGAACTGGCGCAATACTCTTAAATATGAGTAACCAGAGCTTTATAAAAGTTCAGAATGCTTTCCCTGATTTTTACATTTAATACCTCAATTCATGAAACAATATCCCATATACTCTGCAAATGACTCTCAATTATTGGCATGGATAGAGAATTGGTTGTCAGACAGGAAGCAAAGAGTAGGAATAAATGGGTCCTTTTCAGAATGGCAGGCAGTGGCGAGTGGAGTGCCACAAGGCTCGGTGCTGGGGCCGCAACTATTTACAATATATATTAATGATTTGGATGATGGAATGAACTGCAAAGAGGATGTTAGGAGGTTGCAGGGTGACTTGGACAAGTTGAGTGAGTGGGCAGATGCATGGCAGATGCAGCATAATGTATTTAAATGTGAGGTTATCCACTTTGGCGTCAAAAACAAGCAGGCAGATTATTATCTCAATGGTGTCAGATTAGGTAAAGGGGAAGTGCAACGAGACCTTGGTGTCCTTGTACACCAGTCACTGAAAGCAAGCGATCAGGTACAGCAGGCAGTGAAGAAAGCTAATGGCATGATGGCCTTCATAACGAGAGGATTGGAGCAAAGAGGTCCTTCTGCAGTTGTATAGGGCCCTGGTGAGACCACATCTGGAGTACTGTGTGCAGTTTTGGTCTCCTAATTTGAGGAAGGACATCCTTGCTATTGAGGCAGTGCAGCGTAGGTTCACAAGGCTAATCCCTGGGATGGAGGGACTGTCATATGAGGAAAGATTGGAAAGACTGGGCTTGTATTCACTGGAGATTAGAAGGATGAAAGGGGATCTGATAGAGACGTATAAAATTATAAAAGGACTGGACAAGCTAGATGCAGGAAAAATGTTCCCAATGATGGGGGAGTCCAGAAACAAAGGCCACAGTCTAAGAATAAAGGGGAGGCCATTTAAAACTGAGGTGAGAAGCAACTTTTTCACCCAGAGAGTTGTGAATTTGTGGAATTCTCTGCCACAGAAGGCAGTGGAGGCTAATTCACTGGATGAATTTAAAAGAGAGTTAGATAGAGCTCTAGATCTAGTGGAATCAAGGGATATGGGGAGAAGGCAGGCACAGGTTACTGATTGTGGATGATCAGCCATGATCACAATGAATGGCGGTGCTGGCTCGAAGGGCCAAATGGCCTCCTCTTGCACCTATTTTCTATGTTTTCCTATGTGGTGTAACTAGTGCAAGTGCCCAATCCCTCCTCTGTGTGCCTCTTGACTCTACTTTTGCTTCTCTGTTAACTGTTAAGTTTGAATTTCTAATTTCTGCTCCTGAAAGTATGACCGAAGGATCTCAGTCCTGTTTTCTGTAGAATATCGATACTGTGAGCCATTTCATTACTCCTGCAAAATAGTCCACACTGTTTTTAACATGTCTTTTACCCGAGCATTGGTGAGGTAACATGCCACATTTAAATTGGAAGACTGCAGGTTCAGTTTCCATTCCCGATATTTTAACCAACCAAAACTAATTTGATGTGTAGGAAAGAACTGCAGATGCTGGCTTAAATCAAAGGTAGACACAAAATGCTGGAGTAACTCAGTGGGACAGGCAGCATCTCTGGAGAGAAGGAATGGGTGACGTTTCTGGTCGAGACCCTGCTTCAGACTGATGTCAGTGGAGTGGGCGGGACAGAGATAGAATGTAGTCGGAGACAGTAAGACTGGTGGGAGAACTGGGAAGGGGGAGGGGATGGAGAGAGAGGGAAAGCAAGGGCTACTTGAAGTTAGAGAAGTGAATGTTCATACCGCTGGGGTGTAAGCTACCCAAGCGAAATATGAGGTTCCTCCATTTTGTGCTGGGCCTCACTCTGACAATGGAGGAGCCCAGTAGAGAAAGGTCAGATTGGGAATGGGAGGGGGAGTTAAAGTGCTGAGCAACCAGGAGATCAGGTAGGTCAAGCGGACTGAGCGGAGGTGTTCAGCAAAACGATCGACGAGCCTGCGCTTGCCATTATTTTGAAAAGCAGGAAAATTATCCCTACATTAACCAACTAATCCCTCAACTAATACCTAAAAATATTAACGAGTCATTATCGAAATAATGTTAACTAACTAGATATGTTTTATTTTACTTTCCCTATTTTGTTTAAATAAGTAGATATAATTGGTCATTTCTGTTTCATGGTTTTATTCTTGCTCCTAGGTTACAAGACAGATCCATGAGCATGAACAGGAAAACGAATTACGTGAACAGATGTCGGGCTACAAGCGGATGCGAAGACAGCACCAGAAGCAGTTGATGGCTTTAGAGAATAAGTTGAAGGCTGAGATGGACGAACATCGTCTAAGGTTGGAAAAGGAAGTAGAAACACAATGTAATAATGCATCCATTGAATTGGAGAAATTGGCAAAAAAGCAACAGATTTCCATGGAAAAGGAGGTAAGATTAGCATTGTATCAATAATGCAAATGTCTTGTAAGGGAAGGCAGCAAAGCTATAAAAATAAACATTTCTGTAACTCTAGACTGTCCACTTTGTTTCTTAGTCCTTTTGAAGAGAAAAGTGGCATTAAGTTTTAATTTGCAGAGTAAGTTGTGTGTCGGGGGGGGGGGGGGAGGGAGAGAGAGATGGGTAGAACAAAGACAATATCCCTTTATCATGTGATACCAAATTACTTTCGTATGGCCGTTAAGTAGAAGATTATGCTGCTTTGTCTGTGCAATGTGTTGCTAATACCAAGGTGACAGAACATGTGTAGGAAGGGTCTCGACCCGAAACGTCGCCCATTCCTTCTCTCCCGAGATGCTGCCTGACCTGCTGAGTTACTCCAGCATTATGTGAATAAATGCTTAGGAAGGTAGCTTACACCCCAGCGGTATGAACATTGACTTCTCTAACTTCATGTAGCCCTTGCTTTCCCTCTCTCTCCATCCCCTCCCCCTTCCCAGGTCTCCCAACAGTCTTACGGTCTCTGACTACATTTTATCTCTGTACCGCCCACTCTCCTGACATCAGTCTGAAGAAGGGCCTCGACCCGAAATGTCACCCATTCCTTTTCTCCAGAGATGGTGCCTATCCCGCTGAGTTACTCCAGCATGTTGTGTCTATCTTCGCAACAGAATATGCCCTGCAGGCCATTTCTTGTGATAGCTGCCACTCAGACTATACACATAGGGGGAAAAAAAGAGAATCTGACCCAAAATAATGACAGGTGGAAATGGGCAGTTCTGATACACCCATAAAGAGTGCATTAGCTAAAGTTGGAGAATTCAGTATTGCGTTGTGAAGGCTGCTTTGTGCCAGGCAGGAGATGAAGTGTTTCTCAAAATTGTATGGAATTCATTATGATCCTTGTTTGCTTAGTTTGGAAGTACAGCATGGAAATGGGCCCTTCAGCCCACCGAGTCCACGCAACCATCCATCACCTGCTCACACGGTTGTGTGTTGTCCCACTTTCTCATCCACTCCTGACACACGAGGGACAACTTACAGAGGCCAATTAACCTACAAACCCACACATTTTTAGGATGTGGGAGGAAACTATTTCTGCATGTGAATGTTTTCACATTGGATATTCCTCTTTCTGCTCCCACAGATTTCTCCTACTTGTAGTCTAGAATTAGGTCCAGTGCTGCCCCTTTCCCCTTCCCAAAATGCTGAAAACATACTCACCAAGAAATGTCTTTGGAATACTTTCCCCCTCATGACCCTTGCAATCATCTTATCTACATTGGAATTATTCAAAATAACTGCTATCTCAACATTTCCTACCATTTTCTATTAGGTTTGCTCTTCCATTTTCCCATTGTTTTGATGCCTGAAATATAATCCAGCAATGCAATATCTTCTCTATCTTCTCTATTCTTCCGTTGTATTCATAGTGATCTGTCTTTTAATTCTCTGTTGCTCCTTTTCTCTTTCTGTTAAAGTGTTGTATTATGTTCCCATTCTTCCTGAGCACGATCTCTATTGTTTTCACAAAACAGTCCGTGGGGCTGCATGCAACTAAATTCGCTCGCCTCATTTGTCAGATTTGTGTACGTGCAAAAATGGTCCTTACATTTGCAAGTTGTCCATTGCTTATTATCCCTAAACCTCTTTCTTTCCCAATTTCTTTTCCATTGCTACACCACCTTGATCTTCTCTCGGGTCATTCATCTTACTATCCCTCCTTCTGCTAAATTAGCGATTAATTTTTTTAACTGCATAGCCTTCAAGTTGAATTTTAAAATGGCTCTTTTAATAAAAAATAGCCTGCTAAATTGCTGGTAGTAACAATTATTATTGTTCATGTTTTTGAACATTCCTCAAATTTCCCATTATTACTTGTCAAATTCTAGAGCAATGTGATGAGTCTATATTCTTGATTGATTTTACATGAGCCAAAACTTGTCGTTTCTTTGTTTGGTAGAAAAATTATTTAACCTCCATTTAATGTTGGGTGGGTATATAATACTGTTTTCTTGGTTTCATTGCTGTTATCCTTTGCAGATAATAAATGTTAACTTTGCTTCTTTCAGATGAAGATAGCAGCACAGGACGAAAAGAAAACACAGCAGCACATTGCAGCCCAACAAAAAAAGGAACTGACTATATTTTTAGAAAGTCAGAGGCGCCAGTACAAATTTTGCAAAGAAAAAATTAAAGAAGTAAGCATGTACAGGAGAGTGCGTTTTGGCGTGGAATGGGTGTGTTGAGCTGGGAATATCGCCACTTCAAAACAAAGTTACATTTAGATTCTTGCAAAGCTTGACCTGTAAGGTGATCCCAACTAGACCTGATGAGAATGCTGGACATGAAATGTTGAACATCAGCCGTCGAATGTTTGGCTCAAGATCTGACATCATTGTCATAATTCAGATTAGTTACTTTTTTGAAGGCTGAACTATTTGGGTTAATTTCATTTCCCATCTTTCAGCAATGCTATTGCACTCTTTTCAAACAGTGGTATCACTGCAGCAACCTTCCTGTCCTATGGAACCACCCGTGTAGCCAAAGAGGATTTGTAAATAATAGTGCCAAACATCTTCTGAGATTTTATTCAGGGCTTGGGGATTTGCATTTTTAAAATCACCAGACCATTTAATATGCTCCCTCTATAATTGTTTCTAATTTCTATTTCTTACACTTTTTTCCTCTTGGGACCTCCATCGTTCACCTTTTCTGTTCTTTTGTTATCCTCTTTCTCCATGCGTTTATAAAACATCTTGGCGTTTTTGATTTTGCCGGCATGTTTTCCTGTACTCCACGGTCTCCTTAATTTCATCCGGGCATCATCTTTACTCCAGGAGATGAATGAAGATCACAGTACACCAAAGAAGGAAAAGCAAGAACGATTGTCCAGGCACAAAGAAAACCTTCAACACACACAGGCTGAAGAAGAATCGCAACTTCTAGGCCGCCAACGATTACAGTACGATCGAAACTGCCGGGAGCTGAAGCGTAGGTTGTTGATTATGCGACACAACTTGGAGCAAGAACATCTACGTGAGGTAAGACATTTTTAAAAGAGAAATCAGACTTCTGTTCGTGTGTGAATCTTCCCATTTAATGTTTTACTTTGAAATAGTGGCTGCAGAGTTGATCTAAATAACAAAATGAGAAACATTCCCTGCTCTATGTCTCTGCTGGCTTGACAGTATTTAAGTTTGGTGGGGGGTGAGGCAGGAAGTAATATGTTCATGAAATACATTTTGTTCTTCATTTTCAGTTCTAAGCAGTTTTTATAAATAGATTTTACTCTAGAAAACAAAAAAAAATGAAGTTAAAGAACCCAACAATCCATGTCAATGCCCACCATTTATCTTTTTTTCAGGCAAACACCAGACTTGTGGAGATATGCCAAGTCTAGAACATGCTAAGTGACAGATCTTCACTCCAATGCATCATTTAGTCCCTCAGAGCCCATTAGCAGAGGCACATGATAAAACAGGCTAAAGTCAGCATGGTTTTGTGAAGGCCATGACGAATCTGTTGGAATTCTTTGAGGAGGTAAATAGCCAGATAGACAAAGGAGAGTTAGTGGATGTTTTTCACCTGGATTTTCAGGTCTTTGATATGGTGCTGCGAGTGAGGTTGCTAAAGACGTTGAGAGCCCATGGTATAGAGCGAAGATACTGGCATGGATAGAAGGTTGGCCGAATGGAAGAAGGCAAAGAGTGGGAATAAAGGGGGCTTTTTCTGGTTGGCTGCCAGTGACTAACAGTGTTCCACAGAGGTCAGTGCTGAGGCCTCTACTCTTCACGTTGTATATCAATGATTTGAATGAGAGAATTGAAGGCTTTGTGGCCAAGTTTGCAGATGATACGAAGAAAGGTGGAGGGGCAGATAGTGTAGAGAAAGTGTGGACTCTGCAGAAGGACTTGGACAGGTTGGGAGAGTAGGCTAAGAAAGCGCAGGTGGAATACGGCACAACAAAGTGTGGAGTCATGCATTTTGGTGGCAAGAATAAAGCAGTAGCCTATTTTCTAAATGGGGAGAGGATTCAGAAATTGGAGATGTAAAGGGACTTGGGAGTGCAGAATTCCCAAAAGGTTAATTTGCAAGTTGAATCTGTAGTAAGGAAGGTAAATGCAATGTTAGCATTTATTTCAAGCGGACTAGAATATACAAACAGGGATGTAATGCTGAGGTTTTGTACAACACTGATCGGACTGCATTTGGTATATTGAGAACAGGTTTGGGCCCCATATCTCAGCAAGGATGTGCCGTCGTTGGAGAGGGTCCAGAGGAGGTTTATAAGAATAATTCCCGGCATGATTGGGTTAATGTATGATGAGCGTTTGACTGCACTAGGCCTGTGCTTGCTGGAATTTAGATGGATGAGTGAGGACCTCATTGAAACTTACCGAATAGTGTAAGGCCTGGATAGAGTAGATGCAGAGAGGATGTTTCCACTAGTGGGAGATTCTAAGAACAGAGGTCATAGCCTCAGAATAAAAAGATGTACTTTTGTAAAAGAGATAAGGAGGAATTTCTTTAGTCAGAGGGTGGTGAATCTGTGGAATTCATTGCACCAGCCAGTTGTGGAGGCTAAGTCATTGGGTATTTTAAAGGCATAGATAGATTGACAGTGAATGCGATTGGAAAGATAGATCAGCCCTGTTTGAATGGCAGAGTAGACTTGATTGGACAAATGGCCTAATTCAGCTTCTACGACTTCTGAAGCCAACCATTTTCAGCATTACACTGGGGAATCTGCCTCCATGATCCTAATCCAACCAAATCTGTAGTAGTATACCAGCCCCTTTTTATTAGGATAATGGTATTACTTATCTGAAAATTCAAAGGCGAAGATAAGCTACGTTACCTCCTTTTTTAACTTATTTTAATATTTACATGTTTTTAATTCATTTTTTTCATTTATTTGTAATTATTCTCTCCAATGTTAATATTTTCAACCTCACTGAGTGCCTCCCAGCTTTCACAAAAGGTGCGAATGCCCTCCAACCTTGCTTGCATTTGAAGGCTGTGAAGATGTTCCTGGATCGGACCACAGTGGCCCACGGTTATTGTCATTAGTATCAAGTTCCTCCTGGCAGCTTTTTTATTCCACATTCAGCAGAGAAGTGTGGGGCTTGACTGACAGACCGAATACAACTTAATTTAGCCCAAAGTCTTTTGCACGTAAACAATCTAATGAAAATCTTGCTTTTAGATTCCCTTCTGTTTTATTTAATCAGAGCTAGAATTACTTCGAAATTTCTTTGGGCAGGAAGGAACTGCAGATGCTAGTTTACACCGAATATAGATACAAAATGCAGGAGTAACTCAGCGGGACAAGCATCATCTCTGGAAAGAAGGAATGGGTGACGTTTCAGATCGAGACCCCTCTTCAGACTGACAGTTTGGGGAGAGGGAGACAAAGATTAATTTATTTGGGAGGTTTTATAAATAGACAGCAAAATACACCACAAAGAAATAATCTGCAAGGAAATTAATCTCCATAAACCAGCTTAGAAACATGGAAAATTGGTGCATGGGGAGGCCATTCGGCCCTTTGAGCCAGCACTGCCATTCATTGTGATCATGGCTGATCATCCACAATCAGTAACCTGTGCCCAACTTCTCCCCATATCCCTTGATTCCACTAGCCCCTACAGCTCTATCTAACTCTCTCTTCAATTCATCCAGTGATTTGGCCTCCACTGCCCTCTGTGGCAGAGAATTCCACAAATTCACAACTCTCTGGGTGAAAAAGTTCCTTCTCACCTCAGTTTTAAATGGCCTCCCCTTTATTCTAAGACTGTGGCCCCTGGTTCTGGACTCGCCCAACATTGGGAACATTTTTCCTGCATCTAGCTTGTCCAGTCCTTTTATAATTTTATATGTTTCTATAAGATCCCCACTCATCCTTCTAAACTGCAGTGAATACAGGCCTAGTTTTTTCAATCTTTCCTCATATGACAGTCCTGCCATCTCGGGGATCAATCTCGTGAACCTACGCTGCACTGCCTCAATTACAAGGATGTCTTTCCTCAAATTAGGAGACCTAAACTGTACACAATGCTCCAGATGTGGTCTCACCAGAGCCCTATACAACTGCAGAAGAACCTCTTTACTCCTATCCTGAAATCCTCTTGTTATGAAGGCCAACATGCCATTAGCTTGCTTCTCTGCCTGATGTACCTGCACGCCAACTTTCAGTGAATGGTGTACAAGGACACCCTGGTTTCGCTACACTTCCCCCTTACCTAACCTAACATCATTGAGATAATAATCTGCCTCCTTGTTTTTGCCACCAAAGTGGATAACCTCACATTTATCTACATTATACTGCACCTGCCCACGCACTCAACCGGTCCAGGTCACCCTGCAACCTCCTAACATCCTCTTCGCAGTTCACACTGCCACCCAGCTTTGTGTCATCTGCAAACGTGCTAGTGTTACTTCTAATTCCTTCATCCAAATCATTAATATATATGGTAATATATATAATTTGTGGCGGCGCCTAACGGCAGCGGCTGACTAGCAGTCTGTCCGTCTTTTTTTTGTTGAGTGTCGGTGTTGGGATGATTTTTATATATTTTTTTTGGTTGTGTATGTGTGGGAGGGGGTGGTGGTGTGTGGGGGGTGGGGGTGGGGGGTGTGGGTGGGTGGGTGGGTGTGGGGAACTTTTCTCTTCCTCACGGCGCGGGGTGCGGCTCGGCTGCGGGGCCTAGCATCCCCCGGTGCAGCTCGGCCGCTGGACTTTACATCCCGGTGCGGCTGGCCGCTGGACTTACTTCGCCCGGTGCAGCTCGGCTGCGGGGCTTAACACCGCCCGGTGCAACTCGGCTGCGGGGCTTAACACCGTCCGGTGCAACTCGGCTGCGGGACTTAACACCGTCCGGTGCAACTCGGCTGCGGGGCTTAACACCGTCCGGTGCAACTCGGCTGCGGGATTTAACACCGTCCGGTGCAACTCGGCTGCGGGATTTAACACCGTCCGGTGCAACTCGGCTGCGGGATTTAACACCGTCCGGTGCAACTCGGCTGCGGGATTTAACACCGTCCGGTGCGGCTCGGCTGCGGGACTTTTCACCGCTGGTGCGGCTCGGCTGCGGGACTTAGCTGCGCAAGGCTTGGTCGCGGGCCTTTCATCGCCCGGTTCGGCCGCGAGACGTTTCAGCGCCCGGTGCGGGGACTGTGCGGGTCGGTCGGGGACGAGCTGTCTGTCCGTGGGCGTGGGGAAGAGAGGGGAAGTTTTGTTGCCTCCATCACAGTGAGGGGGTGTTTGGAGTCACTGTGATGGACGTTTGTGTTGGGGTTATGTGTCTTGTGTTCTTTTTTTTTTCTATGACTGCTATGTAGTTTCGTTCGGTACTTCGGTGCCGAACGACAAATAAAGCTCTGTTATACTGTTATACTGTTAATAGTTGCGGCCCCAGCACCGAGCCTTGCGGCACTCCACTCGCCACTGCCTGCCACTCTGAAAAGGACCCGTTTACTCCTACTCTTTGCTTCCTGTCTGCCAACTAATTCTCTATCCTTGTCCCTACCCCCTAACACCCTACCCCCAATACCATGTGCTCTAATTTTAGTCACCAATCTCCCGTGCGGGACCTTATCAAAGGCTTTTTGAAAGTCTAGATACACTACACCCACTGGCTCCCCTTCATCCCTTTTACTTGTCACATCCTCAAAAAATTCCAGAAGATTAGTCAAGCATGATTTCCCTTTCATAAATCCATGCTGACTTGGACTTATCCTTTCACTGCTATCCAAATGCACCGTTATTACCTCTTTAATAATTGACTCCAGCATCTTCCCCACCACCGATGTCAGGCTAACTGGTCTGTAATTCCCTGTTTTCTCTCTCGCTCCTTTCTTGAAAAGTGGGATAACATTAGCTATCCTCCAATCCACAGGAACTGATCCTGAATCTATTGAACATTGGAAAATGATCACCAATGTGTCCACTATTTCTAGTGCCACCTCCCTGAGTACCCTGGGATGCAGACCATCAGGCCCTGGGGATTTATCAACCTTCAGTCCCATCAGTCTACCAATACTATTTCTCGCCTAATGCAAATTTCTTTCAGTTCCTCTATCCCACTAGATCCTCTGTCCTCTAGTACATCTGGGAGGTTGTTTGTGTCTTCCTTAGTGAAGACAGATCTGAAGTGCCTGTTCAACTCTTCTGCCATTTCCTTGTTACCCATAATAATTTCACCCGTGTCTGCCTTCAAGGGACCCACATTTGTCTTTGCTAATCTTTTTCTCTTAACATATCTAAAGAAGTTTTTACTGTCCTCCTTTATATTCTTGGCCAGCCTCCCCTCGTACTTCATCTTTTCAGCCCGTATTGCCCGTTTTGTTACCTTCTGTTGTCCTATGAAAGTTTCACAATCCTCTGGCTTCCTGCTACTCTTTGCTGTGATATACATCTTTTCTTTTAGGTTTATTCCATCCCTAACTTCCCTTGTCAGCCACGGTTGCCTCTTTCTCCCCTTAGAATCTTTCTTCCGCTTTGGAATGAAATGATCCCACATGTTCCGGATTATGCCCTTAAATTATTTAAGGACAAAATGCTTTTGATTTTATACTTGGCCATTTATATTTGTATATGAGAGAATGGGCAAGAATTGCACTTGAATGTTGCATTGTCATTTACTGTTAGAACATCTCTTGGGAGCAGATTGGGTGATATGCTTGAGTGCATAATTGAAATTTGGAGCTTGCATTGAAATTTGGAGCTTGCATTGAAATTTGGAGCTTGCATTGAAATTTGGAGCTTGCATTGAAATTTCAGATAAGACACTCAAGTATTTTGACTTTTTTTGCTTGAACAGTTTTTATAAAGAGTGAAACAAAAACTAAAAATGCTGGAAATATTCAGCATGTCAGGCAGCATCTGTGAAGAGAGAAAAGGGGCGTAATTTCAGGTTGAGTTTTTTCCATCTAATCTAGGAAAAGTCAGAAATCGAACAAAACTGAAGTTTGAAGACAATAGACAATGGGTGCAGGAGTAGGCCATTCGGCCCTTCGAGCCAGCACCACCATTCAATGTGACCACTGCTGATCATTCTCAATCAGTACCCCGTTCCTGCCTTCTCCCCATACCCCCTGACTCCGCTACCCTTAAGAGCTCTCTCTAGCTCTCTCTTGAATGCATTCAGAGACTTGGCCTCCACTGCCTTCTGAGGCAGTGAATTTCACAGATTTACAACTCTGACTGAAAAAGTTTTTCCTCATCTCCGTTCTAAATGGCCTACCCCTTATTCTTAAACTGTGGCCCCTGGTTCTGGACTGCCCCAACATTGGAAACATGTTTCCTGTCCAACCCCTTAATAATCTTATGTTTTGAAAAGATCCCCTCTCATCCTTCTAAATTCCAGTGTATACAAGCCTAGCCGCTCCAGTCTTTCAACATACGACAGTCCGGCCATTCCGGGAATTAACCTAGTAAACCTACGCTGCACGCCCTCAATAGCAAAAATATCCTTCCTCAAATTTGGAGACCAAAACTGCACACAGTACTCCAGGTGCGGTCTCACTAGGGCCCTGTACAACTGCAGAAGGACTTCTTTGCTCCTATACTCAACTCCTCTTGTTATGAAGGCCAAGTGGAGAGGGGGGAAAGTTTCTGGAACTGTGAAATGCACAACAGAGCATTTGCTAGAAATCTGAAAAATAAAAGCTTCCATGGTAGCTTAAATAGGTTGAAGGAGCAGTATCTTGTCCTCCATCTCGACGTCCTTGGTGAATAATAGATTTCGGATAACTACCCTTTCTGTTTTATGTTTGAACTTTTGGATTTTGTGGTGAGATCATTGACCTATAATAGTAACTTATTTTCCCCCCCCTCCACTGAAAATACCCAAGCTGCTGAGTCGTTCCAGCATTCTCTTGTAAATATCCTGCAGTCTCCTGTGTTCTGTGTCTCGGTGTTCTGGCATGGTGTACTGTTTCTCTCTCCTTTTCTCTCATTCATCTCCGTTGATCGCCTACTGCTAATATGCCTTGACCACCCTCTTTCAGTTGGCACGAACACCATCTGTATTATTTAGTCCCTCTCATTCTCTACTGTATTGCAGACATTTCCATTTTCTCCACCCCCACTCTGCAGTTTGTCTTCTGATTTTTCCCCCCCCTCGATTTCCAATGAAACATTGTCAGCCTGAAATGTGAACTGTGGTTCTTTCTCCATGGTTGTTTATTTTCCAGCAATTTTAAATTTTATTTCTGATTAATAGCATCTGCAATTTTTGGCTTTTTGCCTGGCTGGATTTCACTACTGATGCCAACTAATTTGTGTATTGAAATTGTCAACATAAAGCAGACATGCTGATTGTGTGCTGACAAAATATGAAATTGTACCAATTGTTTAAAAACATCCAGTTGCTGAATTTACTGGGTTGTTTTTCAA
Organism: Rhinoraja longicauda; assembly: GCF_053455715.1. Taxonomy (NCBI): domain Eukaryota; kingdom Metazoa; phylum Chordata; class Chondrichthyes; order Rajiformes; family Arhynchobatidae; genus Rhinoraja; species Rhinoraja longicauda. The sequence goes on from NC_135977.1 coordinate 31,722,318, forward strand.
AGCATACGTAATGTAAGCATTTAATATCAGTGTTTCCCTTGCAGGAAGTGAATAAGAAGCAGACACAGAAGGAGATGGAACATGCTATGTTAATCCGACATGATGAGTCTATGCAAGAGCTGGAGTTCCGACAACTTAACATGTTGCAGAAATTACGGATTGATCTAATCCGTTTGCAGCATCAGACTGAGCTGGAGAATCAAACAGAGTACAATACACGCCGAGAGCGGGAATTACACCGAAAACATGTCCTGGAACTCCGACAGCAGCCAAAGAGCCTAAAGGTAAGGTTGGAACTTCTTCAAGTGTAGGTGTCAGGACATGTCCAGGAGTCTGCATTTCACCAATGGAATCAGTGGTTTTACACTTTTCCTATACCTCGCGGTGATTAGAATATGACCATGCAGACAACTCAAAATTCTCAAATGAATGCAAATGCTTTTAGCTTAACTTTAGTTTAGTTTAGAGATATAACGCCGATACATGCCCTTCTGCCCACCGAGTCCCAACTGACCAGCAATCCCTGCACATTTACACTATCCTACACACACACACACTAGGGACAACTTACAATTATACCGAAGCCATTTAGCCTACAAACCTGTACGTCTTGAAGTGTGGGAGGAAACTGGAGAACCCCGCGCGGTAACGGGGAGAAGGTGCAGACTCTGTCCAGACAAGCACCCTAAGTCAGGATCCAACACGGGTCTCTGGCGCTCTATGGCAACAACTCTACCGCTGTGCCACCGTGCTGTCAGCTTTCGTTCATGTTGTCGTAAATGTTTATTAAGGCCAATCAAAGAATACCACAAATAATAACGAACGCCTGTGGCCGTTTTTCTTGTGGATTTCATTGAGAGCCTGTGAATTTTGCAGATCTGAAATCAAACTCTGCATTTATATTTAAAAATGGTGTCAACCTTTACCCAGACATGAATTGTCCCATGACACCAATGTCCAAGCCACTTAACATGATGGATGCCATGCCAGAAAGAAACCAACTGAAGTTCCAAAAACCCATGATAAAATGTTTCACAGTAGTTTATTACAGAAAATTGGAGCCTGTGGGATGGAAAGTAATAATATCACACGTGTGTTCTTCCTGAAGTTTCACAAAGGTTTGCAGAATAATGGGAACTGGGTTAGCCGTTGGAAAGATTGATTGGACTAGCGTGGCCTTGAGGTAGCCGGTGTGCCGGTCCAGGCTGAGGTGCAGGTTCTTGATTTCACCGTACTCGGCAAACTTGTCGCAGATGTCCTTCCTGCTCGGTTTCCTCGTGGGCCCCGGTCACAAACAGGATCCACCCCTCCACCGAGCGTTGAGGGCCTGGCTTGTCGCCGTCTCGCTCCACGGAGTCGTAGTCTTCTCACAGCCTGGATCGAGCACCTTCCTCAGAGCCAAATCCTCACCCCTTCCTCTTCTTCGCCCTCTCCTTCAGTTTGTGGATACTTTCCTCGCCCTCGCCGTCCATGGCGGCCCAGCAGATGACATGAGGAGTTGAGTATAGGAGCAAAGAGGTCCTTCTGCAGTCGTACAGGGCCCTGGTGAGACCGCACCTGGAGTACTGTGTACAGTTTTGGTCTCCAAATTTGAGGAAGGACATTCTTGCTATTGAGGGCGTGCAGCGTAGGTTTTCTAGGTTAATTCCCGGAATGGCGGGACTGTCAAATGTTGAAAGACTGGAGCGACTAGGCTTGTATACACTGGAATTTAGAAGGATGAGAGGAGATCTTATCGAAATGTATAAGATTATTAAGGGATTGGACATGTTAGAGGCAGGAAACATGTTCCCAATGTTGGGGGAGTCCAGAACCAGGGTCCACAGTTTAAGAATAATGGTAGGCCATTTAGAACGGAGATGAGGAAAAACCTTTTCAGTCAGAGAGTTGTAAATCTGTGGAATTCTCTGCCTCAGAAGGCAGTGGAGGCCAATTCTCTGGATGCTTTCAAGAGAGAGCTAGATAGAGCTCTTAAAGATAGTGGAGTCAGGGGGTATGGGGAGAAGGCAGGAACGGGGTACTGATTGAGGATGATGAGCCATGACCACATTGAATGGCGGTGCTGGCTCAAAGGGCCAAATGGCCTACTCCTGCACCTATTGTCCATAAGATGGGTGATGTTTCGGGGAAGGGTCTCGACCCAAAACGTCACCCATTCCTTCTCTCCCATGATGCTGCCTGACCCACTGAGTTACTCCAGCATTTTGTGTCTACCTCCGGAAGGGGTGCCAATTATAGCACTCCCAAATACGGGACAAGGTGACGTCACTGCCCCACGTGACCTCACCCAGCCAGTGGCCACGTGCTCCGGCTCCACCAATGGTGGCCACCCGGGCCGGGAGACGGGTTGCTACGCAACCTCCGTTCGGCGGCGCCTGGGCCTTCACTGTTCCGACCTCCAGAAGGTAGGCACAGAATTTAACCAGCTTCTACAGTTTTATCCTACCTACACTGGCCTGGCCTACAGCGTCCGGGCCTAATACGGGACAAGGACGGTCCTGTACGGGACAAGCCAATTGAACCCAAAAGACGGGATGTCCCGGCTAATACGGGACAGTTGGCAACACTGACCTCCGGACAGTATAGGCTCGGGCGCTGCCTAACGGAGGTCGCGTAGCAGCCCGGCCCGGGCGGCCGCCATTGGTGGAGCAGGAGCACGTGACTGCTGGCTAGGTGAGGTCACTTTGGGGCGCGGGGCGGTGATGTCACCTTGTCCCGTATTTGGAAGTGAGGAAGTTGGCACCCCTAGCTACAGGCCCTGCACTAGCTTAATCTGGCCCTGCCTGCATGCTAATCTTTGAGGTTAGTCAGATCCCACAGAATCTTACCATTATTTTGTTTTCCTGTTTTACCTCCCAAAGTGAATTAATTTACGTTTTGCCATAGAAATTCGCCATAGAAATACCAGCAGACTGCCCTCGCAACCTGCTTTTCCTTCACCTTGCACCATGAACATAGATTGTAGATAGGTAAAGCCCACTGTTGATCCCTGTGCTGCCTTCCTAGCTATAGCTTGGCAAGTTAAAAATAATCCATTTATCCTTTTATTTTTTGTTAATCAATTGGCTATCCATGTTGATTTATTGCCTCCAAAGCAACGACCTCTTGCCTTGTGTAACCTTTCCTATGTTGCCTTAGCAATCAGCTTTTGGAAACCTAAGTGGACTATTTCTGATTTCTCTGTATCTACCCATCTTATCTACTTAAGCACGGGTCAAATTTGTCATATAATGCATCCCATTTCTAAAGCCACGTTGACAGTAAAATTGGATTATGATATTGGAGATGGTTTGCTGCAGCCTCCTTAATTATGAATTGCAGCATTTCCACATTGTTGCGTTAAGCAATTGGTCTATTGCTTTCTACTTTGTCCCCTTCTCCTCCTGCTGCTTTTCTTGAATAAGAATGTTTCATTTATGGTTTTCCAATCTGCAAAGACTTAATAAAAGTGCTCATAATGAGCCAAGTCTCATTGGAAATGACTAATGATAAGGTGCAGGTGAGGTTGCCTTGGTCATTTAGAATATAGAACATGTAGTACTAAAACTGGCCCTTCGGCCCACAATATCAGCGGTAAATATGATGTCAAGTTAAACTAACCTCACTTGCCGGCACGTCCATATCCCTGCTTATCCATGTGGCTTTCCAAAATCCTCTTAAATGCCACAATCCTATCTGCTTCAAGCACCACCCCTGGCAGCATGTTCCAGGCATCCACCGCTGTGTTAAAACAAAAAATAGATTGCCTTGCGCATGCATCTGGGTTAAACTTTGCCCTGCCCTCCTTAAAGCCATCTTTTGACATTTCCACCCAGGGGTGAAAGTTCTGTCTTGTATGCTTCTGTCAGGTCTCCCCTCGGCATTCATTGCTTGCTCCTAAGAAAACAATCCAAGTTTGTCCAACCTCTCCTCATTGCTAATATCCTCTCGTCCAGGTGGTATTCTGGTACTCTACTTCTGCAGCCTCTCCAAAACCTCCACAGCATTCCTGTGAAGTTTTGCAACATGACTTCCTAACTCTTATACTCCATTCCAATGAAGGCAAGTATACCATATGCCGCCTTTGCCACTCCATCCACTTATTTGGCACTTCCAGGGTGCTGTGGACTTGGACCCCATGATCCCTCTGTATATAATACTGATCAGAGTCTTGCCACTAACCGTATAGAACATGGAACAATGTAGCACAGGAAAGGGCCTTTTGGGCCATATTGTTTGCGCCGAACATAATGCCAAGTAGAACAGATCGCATTTGCCTGTACACGATCCGTATCCCTCTGTTCCTTGCACGGCTATGTGCCTATGTAAAATCTTCTAAACACCACTATCATGTATGCCTCCACTACCACCTATGGCAATGCCTTCCAGGCCCCCACTTTTTGTGTAAAAAAAGAAAATAATTCCCTGCACATCTCCATGAAACCTTCCTCCTCCTCGATCTCAAACTGTCCTAGCATATTTGTATTCTCCATATTTGTATTTTCCATACTGATCTTGCTGTCCTCCAAGTCTTTCTCTGTGAATGCAGATACAATGTACTCATTTAGCACCTCACCAACATCCTCTGTCTCCAGGTATAGATACCCTCTATTATCCTTGCCTACCTTCTCCATGGTCACCCTCTCGTTTTTAACATATCTTCAAAAGCCTTGGGATTTTCAAATTAAGGAAAATCCCAAGACTTGTCAAAGACATTTCATGGCTCCTTCTAGTCTTTCCAATTCCCACTTGAGTTCTTTCCTACTCTCTGTATTCTTCATGGTTACAACCTCTTTGGTCATCTACGGTTCCCTTGCCTTGCCTTCCTTATCTCTCTTCCTTACTGGAACATGCTGATCCTGAACTTTGATCAGCTGGCTTGTAAACGACTCCCGTACGTCAGATGTGGATTTACCCGATAACAACTGCCCCCAACCTGCTCTCCCCAGCTCCTGCCTAATGATGTTGTCATCTGCTTTGCCCCAATTAAGTACCTTCCCCCAAAATCAGCATTTTGTGTCCATCATCAGTGTAAACCAGCATCATCAGGTCCTTCCTACATATCCAAGCCAGTGACTTGGTTCAGTAAAAATCCTATAGGTTTTGGCAATGTACAGAAGTCATCAAATTTGTTCAATGTGGTTCTGTAAAATTCCTATGTCATTTTTTTAATTGCCCTGTCACTCCTAGTGGGATTGTCGTTAACCAAATTAATGCCAATAATAATCTTGATCCCATTATAAAGAAGCTGTTGCTGACAATTTGTTTGCTTTACTTTTCATTCACATGCTTATAATCACAGCAAACGTGTTAAATGTGTAATACTTAGCATGGTTGTGCATTCAGCTTTTCTGGTAATGCTTTGGAAAGTTAAACTGAAATCCTGAATAACTAACTATTGCACTCTGCCCACGATAAATTACATATAACACACTGTTATGTAATTTAATTAGTTCCTTAAACCGATTTACAAGGCCTTGTATAGCTTAATGTGACCTTCACTTCTGATTCTGTGCAGGCTATGGAGTTACAGATCAAAAAGCAATTCCAAGACACGTGTAAAGTCCAAACAAAGCAGTACAAAGCACTGAGGAACCACCAGCTGGAGGTAACTCCAAAAAGTGACCACAAGATGGTCCTAAAAGCACTTAAAGAGGAACAGACTCGGAAACTGGCCATCCTGGCAGAACAGTATGAACAAAGTATCAATGAGATGATGGCCTCACAGGCGGTATGTCTTTCATTTTCTATGCACTTTGAATAGTAGTACAGTAAACCTTTGTTTTAACAGCCCCCGTTTATAGCGGGTTTTGGTTTATAGCAGTCGGACCTACCTTGTGCCGCCTCCCCGGCTGCTTCCAGCTCCAGCTTCCGACGCTACCCCGGCTCACAGGGTGCACCAGCGAACCCCTCACCCACCGCACAGTCTGGTTGATGCGGCTACTGCTGCAGCTCACGTTGTAGCCCACGTGGACAGCGCTTTCTTCGTGCCGCCACCACCGAAGGCTGTCTCCATCGCCGCAAGGCTCCCTCCCCTCTCACCAGCAGCCGCTTCTTCCTGTTAGCCCATCGCTTTCCTCCACCTCTGCCGTCTCCTCCTCCCCCTCCTGTCACTTTGTCCACTTGGCCTCTTCTCCTCCCCCCCCCCCCCCCCCCCCCAGCATTTACAAACACCCGTGAAGCCATGTTTCTCAAGCATTATGGTGCCCTGAAGTGGGGGGGACTATGAAAACACAGCTGTAATTTCTACATGGTGAAAACAAAATGTATAAAAATACCCTTTAATACAATCTGACAATGTGCACTTTAACCACATGTGATTTTTTTTCCATTACAAATCTCAAATTGTGGAGTACAGAGGCAAATAAATAAATGCTGGGTCTTTGTCCCAAACATTATGGAGGGCAATGTATGCCAGCTTCTAAAAGGCATTTGATAAAGTGCCACATAATGGCGATCAATCAGCATTGAAGCCCGTGGAATGCAGAGAACCGGGCAGCTTGGCTAGGAGAATGGTTCTGTCAGGAAATGGTTAGCAAATGGTTGTTTTATATACTGGAGGCCAGCGTGCAGTGGTGTTTCTCAGAAATTAGGTATTTTTCTTTACACATTAATAATTTGGATGTAAAGGATACAATTTATAAATTAGTTCATGACATAAAGCACAGAAGTGCAATTGACCATAAGGTTTGTGAAAGACTTCAAGGAAATGAAGACAGGCTGGTGGAATGTGCGCTCACAAACTAGATGACATTTAAAATAGTAAAATGCACAGTGTTACTATCTGAGGGAAAGAATGGAAAAAAGGTAACATAGACCGCAGGGGATAATTACAGGAAAGATCTCGGACTATGTATGTATAGATTGTTGCAGGGCAGGTTGAGAGAGTAGTTAGAAGCAAATATATACTGGACTTCATATATATGGACCATATATATATGGTCTTCATAAATGGACTTTCTAAATGGAGCCACAGAATATCAGTAAGGAAATCAGCATGAACTAACAAGTCAGTATTGATTTTGACAGATTTTGAATATTTTGTCTTGTTCAAGGTGCCACATTTTAGGAAAGATGTGAATGCCTTTGTGAAGGCACAGGAGAGATTTACTGACTGTTTGCACTGATGAAGGGCTTTTGCTACATGAATAAGCTATAAAGATGGGAGAGTTGAGACCAGACCTAATAGAAACATTTTTAAATCATGAAATTATACAGTCAGCAGAGTGAAACATTTTCTTTCAGATGGGTTTAGAACTGGAGTGTTCGGAATGAAGATGATTTAGTGGGAAAAACAAGTTTAGGAAAGACTATTTTGTGTAACAAGGAATTAGAATTGAGAATGCACTACCAGAAAAAAAGTGGAGACAGATTCAGACGAGGCATTCGAAAAGGAATTGTATGAGTTCATGAAAGGAAAAATATTTGGGAATATCGGAAGAAGCAGAGAAGTGAGATGACTCTTGCACCCAAAATGGACCCTAGGTTAAAAGCTGCTTCCTGATTTGTAATCATTGTGCTCCTCTTAAATCATAGTCTATCCCTATACTGCATTATTATTTTACTGTCCTCAGCAATAATTCCAAATATATTAGTAAACTTATGTGTTAATTTTACCACTCCTGCCTTGCATTAAACAATTAGATTAGGCCGCCACCTCTACCCCTAGAGATCTGATGTACAATTTTGAGGTCAAGGTCACATTTGCTTTGATCTCAGTTTATGGAGGAATACCATGGTATTGATGAATTGTTTTGGTTGTAATAGCTGCGGCTGGATGAGGCTCAGGAAGCAGAGTGCCAAGCCCTGAAACATCAGCTTCAGCAGGAAATGGAACTACTCAATGCCTACCAGAGCAAAATTAAGATGCAAACTGAAGCACAGCATGAGCGAGAGCTTCAGAAACTGGAGCAACTGGTGTCATTGCGCCGAGCACGTCTTGAACAAAAGGTATGTTGACAATAAGCTTGCTTTGCATCTGTAATAGTGTGTGCTTTACCAACTTTAGAATCGGGTAGAATAATTTATCTTTATAAAAATAAAACTATAAACAAATTAATATTTAGCATTAAGCAAGATCAATTAGATTCTCAGTGGGCAGAAGCTTGCCAAAGATTTCTCCCCCACCCCGGTCGTACCAGCTTCAAAGACGTCTTGTTGAGTCCCATTGTCTATACCCGTTTTCATGTAGGCCACAATGACCTGTTTCCTTAATCATCGTTACTTTTTTGAATATCCTTCATTCATTTGTTCTAACATCTCTATACATCACCATCTATATCTGTCGTTTCCCTTTCTCCTACTCTCAGTCTGAAGAAGGGTCTCGAGCCGAAAAATCACCTATTCCGTTTCTCCAGAAGGAAGAGATGCTGTCTAACTTGCTGAGTTACTCCAGCTTTTTGTGTCTATCTTTGGTTTAAACCAGCATCTGCAGTTCCTTCCTGCACATAGATTTCAAGTGCTATGATTTACAAAGCTGTTTGAAAACCAAGTTAATATTCACCAAACTGGTACGTGGACGGCAGCCGCGTGGTTGATGTGTTGGGAAAAAAAGATTGAATTTGGATTCTGAAATTCACTGCTGTATTTCTCGTGTCAAGAAAAATGTACAGTATCAGTGTTTATAATAATTATCTGGGGTTTTTTTCATTTCAAGATTGAAGAGGAACTTGCTGCACTTCAGAAAGAGAGGACCGAGAGAATACGAAATTTATTGGAAAGACGAGAAAGAGAAATTGAAAACTTTGATATGGAAACCCTCAGACTTGGTTTTGGGAACCTGGTTACGCTGGACTATCCGAAGGAAGACTATAGATGAAAAACTATGCCATAATCTCGCCCAGACATCTTAATTGTGGGCTCACTTAGTGAGGGCAGACATCACCTCTGGACTAGTGCCTGTACAGTCCTTAAATTTCCTTATAATCAGGGCCCCATTGTTAATGTTAACAAGAACACTGACCATTTGTTGGTCACCTTTTAAAATGACACAGTATTGATATATGTGCAATCATACTTTTTGTGAAATTGGAAAGCAGGATGTACATTGCTTATCATGCATTACAAATAATTTGTAAATCTGTGCAGAAAGACAAATGTTATTATCTGCAGCCTTATCTTATTCGCTGCTAGCTTTCTTTTGGTATTTATTCATCAGGAAATTTTATTAAGATTGAATAATTTGATACAAAAAATTTGATGTACATGTTGATCATACAAAGTGCTTCTGGGAAATATATAAGAGTTTTAAAACATGCTGGCAAGGGTATCCTGACCCAGTGTTATAAATATATATATAAATAAATAAATCATTTTCTGCTGTGGCAGAAGATGTGCATACTGTATGTGAATCTTGGGACCCCAGTAGCACAATAGGGCCAAGGCACGATCACACATATTGTATAGATGGAAATCAAGAGAGCTTTTACTTATTTTCATAAAGTATTTTAATGTTCCTCAAATTAATTTTTTTATATTTTTTTGTTCAAAGTATGGAGGTAAATCTGGTTTTCAGTGGGATCTTCTAATGGAATTTTCCATCTAAATCATAAATACCAAATCATAGATGTTGCTTACTCATACTACAAGCTGTGTATTTTCTTACAAACAAACGAGTAAGATGCTTTACTATTGCATGCACCCCAATTTTTTTCAGGTAAAATAGCATGACTGTCAAGGCAAAAGCTTTTAATCATATTTGTAAATAAAAGTGCTCACCACAATCTCTTGTGTTTTTTTAGCCAGATGCACTAAAATCTGCCGCCATTTTTCTTTTCAGCTTCAATTATTGTGGAAATGTTGAATGGGAATCCTTTGTGGCCTAGTTATGACTATCATCAAAGTGTTTGAATTATAATTAAGCGCATCAATGTTGCTGAGATTTGGGATAGTTTTACAGTGTTGTTTCTTGAAGGTTGTGCCCCTCCACATAATTTGGCCCAACCTAGATTAAGGAGACGGAAGCTTCCATTTTTGTATTATTGAAATACCAAGCACCCATGTTGACGTCGTTCTTGTTCTCTGGTCCCAGTGGGGTTAAATGATTGTTGTATGAGTATATGGATCCACAACTAGTTAAGACCTTGATACCTATGATTCATTCAGGGTCATCTTTTCTATTTTGTGCATCGTGGCTAAAATTGGAAAACATTTTAATGGCCTTTCCTGAAATAAATGTGTAACTTCTGTGGCTTTAATTGGTCTGAGCAGTCTCAATCTAGTTTCTATTGGATGCTGAGAATGTTTCAAAACTTGCAAGTTGAACTTAATTCTGAGTGTACAAAATTAAAATGAAATGATGAAGCCTTTTGGACTGCCTTGAACTTGTGCAATGCCAGGCTTGGTGCTCTTTCATCCTATTGACATGACATTTCCTAAACTTCAACACCATCATACTTTTTAAACCAACTGACATATATTGCTTCTTCCACTAATTACAGATACTACAGTTCTAACAATAAAAACACCCATTTAACCGTCACATACATTTAATCTGAAAGGAAGTTTAGGTTACCACCAATTATCAAATTGTAGTATATCACTTCAATGCTGTATTCGTCAATCTAATTGGTTCACTGGACCAGAAATCCATGACTTACGGACTTCTGCCATTAAAAGGAGAATTTAAGAATTTGCCCAGGTTTCAAATGATTATCATTAAACTAATTATTTATTTCCAAGAAAACAAATGACCAGCATTTACCAATCATTAACAACCTTAAAGTAAATATTAGTCTTCAAATAAGCCAATCGTGTCAAAACACTTGACTGCAGCTTTTATATGTCATTGGATGTTCCTTCTTTTAATAAACTTCTTTATTTCCCTCTCCCTGATTTCACTCCAGCCTCCCCTTGAATCCATCAATACTATTGCCCTATTACACTTTCGCCATTTCTTGTGGAAGCAGGAGCAGGTTCCACATTCACACTAGTCCTTGGGGAAAGAAATTCCTTCTGAATTCCCTATTGGATCTCTCATTGATGCCCCCCACATGATGCTTTCCCCCAAATGATGCTTTCCCCACATTCACCGTGTTCCCTCTATTAAAGTCATTCATCACTTTAATCACTTCTATTTCATCTGAAGCCCAGTTGACCGTATATACCTTTCCCCTTTTGTTGTCACAGTTGTATACCATTTCTGCACCCACACCATTACCTCTGCTATTTTTATGATATGGTGACTAGAACTGTTCCTTAAAAGTGTTTCAACCAAATTTTGATGGAGCTTTAATAATACTTACTGACTTGTCAATTAATTTCTAGTTTTAAACCCGTGTTTGGTTTGATTTGTTTTTATGGCCTTGCTAACCTGTGGTGCAACTTTATTTGCATTATTCCTTTTTTTTTTAGCTTCATTGGTTAAGATCGGCACTTGTTGTCTGCCCCTAATTGCCCTCAAAAGATTGTGGCGTGCCATCTTCATGAACTGCGAGAGTCCTTGCGTTGAAGGTGTTTGCACAATGCTATTGAGTAAGGATGTAGGATGTTGACCCAGTGACAATGAAGAAACAGTTGTCATTTTAAGGCTCAACCAGATGTGACACAGTCATGCAATGAACAATGTGCCCTTTGGTCCACTGTGTCCTTACCAGCCATGACATATGAATCCAATTTTCCAGCATATACTCTGCCTCCTATGCCATACTATCTAAATACTGCTTACACACAGTGAGAGTAGTTCCTACACACCCCCAAATGTAGACCAGGTTTTAACAACCCTCTGGGTGGAAAATGTTCACTTTGCCTCTAAATCTCCTATCCCTTAAACTTATGCCTTCTGGTTGCAGATGCCTCTGCTAATGGGGACAAACTTTTCATACTCTGCTTATCAATGTCCCTCATCATTTTGTAGGTTTGGAAAGCAACGTGTCAGGGTTGGTTTTTCCATGTATCATCTGCCATCGTCCTCGGTGGTAATATGTTGCTGGTTTAGTATATCCTTGTGCCACAGTCTAGACAACTGTAGTGCATTTTGTGGATCACGGAGCCACAGTCTTTTAAAGTTTTCATCAATGCCAAATCCAGATTGAGACCCGAGTGCCAATAGCACTGAATATTAAGGAGATTTGATTAGAACGTACTTATTGTTTGACCCTATTTTGTCACGATTGGTACTTGTCCAAGCAGCACAGCTGGTGGTGTTGCTGCCTCAGCATCAGTGACCCAGGTTCTCATCAGACCCTGACCTCGGCTGCTCTGTGTGGAGTTATGACCGTTTCTTCTGGGTGCTTCGCTTTCTTTCCACATGCCAACGACGTGTGAGTTTGCAGGTTGGGTGGCTCTGTAAAGTGTAGAGTGGATGAGAAAGTGGGAAAACAAAGAATTAGTGTGAGCGGGTGATCAATGGGTTGAAGGGCCTGTTTCCATGTTGCACCTTTAAACTACAAATTAAACATACTAACTCGTTTTTGTGTGTTGTTTAGGTCATGCTAAACACCTGTGGACTTCAATTGTTGAGGAATTGCAAATGGAATTGAGCTTTGTGTGTCAGTGATGGAACGAAAGTCATTGGTGAAGCTGTTGGAACTGGTTGGGCCCAGAAGAACTCTTATACCAATGCCCTGGGAATGGCATGATTGATCTCTAATAATCAAAACCAGTAACCTTGATATAAAGGGCACTCTTTTAGAAAGGAGGTGAGGAGGAACTTTAGTCTACGGGTAGTTAATCTGTGGAACACATTGCCACAGAGGGCTGTGGGGGCCAAGTCAGTGGATATTTTTAAGGCAGAGATAGACAAATTGGTGATTAGAACGGGTGTCAAGGGTTATGGGGAGAAGGCAGGAAAATGGGATTAGGAGGCAGAGATCAACCGTGATTGAATGGCGGAGGAGACTCCATGGACCGAATGGCCTAATTCTACTCCTATAACTTATGAATAGTGTGATTCCCATCATTGCAGTGACTGCCTATTTAGGTTGGTTTCTGGTTTCTGGTTTTGTACATTCTGGATTAAAGCCAGCACCAATAAATGCCGATTTATTTTCAAGTTTTGATGGTATGTGTTTTTTGAAGGCATCTTACAGATGCTGATATTGCCATGTCCCCGGTCATCCTTGATGGTAGAATTTTGGAAGATGCTGTTGGAGTAATGAATGGGTGACTGCATACAAATCCTACTTGACTCCACTGTGTTGGTGGCGGAAGGAATTAATGCTTGTGCTGATTGATGGTGTGCCAGTGAAGCAGGCTGCAGCATCCTGGATAGTTCTGAACACTTGAGAATTGTCAGAATGGTATGGGTCCAGGCAAGTGGGGAGTATTCCACCACAGTCTTGTCCTCCCTTGGAATGTTAGGGGATGAGCCAGTCATCACAATGTCCACAGCCTGTTCCTGTAGCCAAAGTATTTATGTGGCTGATCCAGTTTCTTGGCCATGCTGACTCTCAGAATATTGAATAGGGACTTGACAATAGTTATGTTATTGAACATGTAGGGTGTGTGGTTAGACATTCTCTTGTTGGAGGTGCCCCGGGCGGGGTACAAAGGCTGCACTATTGCCGAGTGAGGAGAGGGACGATGGTTTGCTGGCCAATATGAGGATCCAAGCCCGAGGCAATGGCTGGAGCCTTGGGCTCGACCGAACGTGGCCTGCATCGGCACAGAGCAGTGCTGGAGGACGCCCATGACTTTGCTTGGCCAAGCCAACCTCCTAATGTGACCATTATGACCAGCTGCGTTTAAAGCAACTTGGACTTTGAAAATGGTGCTAAAACCTGGCGACACTTGGATATTGTCTTGAACTACTATCTACCTCATTGGGGATCCTCAGACTATCTTTAATCAGACTTTACTGGACTTTATCTTGCACTAAACATTATTTCCTTTGTCATGTATCTGTACACTGTGGTCAGCTGGATTGTAATCGTGTATTGTCTTTCAGTTGACTGGTTGGCACGAGACAAGCTTTTCACTGTACCTCGGTACATGTGACAATAATCTAAACTAAACATTGTCTCGGTGGACTATTTCTATACACTTTGTACTTAATCGAAGATGATGCTTTTGTAAAATAATACTTTACTGAACTGTATGCAAAAAAAGAATTTCACTTTACCTTGATACATGTGATAATAAAGAACCATTGAGAGGGTCTTTGCCTGGTGCTTTTATGGTATGAATGTTACTTGCCACTTCTCATGCTGGTCGAGATGTTGCTGCCTTTGTTTAGCTGTGGGACACGCTATCAGACTCTGCAAACAGAGAGGAAAATCTGAACCAATATCACAGTGAATGACGGAGCAGAGGGACAGTTCTGAGACACACTGGGAAAGCCATTGCGGTTACAGAAGTCGATGTTGAGTTGAAAAGGGTGTAACATTGCAATGAAAGTTAAGGTGCTGATCCAGAAACATACCTGGACCTAGTTATGACAATGTAGGAGGCCACAGACAAACAGGCCAGAGTGGGATGAAGAATTAAAAGGAAAACTACCATGGAGCTCTGAGACTCCCCTGTGAACTGAATGCAGGACCTATGCGAAGTGAGGATCCTAATCTGGTTTGGTTTCTCCAAAATGAAGGAGATCCCATCATGCACACTTGATGGGAAGAAAAACATGAATCGCTTCAATGTCGTGGACTGGTGGGTAGTGGGTAAGGTAAAGGTTAGAGGTTGTAGAACAGATGTGGCATCTTCTGCACTTGCTTGGGAAAGTGCCGTAAACAGCAGATTGGTTGGTGGCGATGAAAGAGTTAAGGCATGGATTTCTGATGGGAATGGCTCCTTTGAAATGCTAAGATGGAAAAAGAAGGAATGGTGAAGCTGGAAGAATTGTGAAGGATGATCCGTTGAAGAGCATAGAAGATGGTGAGATCAGAGTGGAGAATACTAATAAGCAAAAGCAGGTTAAGATTGAGGACAAGGTGGTTTTGGAGCACCTGAAGACCATCAAGGTGGATAAATCTCCAGGCCTCATTTAATCCATGAACAGGTTATTGAAAGAGGAAAGTAAGGAAATTGCAGGAGATTTGACAAAGAACTTTGTGTCTTCTCTGGTCACAGGCGAGGTCCAGGTGAAAGTAGCTAATATTGTGTGTTTATTTAAGAAGGGAAATAGAGAGAATCTAGGGAATTACAGGCTGGTGACCTTGGGGGAATGGTGGCAAAGCTATTGGAGAGGATTATTCAAGATAGAATTTATTTCCATTTGGAGGAAAATAGGTTAATTAAGGACAGTCAGCATAGCTTTGTACATGCAGGTCATGTTTTTAATTTGATCTAAATTTGTGAGGAGGATTGATGAGGGTAGGGTGTTCGAGTGTTGACTACATGGATTTTTAGTGAGGTATTTGATAGTCTCCCATGGTAAACTGATTCAGAAGATGCACTGGATTAACAGTGAATTGGTCGTAGAATCATCTGCAAACTTACTGACCAACCTGTCTACGTTTACGCCTGAGTCATATATATTTTTTAATATTTAAACATAGGCAGTTTGGTCAGAAGGTTTGCAGAAGCTGCAGACGTTGAGGAAGGCTATCAAATACACAGTGGGATATAGATCAGCTACAGAAATGGGTGGGGAAATGGCAAACTAATCAAAGTGAGTGTGATCAAATGCCATTTAATAAAAGTGAGTGTGACTGTGGGTGGACAAATGTAAGGAGAAAATATGTAATTAATGACGTGACTCTTAACAGCAATAAAGTGCAGTGATATCTTGTGGTCCAAGTCCATAACTCCCTGAAAAGCAGCAACACAAGTAGATTTGCATATGGTAAAGTAAACTCAAATATAAAGTAAAATATAGGCATAAGTATAGAAGGCACATGGTATAGAACGTCGACTTCTCCAACTTCAGATAGCTCCTCCAAGGCACATGGTATGCTTGCTTTCATAGGCCACGGCATTGACCATAAAAGTCCACAAATCATGATGCAGCTTTATAGGACTTTAGTAAGGTGCCATTTTGGAGTATTGTGTGCAGTTCTGGTCATTCCATTATGCCTTGCAGCGCCAGAGACCTGGGTTCAATCCTGACTATGGATGTTGTCTGTATGGAGTTTGTATGTATGTACCCCCTGTGGTTGCATGGGTTTTCTTCAGGTGTTCCGGATTCCTCCCACTCTCCACAGGTTTGTAGGTTATTGGCTTTGGTAAAATTGTAAAAATTGTCGCTAGTGTGAAGGATAGTGCTAGTGTTCAGGGTGAATGCTGGTCGACACGGACTCGGTGGGTTGAAGAGCATGTTTCTGTGCTGTATCTCCAAAGTCTAAAATCTAAATCATAAATAGGGTGGACAGTCAGAACTTGTTTTCTCAGGATGGAAACATCTAATACTAGAAGGCAAAGTTTAAAGGTGATATGGAGGGCACATTTTTTACACAAATGTAGTGAGTGCTTGGAATACGGGTGGTGGTTGAGGCAGATAACGAGAGGATTTGAGTACAGGAGCAAAGAGGTCCTTCTGCAGTTGTATAGGGCCCTGGTGAGACCACATCTGGAGTATTGTGTGCAGTTTTGGTCTCCAAATTCGAGGAAGGACATCCTTGCTATTGAGGCAGTTTAGCAAAGGTTCACGAGGTTAATCCCGGGGATGGAGGGACTGTCATATGAGGAAAGATTGGAAAGACTGGGCTTGTATTCACTGGAATTTAGAAAGATTAGAGGGGATCTTATAGAGATGTATAAAATTATAAAAGGACTGGACAAGCTAGATGCAGGAAAAATGCTCCCAATGTTGGGGGAGTCCAGAACCAGGGGCCACAGTCTTAGAATAAAGGAGAGGCCATTTAAAACTGAGGTGAGAAGAAACTTTTTCTACCCAGAGAGTTGTGAATTTGTGGAATTCTCTGCCACGGAAGGCTCTAGATAGAGCTCTTGGGGCTAGTGCAATCAAGGGTTATGGGGAAAAGGCAGGCACGGGTTACTGATTGTGGATGATCAACCATGATCACAATGAATGGCGGTGCTGGCTCGAAGGGCCAAATGGCCTCCTCCTGCACCTATTTTCTATGTTTCTATGTTTCTTCTGTCATCAGCTGTGGAGGTTTTCCTTGGCCTGTCAGTCCCTTTGCGATTAGTAAGCTCATCAGTGCTCTCTTCTTAATGATGTTCCATACAGTTGATTTTGACAAGCCTAAGGTTTGGCCGATATCTCTAACAGTTTTATTCTTGTTTCTCAGTCTCATAACAGCTTCTTTGACTTTCATTGGCACAACTTTGGTCCTCATGTTGATAAACAGCAATAAAAGTTTCCAAAGGTGATGGAAAGACTGGGTGCTGAGAGTTCTCTTATACCTGTATTAAGGAGGCAATTAAATGCAGCTGAGCAATTACAAACACCTGTGAAGCCATGGGTCCCAAACATTATGGTGCCCAGAAATGGGGGGGACTACGTATAAACACAGCTGTAATATCTACATGGTGAAACCAAAATGTGTGAAAATGGCCTTTAATAAAATCTGACAATGTGCACTTTAACCACGTGTGATTTTTTCTATTACATCTCAAATTGTGGAGTACAGAGGCAAATAAATTAATGATGGGTCTTTGTCCCAAACATTATGGAGGGCACTGTATTTCATCTGGTTCATGATTCCTCTACTCTAGATAAAAGACTGTGCATATAGCTTATCTGTTCCTCTCATGATGTTATACACCTCTATTTGATCACCTCTCATCCTCCTATGCTTCAGGCAAAACAGTCCTAGCCTGCCCAACCTCTCCCTTTTGCTCCAGTACTCAAGTCCTGGCAACATTGTCCTAAATCTTCTCTGCACTCTTTCCAGCTTCACGTCTTTCCTATAACAGGGTGACCAAAACTGAACACAATACTGCAACTGTGACCATACCAGCTGAACAGCTGTAACATAACTTCCCAACTTCTACAATCAAAACCCTGACTAATGGAAGCTGAAAACTTTCTTGGCCCCCTATCTACCTGTGACGCCACTTTCATGGAACTATATGTACCTGCACTCCTACATTCCTCTGCTCTACAACGTTCTCCAGAGCCCTGCCATTTACTGTGAAGCTCCTGCCCTGGTTAGACTTCCCAATGTGCAACACCTCACATTTATCGGCTTTCAACTCCATTAACTATTCCTCTGCCCACTTGCCCAACTGATCAAGGTCCTGCAGTAACCTATGAAAACCATCTTCGCTATTTACAATGCCATCCACTTTATCGTTACTAATCATGCCTTGTACGTTCCCATCCAAATCATTGATATAAACCACACAGCAAAGAGCCCAGCACCGAAACCTGAGGCACTCGTCACAGGCCTCCCATCAAAAAAACAACCTTCCATCTTCACCTTCTGCTTCCTTCTATGAAGCCAATTTTCTGTCCAGTTGGGTAGCTCTTCTTGGATCACGTGGTCCAACGTTCCAGAGCAGCCCACCATGTGGAACCTTGTCAAATGCCTTGCTGAAATCCATTTTTACATCTACAACTCTACCCTGAACCACCTTTTTGGCTACATCTTCAAAAAACTCAATCAAATTCAAGAAACACGATATCCCAACTATAAGACCATGCTGACTATCCCTAATCAGCACTTGTCTATGTAAATTCATGTACATATTATTCCTCAGAATACTTTACAACAACAGATGTTAGACTCACTGGCCTATAGTTCCCAGGCTTTTCCTTGCAGCCCTTCTTAAATAGAGGCACAACATTTGGCACTTTCCTGTCGTCTGGCACCACACTCTGCCAGGGCTCCTGCAGTTTCCCACTCTGTCCTCAGATATATCTGATCAAGCCGAGAGATTTGTCTAGCTTCATAGGCATTAAGACATTCAGCACCTCGTCCGACAGTAATACTGACTGCTCTCAAGATACTTTCAGTGACTGCCCTAATTTTACCAGTACTCGTGTCTTTCTTCACAGAAAAAAACAAGAGGATAAGTAGTCGTTGAGGACCTTGACCGTCTCCTGCGGCTGCATAGATGACGGATTTGATTTTTAAATTTTTTTTTAAAAAAAAATTATTTTTGAAAAGCATATGTACAGATAGAAATAAAAGACAAATTTGTTACAAAGTTCTTACATAGCTTCAATTTTAAAATTTTTAAAGAGAGAGAATAAAAAATAAAGAAGGAAAAAAAAAAAACTATAAACTATTGGGAAGAGAGAATAATAATATATATTTTTTAAAAGGTATAACTGTAAAAATTAAAGGTGGTAGATCCGGGAGACAATAACCACAGTTGTACATCCAACCCTAAACTCAAGTTTCAACTTTAAATTTTAAATTTTTATTTTAGTCCTGTGTCAAACCCATTTACTTTTCTAAAAATTCAATAAATGGAGACCATATTTTAAAAAATAAATCAGGTTTGTTAATTAAGGCAAATCTTATTTTTTCCAAATGCAGGGTCTCTGTCATTTCCGTAGTCCACATTTTAATTGTGGGGGTGATTGGTTTTTTCCAAAATTTATGTATTAATTTTTTCGCAGTTATTAAATTGTAATCAAGAAAATGTACCTGACTTGTTGTAAAGTTTGTAGTATGTTCTGATAATCCTAATATAATTAATTTTGGATCCATATCCAATTGGTTATCGATAACTTTAGAAACTATTTTTAAAATCTCCAACCAGAAATTTTGCATTTTTATGCAAGTTACGAAAGTATGAGTTAAATTAGCCTCTTGAAATTGACATTTATCACAAATAGGAGAGATACTAGGAAAAATCCTATTTAATTTCGTCTTCGAATAATGTAATCTATGTATTATTTTAAATTGTATTAAGGAATGTCTAGTATTTAATGAACATTGGTGTATATGTTGTAAACTTTCATCCCATATATCTTGCATTATAAGTTGGTTCAGTTCGTCCTCCCATGCTCGTCTATATGATTCTGATGACGGAATGTCAGTATCTAAGAGAGTATTATAAATAAAGGATATTAATTTATTTGAATTATAATGTCGATTCAGGCATACATCAAGAGTTTCTGGGCCTCTAAATTTATATTCTTGCATGTGTAATTTTACATAATCTCTAAGTTGTAAATATCTAAAATAATTATTAACATGTAATCCGTACTTCTGCTGTAAATCCTGAAAAGAAAGAAAAGTTCCCTTATGATAAAGGTCTCCCACCCTTTTAATTCCATAACTTTTCCATTGAGCAAATCCTCTATCTAAAACAGACGGTTTAAAAGAAGGATTATTCGCAATAGGGAGGAAAGCAGATAATGTACTCAGTTTTAAAGAAAGTTTTAATTGTTTCCAGGTACGGATAACACTGTATAATCGGATTACCTCCATTTGTTTTTTTATTTAAATTTATTGGAGCTAAGAGGATCGCACCAATGTCAAATGGTAAACAATCCTCTTTCTCCATCTTTAACCAATCCGGTTGTTGATCAGTGTCATCCAACCAGCAGGTTGTGGCGGATCAGGCCACTCCTTGGGTCAGCCCCCTCGTTACGTGACGGACAGGCGAAAGGGGTTAAAAGCCAGACCAAGGGAAGGCGTATCTTATCCCTAGGAGAACTACGCTGTGGGCAGGAGCTCACAGCCTAATAAAAGAATCTTACTAAACACTGCCTGGCGTCTTGCCTTTTCTCTGGCCTCCGCCAGGCCACTACAAGGTTATATTTTTAATATTAACCGCCCAATAATAAAATAAGAAGTTAGGTAAGGCAATTCCTCCATTAGATTTAGACTTACATAGATGTCTTTTATTTATTCTATGAGTCTTGTAGTCCCAGATAAAATTAGTAATAATTGAATCGATTTAAAAAAAAAAACTTTTTTGGAAGATAGATCGGAATTGCTTGAAATAAGTATAGTAGCTGTGGGAGAAAGATCATCTTTATAGCATTACTACGACCAACTAATGATATAGAAAGTGTTTTCCAAAATTGGATATTTCTGTGTAATTTAGTAAGTAAAGGAGGAAAATTTAATTTAAATAAAGAAGTATATTTCCTAGTCACGTAAATTCCAAGATATTTAAACTTTTCATAGGCAATTTTAAAAGGAAATTGTTGAAGTATGGCCGGATTGTGCTCCATTATTGGCATAATTTCACTTTTGTACCAGTTAATTCTATAACCTGAAAATGAACCAAATTGAGTTATGAGATTTAATAAATTCGGAATGCTAATTTCTGGATTTGTAATATATATTAATACATCATCCGCATATAAAGAAATTTTATTGGTTGTATGTTTAGTGTTATAACCGTGAATATCTGGATTTGATCTAATACTCTCAGCAAGTGGTTCTATAACGAGGGCAAATAGAAGCGGGGATAGTGGAAATCCTTGTCTACAACCCCTAAATAAATGAAATTTGGATGACAGCATTTGATTAGTTAATATTCTAGCTGTTGGGGATGTATATAAAAGTTTCACCCATGAACAAAAATTTTCACCTAATTGAAATTTTTCCATCACTGAGAAAAGATAGGACCATTCTACTTGATCAAATGCTTTTTCAGCATCTAGCGAAATGATTGCTAAATCTTCGTTTAATAATCTATTTGAATATATTATATTGAACAAGCGTCTCAAATTGAAAAATGAATATCGTTTAGCTATAAAGCCTGATTGATCGGGGTGTATCAATTTGTCTATAACTAGACTTAATCTATGAGCTAAGATTTTCGCTAATATCTTCTGATCAGTATTTAAAAGAGCTATCGCCCTATACGAACCAGGGTCTTCAGGATCCTTATCTTTTTTAGGAATAAGTATTATTGTTGATTCAGTCAGAGTTTGTGGTAATCTCTGTTGTTTAAAGGCGTGACTATAAACAGTTTGCAAACGTGGAGAGATCAAATCACTAATTTTTTAATAAAATTCATTATTTAAGCCGTCAGGGCCAGGAGTCTTCCCATTTTTCATGGATTTAATGGTCTCTTCAACGTCTTTCATAGTTATTTCTGCGCCCAGTAAATTTCTGTCACTCACATTCAAACCAGGGAGGTTACATTCCTGCAAAAAGTTTTGCATCTGCGCAGAGCTATCTGTTATTTTTGATGAATGTCTGATAAAATTGCAAAAATCTCTGATTAATATCCTTGGGTAGTTTAAGCAAATCTCCGTTTTCTGATCTAATTTTATGAATTGTAGAATCATCTTCTAATTTACGGAGTTGACGTGCTAGCAATTTCTGTGGTTTATCTCCAAATTCAAAATGTTTTTGTTTAGTATATTGAAAAAGCCTTAAAATATGAGCTGAGAGTATATAATTTAACTTATATTTGAGAGCTGCGATTTTATTATGTATTTCAATAGAGGGAGCGATGGCATTTGTTATGTCTAACTGTTTTTTCATGTTGTTCAACCCGCTTCTTCTTGTTTTGAGACGCTTGAAAGGCAATAATACATCCTCTCACAAACGCTTTAAATGTTTCCCAAAGCAGGGACGCAGGTGTTTCAGGGAGGTCATTTGCGTAAAAAAAAGTTTCAAATTGCGATTTAAGATAGTCATAACATGCTGTTTCATTTAAAATTTGAGGATTAAATCTCCAGTTGGTCTGTTTCCCCGTTACTCCTTGGAGTTTTACCCTCAATGTTAAAGGGGCATGATCGGATATAATAATATTATGATATTTTGAATTATACGTATAAGGAATAAGTTTGGAGTCCACCAAGAAATAGTAAATTCTTGAGTAAGTTTTATGCACTGGTGAATAAAATGAATACTCTCGGCCTGAAGGGTTTTCAATTCTCCAAACATCTTTTATATTTGCACTATTTATATAAGAGTTTAATAATTCACACGACTTGGATTTTGTTTTCCTTTGAGTTGACGATTTATCCAAATAAGGATCTAATGTACAAATTCTGGAATGGTATTAAATGGTATTAAATATTTCTTTTTTAAATAACGGATTATCAAAATTTGGTGCATAGACATTCACCAATATCAATTTTGTAGAATATAGTTCTCCCACTAATATAACATATCTACCTTCAATGTCAACTATAGAGGAAGTATGTATAAATGGTATACCCTTACGAATTAAAATGGCAACACCTCTTGATTTAAAGGGAAATGATGAGTGAAATAATTTATCAATCCATTTGCCTTTCAATCTATTATGTGCTACATTTTTTAGATGAGTTTCCTGAAGGAACATTATATCTGCATCAATAGATTTTAAATGTGAAAGTACTTTACCTCTTTTAATTGGTTCATTAATACCCTTGACATTCCAACTACAAAATGTAATACCTTTACCCCCTGTTTTCATAGTAGTATCTTGCATCTTAACCGTTAAATAGTCTATAATAAAGCAAATGGCCTGGCACCCGAACTACAACATTTTTCTTGAATGAAGGGTGGATGATCTTTTGTACTACGTAGAATGTCTCCCGGAAATATCTCCCAAAGGTATATAAATTCTGAAAAATGACATAATAATAAAAATTGAATCTAAAAAAAAAATCAATATATAAAAGGTTAAAAGAGTGCAGAAAAAAAGAAGAAACAACTAAAACTACAACACTGAAGAAGAGTCTCGACCCGAAACGTCACCCATTCCTCCTTTCCCGAGATGCTGCCTGACCTGCTGAGTTACTCCAGCATTTTGTGAATAAATCAATTTGTACCAGCATCTGCAGTTATTTTCTTAAAACTACAACTACAATTAGTGCAGTTAGTGATAGCCACCCTAAGGTGGCAAAAAATCTAAGGACTTCTGTGGGATGTAAAAAAATAATAATACTAGCTCCGTTTTTTAACGAAGTTGTTGTTTGTTTTTTTTTATAAAAGAGAGTTAAACGGGGCAGGCCCGAAACTAATTAGTCCTTAATAAATCGATTTTTCTGTCTAAGGTATATTAATTAAGTGTTCGAAGTAAAGTTTACATAAATCAAATATTACTTGTACTTCTTATTAGTAATGATTAATAATAATATATATGTTTTTTGATTAATAGTAATTAGTTACGGTTAATATTCGTATAGTATATACACTAAGCTTAAATCTTTAGGTTTTAATATCTTAAAGTCCAATCAGTTGTCTGCCAATTAATAAAGCCATGAAGTCATATTCAACCCTTCAGCGACCTTTCGATCTCCCGAGCGAATTCCAGTGCTTTATTGTGGTCAGTAAAAAAGGATTCTGTTTGATTGTAGGTAACTCGGAGTTTTGCTGGATACAACATACCAAATCTGAGCGATGGGATCTTCCTAAGAATAGATCTTGACTCATTGAACAGTGCTCTTTTCTTGACCACCTCAGCAGGGTAATCTCTGAAGATGCGAATCTCATCGCCTTGAAATGATAAAGTTCTGTTGCTAGCAATTCTCGACAGCATATCTTCTAAAACGTGAGGATAATGCACCTTCAGTATCAAATGCCTTGGAGGGGCGTTAGCACCTGGCCGTGCTCTCAGTGCTCTGTGGGCTTGATCCAGCAAGGGCTTTGAATCCATTTTCAAAACTTCTTGTAACAGCTCAGCAGTAAAGTCACGAAGGTTTTTAGCTTTCTCTTTACCTTCTTTAACTCCAAGAATTCTTAAATTTTGTCGTTTAGAATGACCCTCTAGGTCAGTACATTTTTCAGTTAATTTCATCAATAAATCAGATAAACGCTGAGTCTCCGTCAATACTGCTTTTGTTGTTTCAGCACTCGTCTCGGCTAAAGCTTCCAACTCACATATCGCCTGATCATGTTGTTGTATTGACTCAGTGATGAGGTTCACCTTACCGGAAAAATCGGAGTCCAACTTTTGTAGCTTGGAGGTTACTTCCTCCATGTGTTCATTCATGATTTCACATATTTCAGCCTTTGATGAAGCCAACTGATCCTTAATAATAGTTAATATTTTCCCCTTCATTCCTTTAAGTGATACTAATTCATCTTTCATCTCTTGGAGTTCAACCGTCATATTTGTTACTTGAGACTTCATACCTGAAAGCTCCTCACCAACAACGCTACGAAATTCTTCCAAACCAATTTTTTTTGGCTGTGGATTCCGGGTTCGTTTGGAAGTTTCTTCCTGAGTCAACGCTGAAGTTTGGGCTGCAGCAGAGGCTTCCATCTGTCCTGGTTCTTCTTCTTCCAAGTCTTGTTCTAACCGTTCCTTTTTTAACGGTTTTTAACGGGGGGGTGCGACTTAGCGACATTTACTATTAAAAGTCGAGATCTGATGACGTCACCCACCCTTCGTTAAGAATTGCCGGTAAGTTGCAACGGGCCCGACCCGTTCCTCCCTCCTTAAGTCGAAATTTTTACGGAGCTAGTTGGCGTGCGTCTTACTCAGTCCATAGCGCCACCGGAAGTCCCCGATTTGATTTCTGAAGGGTCCTGTTCTCTCTGTTTACTTGTTTTCCTGCAATGTATTTATAAAATCTCTTTGGATTATCCTTAACATTATCTGCCAGCGGTATCTTCTCACCCCTTTATGTCTTCATGTTTTCCTTCATTAGCATGCTCAATTCCTGAAATTCCTCCAGGATACACTTGATCTCGACTTCCCATACCCATCCCATGCCTCCTTTGTATTCTTGACCAGGGCCTCAATTTTGTCTCATTATCCAAGCTTCTTTACATTTTTATACTTGTTTTGATGAGTCCTGGACAGGGCTGTCCCAATTGAGAGACCAATCTGCAGATGATCAAGATGTGTTTTCGTGGGGGGCAATTTTGCTGGGTCCATATTTGGTATCTTTCTGTTTTATTGTACTGGCGACAATAAAACCTTTTGGTTTGCTAGCTGTTTTCAGATGGATCCAGAATCTTTCTCTGAGACTAGAAGATGGCATATGTCTTCCCTTGAAAGCATGACGAAGATGGGTGATTAATGATTGGTAGTTTTTCTGTCATTAATTTAATTTCAGGTTATTAATCTGAAATCCAGTTTTGCAATGGTGGGAATTGAACTCTCATCTACACCACCAGTAATTTGAAAGCTTGGGGGAATCCATGCTTATCACTTATTTTCCATCCCACTAACTCTGGGTTCTTGCATGGAAGCTTAACCCAACGTTAAGGCACAGAATCCAATGGCACAAGTAACATTGCAGCATTGAGAACTAACCATTTAAGACATTGCAGATTTATAAAGATCAGCCTGGTCTTGCACAATGTTGACTCCACACGTTTTAACATGGCAAGAAACGTTTCCTTTAGAAAATGCACAAACATTTAAATGGTGCCAAAACAAAAAATTAAACCTTTCAGGAAATATATTTGCAAATGACATGGCTGAACAATGAGCTATTAAGATGTAACATTGTGAAAGGATAAAAACAAGTATTTTTGCACTTGAGGGGGAGACTAAAAACTTGGCTTCAATGTGGAGCTCGACCACATCCTAGTCCTCAATGAGGACTTGGTCATTGTCCCAAAATGGGGTGTACTGAGTCAGTAAGAATGCAATGTGCCCAGTCAGAAGAGCAGGTGTTGCGCCGTGAGCTTGCATTAACCTTCATTAACACAACAGCAAGAGGTTAGAGTGGGAGTGGGACAAGAAGAAAATGGATGCAACCGAATAAATGCTTTATTGTCACATATAACATATAACAACCACAGCATGGAAACAGGCCTGTCCGGCCCTACCAGTCCACGCCGACCATTCTCCCTGACCTAGTCTCATCTACCTGCACTCAGACCATAACCCTCCAATCCCCTCCTATCCATATACCTATCCAATTTACTCTTAAATAATAAAATCGAGCCAGCCTCCACCACTTCCACCGGAAACCCATTCCATACAGCCACAACCCTCTGAGTAAAGAAGTTCCCCCTCATGTTACCCCTAAACCTTTGTCCCTCAATTCTGAAGCTATGTCCCCTTGTTGGAATCTTCCCCACTCTCAAAGGGAAAAGCCTACCCACGTCAACTCTGTCCGTCCCTCTCAACATTTTAAAAACCTCTATCAAGTCCCCCCTCAACCTTCTACGCTCCAAAGAATAAAGACCCAACCTGTTCAACCTCTCTCTGTAGCCTAAGTGCTGAAACCCAGGCAACATTCTAGTAAATCTCCTCTGTACCCTCTCCATTTTGTCGACATCCTTCCTATAATTTGGCGACCAGAACTGCACACCATACTCCAGATTCGGCCTCACCAATGCCCTGTACAATTTCAACATTACATCCCAACTTCTATACTCGATGCTCTGATTTATAAAGGCAAGCATACCAAACGCCTTCTTCACCACCCTATCCACATGAGATTCCACCTTCAGGGAACAATGCAGTTATTCCCAGATCCCTCTGTTCCACTGCATTCCTCAATTCCCTACCATTTACCCTGTACGTCCTATTTTGATTTGTCCTACCAAAATGCAGCACCTCACACTTATCAGCATTAAACTCCATCTGCCATCTTTCAGCCCACCCTTCCAAAAGGCCCAAGTCTCTCTGTAGACTTTGAAAATCTACCTCACTATCAACTACTCCACCTATCTTAGTATCATCTGCATATTTACTAATCCAATTTGCCACACCATCATCCAGATCATTAATGTAAATGACAAACAACAGTGGACCCAACACAGATCCTTGGGGCACTCCACTAGTCACAGTGAAATACTTTGTTTAGCATACCCAAGGTAAACAAAGAGTCACCACATAATTTTGACAGCCACCACTGTCAAAATAACAAGCATCCCATGCCAGGTCCTCCTTTGTTACACCCCTCCCCCCCCCCCCCCCCCATCCTCTCCTCTAACCTCCCCATGATGGGTCCTCCTTTGTTACACCCCCCTCCTCACAGTGGTCCCCCAATGCTGGATCCTCCTGTTCCCAGCGGTGCGTTCTCCGACTCCCACGTCCTCGACAGCCAGCTTCCTCATCGACCGCCGCACTGACCTCCTCCCGAGTCCCATCCTGACGCCTCCATGGTGCTGACCCTGGCCCAGGCCTCTGTCCACCCAGGCGCCGGCCTCTGTCCACCTAGGCCCCGGCGTCTGTCCACCCAAGCCCCGGCCTCTGTCCACCCAGGCCCCGTCCTCTGTCCACCCAAGCCCCAGCCTGTCCACCCAAGCCCCAGCCTGTCCACCCAGGCCCAGGCCTCTGTCAAGCCGCGAGTCACTGCCAACCACCGAGGCTCCGCCACAGCGGCCTCCTGGGAGGCTTCAGGCTCCCAGTTGGTAACTGAACAAGGGGGTTCTGGGAACATCACTTTGGTCGCAATGATGCAGATGGCCTGGAAAACAAATTACCACCTTTTGGTGTCTGAGCTGTCAAATATAAAAGACACAACCCAATTATCATCCACTCATGTTTTATTTTAGAGTCAAAAGCAAGGTGGTTGCCATGACAGGAAATGTGAACAGAAACAATACGAATGACATTAGTCACAAGGATGTGCACATTTGTTAAAACTGAAAAACTGTTCAGAAACGTGCAATTTTTTTACTTTCCAGCTAACTGTTCATAAAGTTTTGGCACATAATTATCCCATTCAGCTTGGTAACAGATGCCAGCCACTGGCAAACCCAAACTGTACTTCTTACGGAAATCAGCAGTTTTGAATTTCCCGCGCTTATCGCCAGACTTGTTGGTCAATCGTGGCTCATCGCACTGTAAAGGTTTAGATTGTTCATAAACCAGCCAGACATAGCGGTGAAGGCCTGAAATAAATGTTAACAGTTAATTTAATCAAAAACACCTATTGGCAACATTTAGCTATCTTCGAGAATCATAGCAGCGCAGGAGACAGCCATTTAGATTTAGATTTAGAGATACAGCGCAGAAACGGGCCCTTCGTCCCACTGGGTCCGCGCCGCCCAGCGATCCCCACACATTAACACTATCCTGCACACACTAGGGACAATTTTTTTTAAACATTTGCCCAGCCAATTAACCTACAAACCTGTACGCATTTGGACTGTGAGAGGAAACCGAAGATCTCGGAGAAAACCCACGCAGGTCACGGGGAGAACGTACAAACTCCGTACAGTACAGCACCCGTAGTCAGGATCGAACCTGAGTCTCCAGCGCTGCAATCGCTGTAAGGCAGCAACTCTACCGCTGCACCACCGTGCCACCATTGGCTGAGAGTTTAAGCTATCTCTTTATCTCCCCACCACCACTAATAGTTTAAACCCACCCGTGTAGCAGTGGCAAACCTGCCTGCCAGTATGCTGGTCCCCCGCCTGTTAAGGTGCAACCCATCCCTTTTGTACAATTCACCGGTAACCCAAAACAGATCCCAGTGGTCTAAGAATCGAAATCCCAACCCGCCTGCATCAGCTCCTCAGTGTAAAGTAGCATTGGCTTGTTGCAATAACTCTGTAGCAGAACTTCTGATTGCAACATCACTTCTGCCTGAACGGGATGTCCTTTTGAAGTTGTTGCAGCATTCCCGAGGCTTCCAGGGAACCGCTGGTAAGCTCATGGGTAGCACATAGGGCGAGCAGGCATGTGGGCCAGGTAAGCCCATTCTCCTACCCACACTCTAACAGACCAAATATGTACCATGAGCTAAGATACAATTGCAGACCAAGTAGAGAGCCATTTGCAATATTGGAAGTTAATAACTGGAAGTTTGGAATTCCATCACAATGCAGACGTTTCTCATTCCAGAAAAATATGGAAAAACAGGAATGTGGAAGTTATTAATACTTCTTGTCCTATCATTACTCAAAATGCCATTATTTCATGATGAGTTATTGGAAAAGTCTGGTGGCAAAATAAACTTGGGACTACTATAACTCTTCCCAAGGTATCAGATACAAAGAAATAAGAAGACCTTCTACAACACGGTGGTTGCATCGGCCATTTTCTATGGAGTTTATTCACAAAATGCTGGAGTAACTCAGCAGGTCAGGCAGCATCTCAGGAGAGAAGGAATGGGTGACGTTTCAGGTCGAGACCCTTCTTCAGACTGATGTCAGGGGGGCGGGACAAAGGATATTTTGTGAATAAATAGCTTCGATTTGTACCAGCATCTGCAGTTATTTTCTTACATTTTCTATGGAGTAGTCTGCTGGAGCAGCAGCATCTCAGCGGCAGAAGGGAAGAGACTCGACAAGCTGGTCAGGAAGGCCAGCTCTGTCCTGGGTTGCCCCCTCGACTCAGTGCAGGTGGTGGGAGAGAGGAGGATGATGGCAAAGCTAACTTCGCTGCTGGACAACGACTCTCACCCCATGCAGGACACTGTCACTGCACTGCATAGCTCTTTCAGTGACAGACTCCTTCACCCCAAGTGCATGAAGGAGAGATATAGGAGGTCCTTCCTTCCCACTGCTGTGAGACTGCACAACCAGCACTGCTCCCAGCAGACGAGTCACCAATAACAGCTAAGAACACACAGAAAACTGATGACAATTTTACGTATCTTTTATTTATAATGAATGATCTCTTGCTCTCTTGCTATCCACTTTGCTGCTGTAACACTGTAACTTTAAAGAAACTGAAAATCCATAATTTTCAGTTAAATAAAGGCATTATTCATACACAGAATAATAATGCAACTTTGCGCGACAATAAAATACGTAGTATAACTTCCCACCATTGAAAGCATCTACACACCTGAAGTCATATTCCATTCAGTTCAGGACAACTACTTTCCTACAGCCATCATATCATTGAAATGACCTGCACAACCGTTCCCCAGCAATGGAATACTATAGATCATCTCCAGGGCTGGTCTCTTTCCTGTTACACAAGAAGAGTAAGGCAACCGCCTCAATGTCTACTGACCAGTGGAACTAACATCCGTGGTGATGAAGTGCTAGGACAGTTTGGTTTTGGTGCATGCCAACTCGCACCTTATGATGACATGCACCACAAAATTTTCTGCCAAATTCACATCTCAATTATTATGTCATTAATCAAATTCCTGTTGCCTCATTTATCCCTCATGACAGGTGTAGAGCTGGAGGTAAATTGCTGATTGCAACTTTCACATTTCTATGTTTGTACCCTCTTGAGACTCTGGGAATTGTTCTTACTGATTTTATGGAACAGGTGCTAATACTAAGTTTTGTCATCACTCCACAAAAAGTTTCAAACTGATAATATTCCTTTAATTCTTAATTTTTGAAAAGGTAAAACACAACATTTTCAGATAAAGCATGGGTGCCTCATGTTTGGCCCTGCCAACATTTAAAACACAGTCCACTAATATTGTGCATTATATTTCAGGATTATCTCATTTATGCATTGGGTGCATTAGAAATGCACATTTGAGAGAATTGAAATTTAAATTTTCCAAACAAACCTAAAGGTTAATTGTAACCAAAATTATGTAAACATTTTGTTAATGAATCAATGTGTGCAATGAAACAGACTTACCTGTTCCTTGGGGAGGACCAGAGCCAACATAATCAGAAAGAATCTCTCCACTTTTAATATCATTTCCTTTCATATTAACTACAATGAAATGATGCCATTCCCTAATAAATAAAAACAAGATTAATTCTTGTGCAATGCACTGCATTAGGCAGATTGGAAAGTTAACTAAGAACTAGTTAAAATGGAAAATTCTAAGCATGAGTTTCAACAGTATGATCCAAAGACATGAACAAAGTTTTGTAAGGAAGCATCAAGGTCATGAATTTGGTGCTTCTATTAATGAATCCAACAGTTAAGATGACAAGATAACCCCATTCTTGAAGAGTTAGCTAGTGAAGATTGATTAATGAGAAAAAAAGTTGCTGGAAAGTGTCCCATTTCAACAGACTTCAGAGCAGCACAGATTCCAAGTGCATGATCTGCATTTTTTGTACAAAGTTCACTGATACAAACACGGATGCAAATGTTCCTATTCTTGTGCTAGATACGCACTGTACTGCAAACAACAAATATTGGAACATTATCAAAGCACATACTGAGCGTGCTAGAGTAACCCCAAGTGTAGGAGAAAACAAAGACACACCCCCAACAAAAACAACTGTAACATCCGATCCATAAACTTCATCTACAAATATGTATAATCTACTTCCAGTAATCATTTGTTTTTGATTTACACATTTAACAGTTGAATTAAATAAACTCTGTATTATACAAACAAAACATTTAGAAATAGTTTGAAAGTTTTAATGGCAAACTTTAAAAAAACAATTTAAAATTCACGAATCCAGTTCACTTCATTTAAAAAACAATTATATAAACAGGAGGGATAATATTCTTCAGGATTCATTTCATAACATCTCATCTCATATGTTAGCCCAGGGATGCTAAATAAAGGAGTTGCTGTACTTTCAGATTAATGCTGTGGTGCCTTCAAGGAATTTAAAAAAAAAATTTTTTAAAAATTTTTTTTTAATTAAAAGTACGGTAAATTACAATAATACAACAGGTATATCTTAATACATTTTTTATACCGCTTCCTTTTTTTGAGCTTTAAGAAAAAGATAGAAGTAAAGAAGTAAAGAAAGAAAGTGCGCAAGAGTCGTGAAGTGCAAGAGAGTGTTGGGAAAAGAAAGCCCCTTGGAAAAGAAGTTAGAGAAGGAAGTAAAGTAAGAAAGTAGACCCTAGAAAAGAAAAAAAAAAAAAAAAAGTAGAAACAATCGCTCTATTATAACATTAAACTCCGCAGGAAGGGGACTACCAACCAAGTCTGTTTTGTTGTTTTACCTCCCGTTACCAGGTCCTGATACCATTTATTTATTTATTTCTTTGTAAAATTACTATTGCACCTCATGCTTGTAATAGGTCCAGAAACGTAGACCACGTCTTTTGGAATTGGTCTGCTTTACCTGCTAAGAGGAATCTCATCTCTTCCAAATGTAGTGTTTCAAACATATTTGATATCCACATTTTTATTGTT
The DNA here is from genome assembly GCF_053455715.1 of Rhinoraja longicauda. Lineage (NCBI taxonomy): Eukaryota > Metazoa > Chordata > Chondrichthyes > Rajiformes > Arhynchobatidae > Rhinoraja > Rhinoraja longicauda. The sequence continues at coordinate 31,754,944 of NC_135977.1, forward strand.
GGTGTGGGCGCATTTTTCCAGAATTTCAGTATGAGCTTTTTTCCCATTATTAGCCCGTAATTAAATAAATTCTTCTGAAACACGTTTAATTCAGGGTTACCTTCCGATATTCCAAAAATGATCCATTCTGGTTTTGGTACCAGTTTTATTTTGATTAATTTTGAAAAAATATCAAATATTTCATACCAGAATTTTTGGATTTTTGTACAAAAAACAAAAGAATGCGCTATAGTAGCTTCTTGACACAGACATTTATCACAAATTGGTGAAACATTCGGGAAGATTTTATTTAATTTAGTTTTTGAATAATATAATCTATGTAATGTTTTGAATTGGATGAGCGTATGTCGTACGTTGATCGAACATTTATGCACCTGTAGTAAATGATTATCCCAACTCTCTTTTGAAATTTTTATAGCTAATTCTTGTTCCCAGTCTCTTCTAATTCCATCTGTTGTGGGTATTGCTATGTTTAAAATGATATTATATAAATACGATATTAGATTAGCTGATTCCGCCTTTGTCTTCATTGCTTCATCCAGTAAGTCGGAAGGCATATTATAATAATCTTTTGTATATTTTTTCAGATAATCACGAATTTGAAGATATTTAAAATATTGGTTATTTTTCAAATTATATTTCAGTTGTATTTGTTGAAATGATAGTAATTTTCCCAATTCATACAAATCTTCGAGCGATTTGATTCCCATTCTTTCCCATTGTATAAATGATTTGTCTATAATTGATGGTTTAAACGATGGATTATTGACTATTGGTATTAAAAGAGATAAGTTTCTTAATTTTAGATTCTGTTTTATTTGTTTCCATGTTCTAATTGTGCTATGTATAATTGGATTTTTATTATAATTTTTATTATTCAGATTTATTGGTGAGAGGATAGTCGCTCCTATATTACTCGGGGAGCAGTCCCCTTTTTCCATTAAGATCCAGGCCACCTGATGGGCAGAATTGTCCAGCAGGTGAATCATATTTTTAATATTTACTGCCCAATTATAATACATAAAGTTAGGGAGCGGTAGACCCCCCAACTCTTTTCGTTTATTAAGGTGTGCTATTTGTATTCTATGGGATTTATAATCCCATATAAAATTTGTAATATCTGAGTCCAATTTTTTGAAAAACCTTTTAGGAAGATATATAGGTATTGATTGAAATAGGTATAGGATTTGTGGTAAGAAAATCATTTTTATAGCATTTATTCTGCCTATTAAGGACATCGGAAGTGTTTTCCAGAATTTAATCAAATTATTTAATTTCTTAAGTAGGGGATTATAATTGGCTTTAAACATATCCTGGTAATTTCTAGTAATTTCAATTCCCAAATATTTGAATTTTTCTGTAGCTATTTTAAAAGGGAATTTCCGGAGGTGTGTTGAGTCTTTTGGATTTATCGACATAATTTCACTTTTGTTCCAATTTATTCTATATCCTGAAAAGGATCCAAAGTCCTCAATTAAATTTAATATGTTTGGTATACTAATTTGTGGTTTTGTGATGTACAGTAGTACATCATCGGCATATAGGGATATTTTGTTATTCGAATATTTTGTGTTATAACCATAAATATCCGGGTGTGTTCTTATTTTTTCAGCAAGGGGTTCAATTACCAAAGCGAATTATATAAACAGGAGGGATAATATTCTTCAGGATTCATTTCATAACATCTCATCTCATATGTTAGCCCAGGGATGCTAAATAAAGGAGTTGCTGTACTTTCAGATTAATGCTGTGGTGCCTTCAAGGAATTTAGAACATCCACGGTGGTTTGTCCACTGAAGAATGTTCAAAACACAAAACCTTGAATGTGTTTAAATTATCTTCCCTTCACACTAAGAAATAGTGAAGACATGACATTTCATAAATTTCACAAAATACAGTACTACCTTGTTTAGTGCTACCCCAGCCACATAGTGCTGCTTCCCTACTGCGCTCTTTTATTTTGGAGCCTTATTTTCTTTTAAAAGAGACCGCAGAATGTAATGACAAAAGTGATTTGTGATTTGACCAACGTGAGAACAATGTGATAAATGTGCGGGGGAATCTAAAGCGATAATTCTGTGTGGGGTGGAATCAAAGCACCAGTCGGAGGTAGACAGGGAAGGACAAACGCTGGGTTCAGCCATATCTCGTACAAGCACAAAGACGAAAGAGAGAACAGGGCAAGTCTGAAAAGTGGTACGATGCCAGCGGAACAAGTGCTGGGGTAGGGTTGCGCCATGACTATTGGTCTTGTAGCACTAGAATCACTTGGGCTCTGTCCACCGCAGGAGAACAGCAAGATGTTGACAGGGAAGTTGATTCCAAACACGGGAATGTTGTGTTGTGGTATTGTCAGGTTGAATGGCTCCAAATCCCCTCTGGTGGAATGGGGGCGTTGGGTGGTGGGGGATGTGACTGACAGCCAGTTTCAGTCGGTGAAGAAGCAGGGGAGGGGCAAGCATGAGTTCTGGACATGAAGAGCAACAATCTAATGAGTTACCATTAATTGAAGGTTTTGGTTGGATGTCAAGCCATGTGTGAGCTGAAGGAGTCAATCTGGTCGTTTCATGTTTCTTTTTACACGGGAGCCGCCAATGTACATTAAATAAATCGCTAAACATCTGGTGTAAACATTGTTGAAATATCTACGGACTTACAAGCGAGTTCGCAAGAATTAGCAATAAGTGAGTTAAAAATCAGGATTGCATCTTATTCATGAGATATTATAATAACCTGGCAGAGCGCTGTTTTGTTTTGTAATCCATTTTCTAGGAACATATATTGAGTGTATTACTGTATGTACAATACTTATTTTGACTATCAAAATGAATGACTGGTTAAAATCTACTCAAAACAGGAAAGCAAGTACAATTTGTCGAGTACGAGAAATGGGGAAAGCAAAGATGTAGGTTTAAATTATCAATAGTTAAGATTGATCTTTTGTAGGCATTGGTGATTTTCTAACCCTGTTATCTTTCTGCCTTTTAAAGTTGCCTAATTATGCACATAATAAGGCAACATAATTAGGCACATGCCTCTCCATCAGGGAACATAAGACCATTAATTGACAATAGCAAGCAAATCCAGGAATTACAGATTGGACATCAACACAAAAAGGACAATAATAAATCACAGTAAATGGTCAAAGGCTGTAAAACTCGGTTGAAATTATGTTTTACATCATGAAGAATCAGGGAATGCAGAATACTTTTCAAAACATTCCAGAAGATGTCAATTTTTCTAAATATTTTTGCTAGAATGAATATTTGTCATAGATTGAGAAACGATGAGGGGGGAAAAATGTGTGCACTAATCAAATGGAAACTGGAGATGATTAATTTAACTCCTTAAGGCTGTTTTGCCACTTAGTGAGATCCCAGCATTTTTACAACCAATCTGCAACTAAAAGACATATGTTTTGTTAGCAATTTAAATTATCCTAATTTGCCAGTGACCATTTACCTACCAATAAAAGTAAAAGTGTTTGTTCATGAAAAACTAGATCTACATTTTAGAGTACAACTACCCTGTTTCAGCCACATTCAGTAAATGACAAATGCCGAGCATCATTTTAAAATTTGTCACATTTTGCCAATTTATTGAAAATTGTTTGTTCTTTTAACTGCAAATTTCACCCTCGGTCTCTTCCTTGAAGAAATAACCAGGAACGATTGACACCAACCTAAACTTTGGCGTTTTCCTACTTGGAGCATCGGGGTCGGTCAGAACTAGAGTGTAGAGCTTGTCTGGACTGCAACCAGGCCAGTTAATGCTGACTGGACGATTCTGCACCTGCACCAGCAAATTAAATGTTTTAACATCAGTTATTTGCATCATGTCAAGTTTAAAGACTTGGAAGAGAAAATGGAATGGGTTCAAGATCAAACCAGTTAAGGGAGGAGGATCAATCTGAAGAAGGGTCTCAACCCAAAACATCGCCTGCCCGTTCCCCTCCTCCCAACTGTGGAGGTGCCAGAAGGTAGAGGTCCAGCAGAAACCTGTGACTAAAGGAGTGAAGATAGATGGCAAGTACAGGAAACCTAGGCAGGACTGGCTTGGGTCCCTAGGCTAGGCACCACATTGAGAACCAGAAACAGGCAAACTTATTAGGGACAGAAAGACAGCCAATGTCCACTGAAGGAACTCTTCACAGACCTACCCGACCACAACTCCATCATTAGCGTGAGCACAGTTGACTCCATTCTACAACAGCCCATGCAGATCAGCCTTGCCATCGTTCCAGGCCTAACAAGTCAAGATGGCCACAACACAACTAACTCCTAAGTAATCAGGCCTCAGGACCAAACAATATCCCACTGGTCACTCTTGGGTGTCTCATTTGCTTCTAAGAACCCATGTGCAGAACTGAAACTTAAGTCAAACGATCCTGGATAGTACCCAAGTAGTAATTAGGGTTAAAGTAAGAATCGTCATCAGAAGGTCTTTCACACCAGAGGGCGATCAATAATTTACAGAATAAATTCACACCATGAGGAAAGCAACCATTTAAGATATCATGAAATGGGAAGGGTGGGTGGCAAAGACATCAGGATCCATCTGAATGGCCGAATATCCAGCCTACCTCGCATGGTGATAACATGCGAAGGCGTTAGCTGCATATTCTGACTGCACTGATTTGATAACATTGGTGCTCCCCTCACATTAAAACAGCGAGTTCCATGGCAATTGCGGTATTCCGACCAGGGAATTGCCAAAAGAAAACATCGCAAGGAATAAAGTTAAAAGTTGAAGTTTGAGACCCTTAGAAGGTGTGGGACAAACACATGCTGTTTCTCCTTGCGCAGATGCTGCCACCCACGCCTGCTGTGTGTTTCCATGACCTACATAGTCATACAGTGTGGAAACAGGCCCTTCGGCCCACACCGGCCAACATGTCCCAGCTACACTAGTCCCACCTGTCTGCATTTGGTCCATATCCCTCCAAACCTGTCTGACTGTTTCTTAAACGTTGGGATAGTTCCTACCTCAACTACCTCCTCTGGCAGCTCGTTCCACACACCCACCACCCTTAGTGTGAAAAAGTTACCCCTCAGACTCCTATTTAAATCTTTTCCCCTTCACCTTGAACCTATGACCTCTGGTCCTCGGTTCACCTGCTCTGGGCAGTGAACATCCTTCCCGACACCGCCAGATGTGCACCAACCAACCTGGTCACTCTTCATGTGACAGCTCGACAGCTTGGACATGGATCATCACACCAAACCTGCCCACATAAACATCTAAATGACCTTTTTGCAACCGGTACCCAGGCGAGCGAAACCTGCTGCGCGGGATGGGGCCCGGCTGTTGGCGGCTGTGCAGCAAGGAGACAGAGTCAGAGACAGTGTGTGCATCTCCCCCATCCTGTACACCCAGGCCTTTCAACATGGCGGGATAAAGCGACTTGCAGCATAAATACAGCAACGTTTGGAAGGGACGCCGGGGTCCAGAGTTACTCCAGAGGTGGCATTAGATTGCATTGCATTGGATTGCATTGCATTGCATTGGATTGCATTGCATTGGATTGCATTGCATTGGATTGCATTGCTTGGATTGCATTGCATTGATTGCATTGCATTGGACTGCATTGCATTGGATTGCATTGCATTGGATTGCATTGCTTGGATTGCATTGCATTGATTGCATTGCATTGATTGCATTGCATTGATTGCATTGCATTGATTGCATTGCATTGGACTGCATTGGACTCTCACAATGTCCACGGTTGGAGCCCCCCCCTCTCCCCACGGTGGTGGTGGCGGCGGCTCCCCGCGCGGCCCGCACACGGCAGCAGCAGCAGCAGCAGCAGGAGACGGCGCCGCCCGTCCCGTCCCCTCCCTCGCTGCCTGTGGCCTCCGGTAACACAGCGGCAGGCCGGTTAACAGCCCAGCGGCGGAGCGGTAGGCGCCATGATCTGCCCTGCATGAGGGCCCCCCTCACCCTCCGCCCCTGCCGAGCCCCGACCCTCTGTACCTGACCCTGCCGGCCTGGGGTCATCAGGCGCCGTGTCGTGTTCGGCCCTGCATGAACCCCCCTCCCCCTCCCCCCTCCCTCACTCCCTCCCCCCTCCCTCACTCCCTCCCCCCTCCCCCACTCCCTCACCCTCCCCACTCCCTCACTCCCTCCCTCACTCCCTCACCCTTCCCTCACTCCCTCACCCTCCCCACTCCCCCACTCCCTCACCCTCCCCACTCCCTCACTCCCTCCCTCACTCCCTCACCCTTCCCCCACTCCCTCACCCTCCCCACTCCCTCACTCCCTCCCTCACTCCCTCACCCTTCCCTCACTCCCTCACCCTCCCCACTCCCTCACTCCCTCCCCCCCCTCCCTCACCCTCCCCCCTCCCTCACCCCTCCCTCACCCTCCCCACTCCCTCACTCCCCCCTCCCTCACCCTCCCCACTCCCTCACTCCCCCCTCCCTCACCCTCCCCACTCCCTCACTCCCCCCTCCCTCACCCTCCCCACTCCCTCACTCCCTCCCCCCTCCCTCACTCCCTCCCCACTCCCTCACTCCCTCCCCCCTCCCTCACTCCCTCCCCACTCCCTCACTCCCTCCCCCCTCCCTCACTCCCTCCCCACTCCCTCACTCCCTCCCCCCCTCCCTCACCCTCCCCACTCCCTCACTCCCTCCCCACTCCCTCACTCCCTCCCCACTCCCTCACTCCCTCCCCCCTCCCTCACTCCCTCACTCCCTCCCCACTCCCTCACTCCCTCCCCCCTCCCTCACTCCCTCACTCCCTCCCACCCCTCCCTCACTCCCTCACCCTCCCTCCCCCCTCCCTCACTCCCTCACCCTCCCCACTCCCTCACTCCCTCCCCCCTCCCTCACTCCCTCACCCTCCCCACTCCCTCACTCCCTCCCCCCCCCTCCCTCACTCCCTCACCCTCCCCACTCCCTCACTCCCTCACCCTCCCTCACCCTCCCTCACTCCCTCACCCTCCCTCACTCCCTCACCCTCCCTCCCTCCCCCCCTCACTCCCTCCCCCCCTCCCTCACTCCCTCACCCTCCCCACTCCCTCAACTCCCTCACCCTCCCCGGCCTTGCCCCCCCCCGGCCCGGCCCGGCCCGGCCCCCGCTCGGTACCTGGGTGGGCGTCAGCACTTTGCCCAGCGCATCGATGTCCACGCCGTTGTATTTGACAGCCAGCGGCTGCGCGGGTTTCTCATCCACTTCATTCAATGCCAGAGGCCCGGTCCATGCCTTCAGGTCGACCGTCATTCTATCGCAGCGACCGTCACCCACTGCCTGGCCTGCAGCAACTGGGGGTCAGTCACACACTCCCACTGACAGACTGCTGCTGATGCTGCCTCCTCCTCCTCCTCCTCCTCCCCCTCCACCACCACCATCCACACAGGCTGCACTCTGCACATTCTGTCAACTCTACTCCGAATAAAAGGCAGTCATTTTAAACCGTGGGGTTTGCAAAATGCTGCTCAAGTGCACGCTGAAGTAGATACTTAGACTATCTTTCACTGGACTTTATCTTGCACTAAACCTTATTCCCTTTATGCTGTATCTGTACACTTTGGGCCACTCGATTGCAATCATGAAAAGTTTTTCTGCTCACTGGATAGCCCGCAACAATAAAGCTTTTCACTGTACAGGTGACAATAAACTAAACTGCTTCAAAAGTCTGAGGAAGGGTCTCTACCCGAAACGTCACCCATCCCCTCTATCCAGAGATGCTACCTGAGTTACGCCAGCATTTTGCGTCTATTTCAAAATGAAACTAGTTACCTTTGGAACATCAATCCAGTTTGCCCTGCACAAGTTAGGAAAATAAATAAAAGGATAACCAGTGATGGAAATAGGTTTTAGGAACTAGGGGTACTCTAAGGTCCGTGAGGCTGAGGTTGGGAAGGGGGGGGGGGTTATGTGCTGTCATACCTATGTAAGAGTACAAGAATGCATAACTTGTTTATTGTGTATTTATAATATAGTTTATTGTGTATGATATGTCATAGCTGCTTTCTGGCATCTCTCTCTCTCTCTCTCTCTCTCTCTCTCTCTCTCTCTCTCTCTCTCTGTGTTTACATTACAGTGTGTGCATCTCCCCCATCCTGTACACCTAGCTAGATGTTTACAGCAAACCATTCAGCATGGCGGGATAAAGCGACTGGCAGCATAAATATAGCAACGTTTGGAATGGACGCCGGGTTCCAGAGTTATTCCAGAACAGAGGCGGCATTGGTCTCTCACAATGTCCACGGTTGTCCCTCGCTGGTAGTTTCCCTCCCTCCCTCGCTGGTAGTTTTTCTGTCATTAATTTAATTCCAGGTTATTAATCTGAAATCCAGTTTTGCAATGGTGGGAATTGAACTCTCATCTACACCACCAGTAATTTGAAAGCTTGGGGTAATCCATGCTTATCACTTATTTTCTATCCCACTAACTCTGGGTTCTTGCATGGAAGCTTAACCCAACGTTAAGGCACAGAATCCAATGGCACAAGTAACATTGCAGCATTGAGAGCTAACCATTTAAGACATTGCAGGTTTAAAAAGATCAGCCTGGTCTTGCACAATGCTGTCTCTCTCCACACCTTTTAACATGGCAAGAAATGTTTCCTATAGAAAATGTACAAACATTTAAATGGTGCCAAAACAAAAAATTAAACCTTTCAGGAAATATATTTTGCAAATGACATGGCTGAACAATGAGCTATTAAGATGTAATATTGTGAAAGGATGAAAACAACTATTTTTGCGCTTGAGCGGGAGACTAAAATCTTGGCTTCAATGTGGAGCTTGACCACATCTTAGTCCTCAATGTATACACTGGAATTTAGAAGGATGAGAGGGGATCTTATTGAAACATATAAGATAATTAGGGGATTGGACACATTAGAGGCAGGAAACATGTTCCCAATGTTGGGGGAGTCCAGAACAAGGGGCCACAGTTTAAGAATAAAGGGTAGGCCATTTAGAACGGAGATGAGGAAGAACTTTTTCAGTCAGAGAGTGGTGAAGGTGTGGAATTCTCTGCCTCAGAAGGCAGTGGAGGCCAGTTCGTTGGATGCTTTCAAGAGAGAGCTGGATAGAGCTCTTAAGGATAGCGGAGTGAGGGGGTATGGGGAGAAGGCAGGAACGGGGTACTGATTGAGAGTGATCAGCCATGATCGCATTGAATGGCGGTGCTGGCTCGAAGGGCTGAATGGCCTACTCCTGCACCTATTGTCTATTGGTCATTGTCCCAAAATGGGGTGTACTGAGTCAGTAAGAATGCAATGTGCCCAGTCAGAAGAGCAGGTGTTGTGCCGTGAGCTTGCATTAACCTTCATTAACACAACAGCAAAAGGTCAGAGTGGGAGTGGGACAGCAAGAAAATGGGATGCAACCAAATAAATGCTTTATTGTCACATGTGATGAGTCACAGTGAAATTCTTTGTTTAGCATACCCAAGGTAAGCAAAGAGTCACCACATAATTTTGACAGCCACCACTGTCAAAATTACAAGCATCCCATGCCAGGTCCTCCTTTGTTACACACCCCCCTCCCCATCCCCTCCCCTAACCTCCCTATGATGGGTCCTCCTTTGTTACACCCCCCTCCTTACAGTGGTCCCCCAATGCTGGATCCTCCTTTGTTCCCAGCGGTGCATTCTCCGACTACCACGTGGCCCGTCCTCGAAAGGCAGCTTCCTCATCGACTGCCGCACCGACCTCCTCCCGAGTCCCCTCCTGACGCCTCCATGGTGCCGACCCAGGCCCCGGCCTCTGTTCACCCAGGCCTCTGTCCACCCAGGACCCAGCCTCTGTCCACCCAGGCCCCGGCCTCTGTCCACCCAGGCCTCTGTCCACCCAAGCCCCAGCCTCTGTCAAGCCGCGAGTCACTGCCAACCACCGAGGCTCCGCCACCGCGGCCTCCTGGGAGGCACCAGGCTCTCAGTTGGTAACTGAACAAGGGGGTTCTGTGAACATCATTTTGGTCGCAATGATGTAGATGGCCTGGAAAACAAATGACCACCTTTTGGTGTCTGAACTGTCAAATATAAAAGACGCAACCCAATTATCATCCACTCATGTTTTATTTTAGAGTCAAAAGGAAGGTGGTTGCCATGACAAGAAATGTGAACAGAAACAATACGAATGACATTAGTCACAAGGATGTGCACATTCGTTAAAACTGAAAAACTGTTCAGAAACTTGCAATTTTTTTACTTTCCAGCTAACTGTTCATACAGTTTTGGCACATAATTATCCCATTCAGCTTGGTAACAGGTGCCAGCCACTGGCGAACCCAAACTGTACTTCTTACGGAAATCAGCAGTTTTGAATTGCCCGCGCTTATCGCCAGACTTGTTGGTCAATCGTGGCTCATCGCACTGTAAAGGTTTAGATTGTTCATAAACCAGCCAGACATAGCGGGTTAACAGTTAATTTAATCAAAAACACCTACTGGCAACATTTAGCTATCTTCGAGAATCATAGCAGCGCAGGAGACAGCCATTGGCTGAGAGTTTAAGCTATCTCCCCCCCACTACCACTAATAGTTTAAACCCACTCGTGTAGCAGTGGCAAACCTGCCTGCCAGTATGCTGGTCCCCCGCCTGTTAAGGTGCAACCCATCCCTTTTGTACAATTCACCCTTATCCCAAAACAGATCCCAGTGGTTTAAGAATCTAAATCCCTGCCCCCCTGCATCAGCTCCTCAGCGTAAAGTATCATTGGCTTGTTGCAATAGCTCTGTAGCAGAACTTCTGGATTGCAACATCACTTCTGCCTGAACGGGATGTCCTCTTGAAGTTGTTGCAGCATTCCCGAGGCTTCCAGGGAACCGCTGGCAAGCTCATGGGTAGCAAGTAGGGCGAGCAGGCATATGGGCGAGGTAAGCCCATTCTCCTTCCCACACTCTACCAGACCAAATATGTACCATGAGCTAAGATACAATTGCAGACCAAGTAGAGAGCCATTTGCAATATTGGAAGTTAATAACTGGAAGTTTGGAATTCCATCACAATGCAGACGTTTCTCATTCCAGAAAAATATGGAAAAACAGGAATGTGGAAGTTATTAATACCTCTTGTCCTATCATGATTACTCAAACTGCCATTATTTCATGATGAGTTATTAGAAAAGTCTGGTGGCAAAGTAAACTTGGGATTACTATAACTCTTCCCAAGGTATCAGATACAAAGAAATAAGAGGACCTACTACAACACAGTGGTTGCATCGGCCATTTTCTATGGAGTAGTCTGCTGGAGCAGCAGCATCTCAGCGGCAGAAGGGAAGAGACTCGACAAGCTGGTCAGGAAGGCCAGCTCTGTCCTGGGTTGCCCTCTCGACTCATTGCAGGTGGTGGGAGAGAGGAGGATGATGGCTAACCTAAGATCGCTGCTGGACAACGACTCCCACCCCATGCAGGACACTGTCACTGCACTGAGTAGCTACTTCAGTGACAGACTCCTTCACCCCAAGTGTGTGAAGGAGAGATATAGGAGGCCCTTCCTTCCCGCTGCTGTGAGACTGCACAACCAGTACTGCTCCCAGCAGACGAGTCAACAATAACAGCTAAGAACACACAGAAAACTGATGACAATTTATGTATCTTTTATTTATAATGAATAATCTCTTGCTATCCATTTTGCTGCTGTAACACTGTAAATTTCCCCGGTGAGGGACAAATAAAGGTATATATATATATATAAATAAATAAATAGTGAGTTTATCTTTGGACGTATGGGGCAAAGGTGCAGAAGACAGTGGTAACCAATTAAAGAAACTTTAAAGAAACTGAAAACCCATAATTTTCAGTTAAATAAAGGCATTATTCATACACAGAATAATAATGCAACTTTGCGCGACAATAAAATACGTAGTATAACTTCCCACCATTGAAAGCATCTACACACCTGAAGTCCTATTCCATCCAGTTCAGGACAACTACTTACCTACAGCCATCATATCATTGAAATGACCTGCACAACCGTTCCCCAGCAATGGAATACTATAGATCATCTCCAGGGCTGGCCTCTTTCTTGTTTTTTTCCTCTCATTGCTTATGTCCGAGGTTCCCAACTGCTTTAACAGGACGTCAATAATACACAAGAAAAGTAAGGCGACCGCCTCAATGTCTACTGACCAGTGGAACTAACATCCGTGGTGATGAAGTGCTAGGACAGTTTGGTTTTGGTGCATGCCAACTCGCACCTTGCAGGGTGGAAGATGACATGCACCACAAAATTTTCTGCCAAATTCACATCTCAATTATTATGTCATTAATCAAATTCCTGTTGCCTCATTTATCCCTCATGACAGGTGTAGAGCTGGAGGTAAATTGCTGATTGCAACTTTCAGATTTCTATGTTTGTACCCTCTTGAGACTCTGGGAATTGTTCTTACTGATTTTATGGAACAGGTGCTAATACTAAGTTTTGTCATCACTCCACAAAAAGTTTCAAACTGATAATATTCCCTTAATTCTTAATTTTTGAAAAGGTAAAACACAACATTTTCAGATAAAGCATTGGTGCCTCATGTTTGGCCCTGCCAACATTTAAAACACAGTGCACTAATATTGTGCATTATATTTCAGGATTATCTCATTTATGCATTGGGTGCATTAGAAATGCACATTTGAGAGAATTGAAATTTAAATTTTCCAAACAAACCTAAAGGTTAATTGTAACCAAAATTATGTAAACATTTTGTTAATGAATCAATGTGTGCAATGAAACAGACTTACCTGTTCCTTGGGGAGGACCAGAGCCAACATAATCAGAAAGAATCTCTCCACTTTTAATATCATTTCCTTTCATATTAACTACAATGAAATGATGCCATTCCCTAATAAATAAAAACAAGATTAATTCTTGTGCAATGCACTGCATTAGGCAGATTGGAAAGTTAACTAAGAACTAGTTAAAATGGAAAATTCTAAGCATGAGTTTCAACAGTATGATCCAAAGACATGAACAAAGTTTTGTAAGGAAGCATCAAGGTCATGAATTTGGTGCTTCTATTAATGAATCCAACAGTTAAGATGACAAGATAACCCCATTCTTGAAGAGTTAGCTAGTGAAGATTGATTAATGAGAAAAATAGTTGCTGGAAAGTGTCCCATTTCAACAGACTTCAGAGCAGCACAGATTCCAAGTGCATGATCTGCATTTTTTGTACAAAGTTCACTGATACTAACACGGATGCAAATGTTCCTATTCTTGTGCTAGATACGCACTGTACTGCAAACAACAAATATTGGAACATTTATCAAAGCACATACTGAGCGTGCTAGAGTAACCCCAAGTGTAGGAGAAAACAAAGACACACCCCCAACAAAAACAACTGTAACATCCGATCCATAAACTTCATCTACAAATATGTATAATCTACTTCCAGTAATCATTTGTTTTTGATTTACACATTTAACAGTTGAATTAAATAAACTCTGTATTATACAAACAAAACATTTAGAAATAGTTTGAAAGTTTTAATGGCAAACTTTAAAAAAATAATTTAAAATTCACGAATCCAGTTCACTTCATTTAAAAAACAATTATATAAACAGGAGGGATAATATTCTTCAGGATTCATTTCATAACATCTCATCTCATATGTTAGCCCAGGGATGCTAAATAAAGGAGTTGCTGTACTTTCAGATTAATGCTGTGGTGCCTTCAAGGAATTTAGAACATCCACGGTGGTTTGTCCACTGAAGAATGTTCAAAACACAAAACCTTGAATGTGTTTAAATTATCTTCCCTTCACACTAAGAAATAGTGAAGACATGACATTTCATAAATTTCACAAAATACAGTAATACCTTGTTTAGTGCTACCCCACAATATAGTGCTGCTTCGCTACTGCGCTCTTTTATTTTGGAGCCTTATTTTCTTTTAAAAGAGACCGCAGAATGTAATGACAAAAGTGATTTGTGATTTGACCAACGTGAGAACAATGTGATAAATGTGCGGGGGAATCTAAAGCGATAATTCTGTGTGGGGTGGAATCAAAGCACCAGTCGGAGGTAGACAGGGAAGGACAAACGCTGGGTTCAGCCATATCTCGTACAAGCACAAAGACGAAAGAGAACAGGGCAAGTCTGAAAAGTGGTACGATGCCAGCGGAACAAGTGCTGGGGTAGGGTTGCGCCATGACTATTGGTCTTGTAGCACTAGAATCACTTGGGCTCTGTCCACCGCAGGAGAACAGCAAGATGTTGACAGGGAAGTTGATTCCAAACACGGGAATGTTGTGTTGTGGTATTGTCAGGTTGAATGGCTCCAAATCCCCTCTGGTGGAATGGGGGCGTTGGGTGGTGGGGGATGTGACTGACAGCCAGTTTCAGTCGGTGAAGAAGCAGGGGAGGGGCAAGCATGAGTTCTGGACATGAAGAGCAACAATCTAATGAGTTACCATTAATTGAAGGTTTTGGTTGGATGTCAAGCCATGTGTGAGCTGAAGGAGTCAATCTGGTCGTTTCATGTTTCTTTTTACACGGGAGCCGCCAATGTACATTAAATAAATCGCTAAACATCTGGTGTAAACATTGTTGAAATATCTACGGACTTACAAGCGAGTTCGCAAGAATTAGCAATAAGTGAGTTAAAAATCAGGATTGCATCTTATTCATGAGATATTATAATAACCTGGCAGAGCGCTGTTTTGTTTTGTAATCCATTTTCTAGGAACATATATTGAGTGTATTACTGTATGTACAATACTTATTTTGACTATCAAAATGAATGACTGGTTAAAATCTACTCAAAACAGGAAAGCAAGTACAATTTGTCGAGTACGAGAAATGGGGAAAGCAAAGATGTAGGTTTAAATTATCAATAGTTAAGATTGATCTTTTGTAGGCATTGGTGATTTTCTAACCCTGTTATCTTTCTGCCTTTTAAAGTTGCCTAATTATGCACATAATAAGGCAACATAATTAGGCACATGCCTCTCCATCAGGGAACATAAGACCATTAATTGACAATAGCAAGCAAATCCAGGAATTACAGATTGGACATCAACACAAAAAGGACAATAATAAATCACAGTAAATGGTCAAAGGCTGTAAAACTCGGTTGAAATTATGTTTTACATCATGAAGAATCAGGGAATGCAGAATACTTTTCAAAACATTCCAGAAGATGTCAATTTTTCTAAATATTTTTGCTAGTATGAATATTTGTCATAGATTGAGAAACGATGAGGGGGGAAAAATGTGTGCACTAATCAAATGGAAACTGGAGATGATTAATTTAACTCCTTAAGGCTGTTTTGCCACTTAGTGAGATCCCAGCATTTTTACAACCAATCTGCAACTAAAAGACATATGTTTTGTTAGCAATTTAAATTATCCTAATTTGCCAGTGACCATTTACCTACCAATAAAAGTAAAAGTGTTTGTTCATGAAAAACTAGATCTACATTTTAGAGTACAACTACCCTGTTTCAGCCACATTCAGTAAATGACAAATGCCGAGCATCATTTTAAAATTTGTCACATTTTGCCATTTTATTGAAAATTGTTTGTTCTTTTAACTGCAAATTTCACCCTCGGTCTCTTCCTTGAAGAAATAACCAGGAACGGTTGATACCAACCTAAACGTTGGCGTTTTCCTACTTGGAGCATCGGGGTCGGTCAGAACTAGAGTGTAGAGCTTGTCTGGACTGCAACCAGGCCAGTTAATGCTGACTGGACGATTCTGCACCTGCACCAGCAAATTAAATGTTTTAACATCAGTTATTTGCATCATGTCAAGTTTAAAGACTAGGAAGAGAAAATGGAATGGGTTCAAGATCAAACCAGTTAAGGGAGGAGGATCAATCTGAAGAAGGGTCTCAACCCAAAACATCGCCTGCCCGTTCCCCTCCTCCCAACTGTGGAGGTGCCAGAAGGTAGAGGTCCAGCAGAAACCTGTGACTAAAGGAGTGAAGATAGATGGCAAGTACAGGAAACCTAGGCAGGACTGGCTTGGGTCCCTAGGCTAGGCACCACATTGAGAACCAGAAACAGGCAAACTTATTAGGGACAGAAAGACAGCCAATGTCCACTGAAGGAACTCTTCACAGACCTACCCGACCACAACTCCATCATTAGCGTGAGCACAGTTTACTCCATTCTACAACAGCTCATGCAGATCAGCCTTGCCATCGTTCCAGGCCTAACAAGTCAAGATGGCCACAACACAACTAACTCCTAAGTAATCAGGCCTCAGGACCAAACAATATCCCACTGGTCACTCTTGGGGCTCATTTGCTTCTAAGAACCCATGTGCAGAACTGAAACTTAAGTCAAACGATCCTAGATAGTACCCAAGTAGTAATTAGGGTTAAAGTAAGAATCGTCATCAGAAGGTCTTTCACACCAGAGGGCGATCAATAATTTACAGAATAAATTCACACCATGAGGAAAGCAACCATTTAAGATATCATGAAATGGGAAGGGTGGGTGGCAAAGACATCAGGATCCATCTGAATGGCCTAATATCCAGCCCACCTCGCATGGTGATAACATGCGAAGGCGTTAGCTGCATATTCTGACTGCACTGATTTGATAACATTGGTGCTCCCCTCATATTAAAACAGCGAGTTCCATGGCAATTGTGGTATTCCGACCAGGGAATTGCCAAAAGAAAACGTCGCAAGGAATAAAGTTAAAAGTTGAAGTTTGAGACCCTTAGAAGGTGTGGGACAAACACATGCTGTTTCTCCTTGCGCAGATGCTGCCACCCACGCCTGCTGTGTGTTTCCATGACCTACATAGTCATACAGTGTGGAAACAGGCCCTTCGGCCCACACCGGCCAACATGTCCCAGCTACACTAGTCCCACCTGTCTGCATTTGGTCCATATCCCTCCAAACCTGTCTGACTGTTTCTCAAACGTTGGGATAGTCCCAGCCTCAACTACCTCCTCTGGCAGCTCGTTCCACACACCCACCACCCTTAGTGTGAAAAAGTTACCCCTCAGACTCCTATTTAAATCTTTTCCCATTCACCTTGAACCTATGACCTCTGGTCCTCGGTTCACCTGCTCTGGGCAGTGAACATCCTTCCCGACACCGCCAGATGTGCACCAACCAACCAACCAACCTGGTCACTCTTCATGTGACAGCTCGACAGCTTGGACATGGATCATCACACCAAACCTGCCCACATAAACATCTAAATGACCTTTTTGCAACCGGTACCCAGGCGAGCGAAACCTGCTGCGCGGGATGGGGCCCGGCTGTTGGCGGCTGTGCAGCAAGGAGACAGAGTCAGAGGGGAGAGACAGTGTGTGCATCTCCCCCATCCTGTACACCTAGCTAGGCGTTTACAACAAACCATTCAACATGGCGGGATAAAGCGACTGGCAGCATAAATACAGCAACGTTTGGAATGGACGCCGGGGTCCAGAGTTACTCCAGAGGCGGCATTGGTCTCTCATGATGTCCACGGTTGGAGTCCCCCTGTTCCCCCCCCCCCCCCCCCGGCCTGCACACGGCAGCAGGAGATGGCGCGTCAACCTCCCTCGCTGCCTGTGGCCTCCGGTAACACAGCGGCTGCCGGTTAACAGCCCAGCGGCGGTGCGGTGCGGCAGGCGCCATGATCGGCCCTGCATGAGGGGCCCTCACACTCTATCCCCGGCCTCACCCTCCACCGGCCTCACCCTCCACCTCCACCGGCCTCACCCTCACCCTCCGTCCCTGCCTAGCCCCGACCCTCTGTACCTGGGCCGGCCCGGGGTCATCAGGCGCCATGTCACGATCGGCCCTGCATGGACCCCCCTCCCTCACCCTCCCCTGCCTTGCCCCCCCCCGGCCCGGCCCCCGCTCGGTACCTGGGTGGGCATCAGCACTTTGCCCAGCACATCGATGTCCACGCCGTTGTATTTGACAGCCAGCGGCTGCGCGGGTTTCTCATCCACTTCATTCAATGCCAGAGGCCCGGTCCATGCCTTCAGGTCGACCGTCATTCTATCGCAGCGACCGTCACCCACTGCCTGGCCTGCAGCAACTGGGGGTCAGTCACACACTCCCACTGACAGACTGCTGCTGATGCTGCCTTCTTCTCCTCCTATCTCCTCCTCCTTCTCCTCCTCCTCCTCCTCCTCCTCCTCCTCCTCCTCCCCCTCCACCACCACCATCCACACAGGCTGCACTCTGCACATTCTGTCAACTCTACTCCGAATAAAAGGCAGTCATTTTAAACCGTGGGGTTTGCAAAATGCTGCTCAAGTGCACGCTGAAGTAGATACTTAGACTATCTTTCACTGGACTTTATCTTGCACTAAACCTTATTCCCTTTATGCTGTATCTGTACACTTTGGGCCACTCGATTGCAATCATGAAAAGTTTTTCTGCTCACTGGATAGCCCGCAACAATAAAGCTTTTCACTGTACAGGTGACAATAAACTAAACTGCTTCAAAAGTCTGAGGAAGGGTCTCTACCCGAAACGTCACCCATCCCCTCTATCCAGAGATGCTACCTGAGTTACGCCAGCATTTTGCGTCTATTTCAAAATGAAACTAGTTACTTTTGGAACATCAATCCAGTTTGCCCTGCACAAGTTAGGAAAATAGATAAAAGGATAACCAGTGATGGAAATAGGTTTTAGGAACTAGGGGTACTCTAAGGTCCGTGAGGCTGAGGTTGGGAAGGAAGGGGGGGGGGATTTTTTTATGTGCTGTCATACCTATGTAAGAGTACAAGAATGCATAACTTGTTTATTGTGTATTTATAATATAGTTTATTGTGTATGATATGTCATAGCTGCTTTCTGGCATCTCTCTCTCTCTCTGTTTACATTACAAAATGTTCCATAATGGTATATAATCTCCATTTTGTTCTGTCACCTCCACTTTGTTTCTGCATTCCATTTCTTCAGCACGCCTTCTGCCACTAAGAAGCCACGTCCTCACATATTCTTCGGGGTTGAACTTTGACAGAGGAGGTCCCACCAACTTAATAAATAGAAAAGTTGAGAGATGATCAGTTTGAAGTCTTGCACGTTGTGGTGATTTGCAGAAATTCATGCCACTGAAGCTTCTTTCACATTCTGCTGTTGATACCGGAATTGTATTTACAGCCGTTACCAGCTGCTGAAAATCTGCAGAAACTATCTTCCATTTAGATTTCTTGAATTCTCTGAAGGCTCCGACACAAAGCCGACCATTTAAGCCAAATTGTTCTGCCATTTCTTCTACATCATTATCCCCAAAGGTAAAAAGTGAATCTTCTGGAATATTGTTAATATCTAAATATTTCGACTTGTTAATTCACTTTTTACATTTATCATTGGAAGCTGTTGTAGATTCAAGCAGCCTGGATTTCATATTATTGACCAAACTCCTCAAAAACTGTTGTCTATGTATAGTAGGTACTTTACCAGCTCTCAAATTTATTCCATTAAATATCATCTGGCTTGTTGCTTTCTCCACTTGAGTATAATTTTTTCCTGGCTTCTCTATTTGACATTCAAGAACCTTGATAGTTCGTTTAATTTCCTCATGTGCTTTACTAAGTGTACAATTTCGATTCTGCAGTTCAAGTGACAGTTCAGACAACTCTAGCAAACTGTCCATCAACAAGCCCAAATTATTTACGAAAGCTGATGACTCTAATACTTTTTTCAGCCCCTCGTACTTTGTTCTCTCTGCACTAGATCTTGAAGCATCTCAGCATGCTTTTCCAAAATGCTCCCAAATAGCTTTATAAGACTGCCACATTGCCTTTCCAGTTCGGTAAGACGAAGCAACCCTTCTCACACTGAAAACACGACCAATTTTCAACAGTTGACAGTGAAGAGCCTCAGCACATGCAGTTAACTCATCTTGATTCTTAGGAGACCTATGATATAAGGAATACAATTTATCACAAAATATCTGAAAATAATTCAAACCTGCAACTTCATTTATAGCATCACCTACACTGAGTTCAAGCCTGTGACTGGCACAGTGCCAAACAGTTGCATTAGGGAAATCATCAAGAAATAGTTTTGCAACCCCTGCATTTCGTCCTAACATTACTGATGCACCATCAGTTACAAGTGATATCACATTTTCTTTTAGGTACTGTATTGAAAAACCACCTCTTTGTAAACAACTTAGAAGCCCATCATATATAGATTTTGCATTTTCACCGTTTCATATGTTCTAAGTCAAAATAGAATGATATAGGTTGGGAAGATTCACCAACTGCTGCTCTCAAGCAGACTACTAGAACAATTTTCCCATTAATAGCAGTAGATTCATCAATCATAATAGACATTTTAGATTGTTTTGAAATTATATTTTCCACCATTGTCTTTCGCATCTGGTTCCCTATGTGGTGAGAAACATCTGCACATGACTTACGAGAGTGCAGAACGTACCCTAAGTCGATGCCGTTTCTTTCTTGCAGTTCAATATCAGAAGACATATCTGTGTAGGGCCTACCTTTGTGTACAATATTACATACAGTTCTAAAAACTCGACCTGTTTTTGCTTCGTCCTTTTTCAGTGACATATAAACTACATTTTCGGTTGCTTTTTTTTCAGCTGTTTCAGTGATTTTTTGGCATCTGATATGAGCTTCACTATTTTTGTGCTTAAAAATCTTTTTTCTTAAACTCATTAACTGTTTTGCTTTGTCATCACTCACTCCTACTACATTAACACTGCACCACTCACGAGACAAATGAATTCCTTGTGTTCGTTCAAGTCCAAGATGACACTACATCCTAGTTTTCCGTTTTTAACAATTAGCCAGGGATATTCTTTCTTTTTGTTTAAGTACATTTGTTGTGTACAACAGTCTGGGAGATCACATTTTTCAATATCTTTTGCAATGTCTTCACATGCAGCAGCATCAGGCGAAACAGCTGCATCAGTTACATTATCATGTTCAAGTAATTTTGCCTTCTTTTCTGGCTGAGTGTTTTCATTATCATTTATTCCTTCATTAATCTGAAGACGCTGTCTATCAAAGTATCTCAGTATGCTCATTTTCACAGAGGTACACAAATCTGAAAATTATAGATATTTGATAGTGATATATAATAAAATTTGATAGTGATATATAATAAAATATTTCCGCTTGCACTATTGTTTTGCTAAATAAAACCACCCACAATAAAATATTCACCACTCACGATTTAGGCTGGAAAAAACTATTGGTACTACTTATTTAATTTTCTCCCCATCCATTCTAATTTAACTGAAATAACTGAGGCACAGCGGCAGAGAGGCACAGCGGCAAATAAAATAACATGGAATAATAAAATAACGTGACTTTACCTGAGCCCTGACAGTGAGTTTAAGAAATTCTCTCTTGAATTTTATTCAAAGGAACGCAGTGTCATTAATACATGGTCAAAACACAATTACATTTACTGAGGAATATGGATCAGTGTATTGATGACACATTGTATAACTACTACCTGTTAACTACTGGCTGTTAACAAGTGCTAACAGTGGCAGTTAACAAATCGTTTTCGTCTGAGTTGAATAAAGTGATAAACGACTCGAATCTTTCTGCAGTTCTCATTAAACCCGAGCTGGAAATTGGAAACTAGACGTCCCCCTGCATACCCCCCCATTTCCATCACTGAGGATAACACTGTAGAATAAAACACAAAGGTACTGGAGTAACTCCAGGTTGGCAGGAAAATGGTTATAGGAGCCTCAGCAAAAGTAGATTTGCCATGAAATTTTTTACATAAATGTTATTTCTTCTATACTTTTTTTTTCAGGAATAGAATATACTTTGGAAATAAAAGTGTTCCAAGCCAAGTGAAACGCGTGGATCAGAAGTGCATGTAACTCAGCGGGAAGATATGTGACAACATTATGGTGTTCATGGATATGATTATGTGCAAGACAATAGACATGGCACTCTCATTATAGGTTTGGGCCAGGAGAAAACTTGTCAAGAATATCACATTCCAATGTGATGGACAAAGTCTCCAAAATGGGCTTTTGGGGAGGGAGGGGAGGGCATCCATAATTAAATACAATGGCAGCACACACTGCGTCCAAATTAACAGGTGGGAAATGGAAAGCCTCCTTACCTAATCTGGTGTTGAGCAAGGCAGCCCTCTCTCCACTGGTGTATTTGTGGTGAGATCAGGACCTGGACCAGGCCCTTCACATGTACAATGGTTTATGCACACCGTGGGCGTGCTGGGACTGAATAACTGGTGAAGTGACTTTGGACTTGAAATCTATAATACAATGGTATTATAGCCTGTATTGATTAATGTGTGCATACCAATATGTTGCAGTACTAGTTTGCCTCACCAAGGTCAAGCTAACCTGTTGCTTTGAGGAAAAGTGACTCTCCACAGCTCAGCAGCGATCAGCAGAACCATGATAAAGTCATAGAGCCATACAGCATGGAAACAGATCCTTTGGCCCAACTTGTCCATGCGGGCAAGGATGCACCATCCAGGCTAGTGCCATTTGTCTGTGTTTGGCCCATATCCCTACAAACCTTTCGCATCCATGTACCTGTCCAAGTGCCTTTTAAATGCTGTTATAGTACCTGCCTCAATTACCTCCACTACACCTCGTTCCATATATCCACTGAATGAGAAGGCCAGGGGCAAGGATAGGTATTCTTCTGGCCTGGCTATTCTGCTATAGGAGACAACTTCACTATCATGGAGGTCGAGAGATGGCTGACAGCCATCTACTTGAGGCAGATGTAATGTAATGCAGATACACGGCTCCAACTCACCATTACAACCCATCTCTGAAAAACGAGCAGCTAGCCATCTTCCATCAGCCTCACCACTGCTACTGTTCGGTCATTCTGGCCAGTGACCTTAACAGCATGATTGCTGTAGCTGGACAATCCAACAGGGTCAATAAGAAATTGGACATCACCTGCAGAGTCTTGATTAAAGTTGTAGAGGACAACAAGTTGTGTGAGATCTTCAGCAACCCTACAAATGGAGCACTGCTGCAATAGATCTAGTCAGGTCCAGGAAGCTCAATCTCGTCCCATATAGACATCTCATTCATGTTCCCAAGCATCAGGGACCAGACATAGTCACAGAAAAAGCAAGGCCATGTTCTTTGGTAACCGGTCCAACCGATCACTCCATTTACCAACAGGTCTGTTTAACTGTTGGTTCTGGGAATTTGGTTCGGAGGATCTGGGGCAAGAACCAAAAATAGGGTGGAGGGGGGAGCCCAAGGTGAATGAGAAACTGGGAATGTGAGAGTATCCCTCAATCGCTGGAAACTACCTGGTCATCCAGTGTGAGGTGCTCAATGTGCTGGTGTGTCATTTTGGATGAATAATCAAGAACATGTTGAGTGCCACAAGGATCAGTACTGGGCACAGCTATTTGCAATCTCTATTGATGATTGGATGAAGGGATCAAAGGTGCAGTAGCCACAATTGCAGACATGTGGGTTACAAAGTTATGACGAGGTCACAAAGAGTCTACAAAAGGTTTATAGATACGTACTGGACAAGATGTCGGGTAATGGAGTGTAATGTAGAAAATGTGAGATTTGGAATGCAAAAGCAAATTATTATTTAAAGAGAGAGTCTTCAAAATGTTACAGTGCACAACGATCTGAGGGTCTCACTGCATAAAACTTTCAAGGTTTCAAGGTCTGCTTATTCCCTAGGACATTGAGGGAAGTTAGTGCAGAAATAGCAGGGGCTATGACGGAAATATTTCAAACGTCATTAGAAACGGGGATGGTGCCGGAAGATTGGCGCATTGCGCATGTTGTGCCTTTGTTTAAAAAAGGTTCTAAAAGTTAACCTAGCAATATAGACCTGTTAGTTTGACGTCTGTGGTGGGAAAATTAATGGAAAAGATACTTAGGGACAATATATATAATCACATGGATAAACAAGGCCTGATTAGAAACAGTCAACATGGATTTGTGCCTGGAAGGTCATGTTTGACTAATCTTCTTGAATTTTTTGAAGAGGTTACCAGGGAAATTGATAAGGGCAAGGCTGTGGATGTTGTCTATATGAACTTCAGTAAGGCATTTGACAAGGTTCCACATGGAAGGTTGATTAAGAAGGTTAAATCGTTGGGTATTAATAGTGAGGTTGCAAGATGGATTCAACAATGGCTGAATGGGAGATACCAGAGGGTAATGGTTGACAACTGTATGTCAGGTTGGAGGCCAGTGTCTAGTGGAGTATCCCAAGGATCTGTGTTGGGTCCACTGTTGTTTGTCATTTACATTAATGATCTGGATGATGGTGTGGCAAATTGGATTAGTAAGTATGCAGATGATACTAAGATAGGTGGTGTAGTTAATAATGAAGTAGATTTTCAAAGCCTACAGAGAGACTTGGGCCTTTTGGAAGGGTGGGCTGAAAGATGGCAGATGGAGTTTAATGCTGATAAGTGTGAGGTGCTGCATTTTGGTAGGACAAATCAAAATAGGACGTACAGGGTAAATGGTAGGGAATTGAGGAATGCAGTGGAACAGAGGGATCTGGGAATAACTGTGCATTGTTCCCTGAAGGTGGAATCTCATGTGGATAGGGTGGTGAAGAAGGCGTTTGGTATGCTTGCCTTTATAAATCAGAGCATCGAATATAGAAGTTGGGATGTAATGTTGAAATTGTACAGGGCATTGGTGAGGCCGAATCTGGAGTATGGTGTGCAGTTCTGGTCGCCAAATTATAGGAAGGATGTCGACAAAATGGAGAGGGTACAGAGGAGATTTACTAGAATGTTGCCTGGGTTTCAGCACTTAAGCTACAGAGAGAGGTTGAACAGGTTGGGTCTTTATTCTTTGGAGCGTAGAAGGTTGAGGGGGGACTTGATAGAGGTTTTTTACATTTTAAGAGGGACGGACAGTTGACGTGGGTAGGCTTTTCCCTTTGAGAGTGGGGAAGATTCCAACAAGGGGACATAACTTCAGAATTAAGGGACAAAAGTTTAGGGGTAACATGAGGGGTAACTTCTTTACTCAGAGGGTGGTGGCTGTGTGGAATGAGATTCCGGTGGAAGTGGTGGAGGCAGGCTCGATTTTATTATTTAAGAGTAAATTGGATAGGTATATAGATGGGAGGGGATTGGAGGGTTATGGTCTGAGAGCAGGTAGATGAGACTAGGTCAGAGAAAGTGGTCGGCGTGGACTGGTAGGGCCGAACGGGCCTGTTTCCGTGCTGTAATTGTTCTATGGTTCTATGGTCTTATGAATCAATTAAGGTACAGTGAAATTCGAATTACCATACAGCCATATTTTTTAAAAAGCAACAAGACACACAACTACATAAAAGTTAACATAAACATCCACCACAGTGGACTCCCCACATTCCTCACTGTGATGGAAGGCAATCAACTTCCTCTTTATTCTCTCGCAGTCGGGGCAGTTGAATCATCTGCAGTTGGGGCGATTGAAGCTCCCGCAGCCGGAGGTCGAAGCCCCCACGTCGGGGCAATCGAAGGTGTCGCGATCAGGGCGGTCGAACCTCCCTCGATCGGGGGTGGTTGAAGCTCCTGCGGCTTGGAGTTCCCAAAGTCGTTCTCTAACCAATTTCAAATGTTGCCATCCGGGTACAGCAAGTAATGTCCTTTCTGGCAAGTGGTATGGAATGTAATGGTGGAGAAGATTGAATCCATCTTTTAACGGTGCTTATCAGATTGTACCCGCAGTGTTGCATACAGCTTAGAACTGTTCACAGACCCTTCAAAGTGCAGCCTTTTGGCTGCTTCTGATACCCTGTGATATCTTGTGCTCAAGACCATGAGCTATCACAGGGATCTATCAGGCCTGTTCCATACACTGAGGTGGATTCCTCTGGGAGACCCAGCATTATTCTACTTCCCATCTTCTGTAAGTGGATGCATGAAACCTTCCAACCTGCTGAAGACTCAGGTCGAAGACAGATGCTTCTTTGTCGAGCTGTCAGGAAAGAAAAGTCGCAGGTGCAGGCAGAAAAACGGCCTCCCTCAAGGAAGTGTCCTGGCACCCACCTTGTTCAATATCTATGTTAATCACCAGCCTATCCATCCCAACACCAGGAGTTTCATTTATGAAGATGACCTGTGTATTGCAACCCAAAGTGCTAACTTTGTTGAGGCAGAAGCTACTCTGTGTGAGGCTTTAGTCAACATATCCGCATACTACAAAGAGACTCACCTAAGAGCCAATCCATCTAAAACCCAAGTCTGTGCTTTCCACTTGAAGAACAAGTAAGCAAATCAAAGGTTGAAGATCATATGGAATGGAGTCAGATTGGAGCACTGTGATAGCCCAGTCTATCTTGGTGTGACTCTTGATCGATCTCTGACCTACAAAGCACATATCACCAAGCTTAAAGGAAAAGTCAGTTCCAGAAATGCTCTTCTTAGCAAGCTGAGTACCTCAAAATGGGGAGCAAATTCTAAAACCATTCGATCAGCAGCTCCGACTCTCTGCTTCTCCACTGCCGGGTATGCCCGCGCAGTATGGGAGCGCTCAGCTCATGCAAGGAAGATTGATCCTGTGCTAAACACAAGCTGTCACTGCATCAGTGGATGCATGAAACCTACCAAGACTGACACCATCTACCTACTCTCTGGCATTGCACCTCCTGGAATCAGAAGAGCTGTAGCCAGTCAAAAAGAATGTCTCAGACAATCAGAGGATGACCACCATTTGCTACCTCGCCGTTTGAAATCACGAAGAGTTTTCCTCTCTTCTGTCCATCCCCTGGACTGCAGTGCATCATCCAGAGGGCTCAAACTCTGGGAAGAGAGACTCGAGAAATATCCGGAAGACACTCACATGGCAATTGATCCCTCTGAGAAACTCCCACCAGGTTCCCACCAACCGTGGATAACCTGGCGCAGTCTCAACAGACTGCGGACAGGCATGGGGAGGAGCAAATTGAACATGCTGAAGTGGGGATATACTGAAGATGTGGCAGACTGAGTGCGGACGGGGCCTCCAGACTATGGAACATCTCCTGAGCTGTGACATGCTGCATGACATATGTACTGTAAAGGATCTTGCAGAGGTCAATGACGTGGCACTAAAATTTGCTCGCTATTGGCAAACAGTTGTGTGATGACACGAATAAATAAATCTTCTGTAATCCACCCTTTCATTGAACATAGAAAATAGGTGCAGGAGGAGGCCATTCAGCCCTTCAAGGCAGCACCGCCATTCATTGTGATCATGGCTGATCATCCACAATCAGTAACCCGTGCCCAACTTCTCCCCATATCTCTTGATTCCACTAGCCCCTAGAGCTGTAAATAACTCTCTCTTAAATTCATCCAGTGATTTGGCCTCCACTGCCCTCTGTGGCAGAGAATTCCACAAATTCACAACTCTCTGGGTGAAAAAGTTCCTTCTCACCTCCGTTTTAAATGGTCTCCCTTTTATTCTAAGACTGTGGCCCCTGGTTCTGGACTCCCCCAACATTGGGAACATTTTTCCTGCATCTAGGTTGTCCAGTCCTTTTATAATTTTATATGTCTCTATAAGATTCCCTCTCATCCTTCTAAACTCCAGTGACTACAAGCCTAGTCTTTTCAATCTTTCCTCATATGAGAGTCCCGCCATCCCAGGGATCAATCTTGTGAACCTACGCTGCACTGCCTCAATTACAAGGACGTCCTTCCTCAAATTAGGAGACCAAAACTGTACACAATACTCCAGATGTGGTCTTACCAGGGTCCTATACAACTGCAGAAGAACCTCTTTACTCCTATCCTGAAATCCTCTTGTTATGAAGGCCAACATGCCATTAGCTTTCTTCACTGCCTGCTGTACCTGCACACCAACTTTCAGTGACTGGTGTACAAGGACACCCAGGTCTCGCTGCACTTCCCCCTTACCTAACCTAACACCATTGAGATAATAATCTGCCTCCTTATTTTTGCCGCTAAAGTGGATAACCTCACATTTATCTACATTATACTGCATCTGCCATGCTTCTGCCCGCTCACTCAACCCGTTTTGTTACCTTCTGTTGTCCTTTGAAAGTTTCCCAATCCTCTGGCTTCTGGCTACTCTTTGCTGTGTTATACATCTTTTCGTTTAGTTTTATTCCATCCCTAACTTCCCTAGTCAGCCACGGTTGCCTCCTAGAATCTTTCTTCCTCTTTGGAATGAAATGATCCTGCATCTTCCGGATTATGCCCAGAAATTCCTGCCATTGCTGTTCCACCATCATTCCTGCTAGGACTGCTAAGATCCAGTCGACCTTGGCCAGCACCTCTCTCATGCCTTCATAGTTCCCTTTGTTCAACTTCAACACTGACACTTCCGATTTAACCTTCTCCCTCTCATATTGCAGATTAAAACTAATCATATTATGATCACTACCTCCAAGTGGCTCCTTTACCTTGAGCATAGAACACTACAGCACAGGAACAGGCCCTTCAGCCCACAATGTCTGTCTCGATCACAATGCCAGTCTAAACCAGCCCCAAATGCCTGCACAAGCTCCATATATATTTTTTGATAAATTATATTTATAGAGTCTGTTAGCCATTAACCTCTCAGGATTCACTATACGATCATTGAAGTGATGGGCTGCTGTCTGTGTGGAGTTTGCATGTTCTCTCTGTGACTGCATAGGAATCCTCTGGGTGTCCTTATGTCCTCCCACATCCCAAAGACATGCGGACTTGCAAATATTAATAATGTTTCTGTATTGGTTTTGGTTGCAGAGCCCAAATGATGTAAAAATACTTTCATTAATACGTTAATTAAAGGAAGAGTCAGACATCAGTTGGGTATAATTAAGTTTTGCATGATTGCAGTTTATTGATTATATAAAGTGTATCTTAGAATGTGTTCGTGAAATTAATCCCAACAATTTCTGCATTGGCAGTTTATTGAACAAACAAAAACATTAATTTGTTAATGTCATGATGTCAATAAAGCTTTGCAAATAGCCTAGAAACCAGTATTTATTACTTATCGAGCTGTGATTAACTATGTAAATTTACCATGTATAAAATGCAAAACTAGATATAAAACCAAGTGCAGCATTTTTGATCAGAAATTGCAAAAGCTCCAGAACCATTTAAAAATATTGTAAATTACAATGCAATGAACAACTTGGTCACAATGTCAGGCCACAAACATTGTACAGAAAAACCCAGAAAAACTGAAGCACTAACGACATGAAGCCAATAACACCAGTGGATTATACAGCTCTATTATATGTCATTCATTCATTATAGCTCAGACCAATAAGGTGTACTGTCTAACATGCAACCCTGTTGTTAGTCAAAATTCACTGGGGCTTGAAATCTCCTTATGTCCAGGAGCATCATTTGGTGTAACTTAGTATGAGTAAGCAGTTTTTTTTTCACGTAGATGGCACCCTTTGAAAGTACTGTATTGTGGACACTTTGTAAACAGGCAGCGGAAACACGGTGGAGAAGTTTAAGGTTTACAGTTTAAAAAGTTAAAGGAGGATGTCAGAGCATTGAACAGGACAGAATATGCCAGGAAAGGAAGACCTGATTGAAATAAGTGAAAGCTACATTTAAAGTGGACATCAGAGAAACCTACTTATTCAGATGCGCAAACGTACAATATTCTGTGAAGGACTTGAGAGCCAAAGGCAATGCAGATGAGAGGGTGAGTGGGGTGTTGAAAATGGACTGATTCACCTTCTTCATCCTAATCTTAAGCTTTGATAAATATTACTTGACGTTATCACAAAGCTTCACTGGAAAATCCTTACAATGTATATACTGACCTCATTACGTAGTAAAAGAATATACAGGACCTCCCTAGCCTATGTACAACCCGTACATCCTAGAGTTTTCGGGGGACCTGCGGGATGGATTTGCCAGCTGCTACAGGGCTGAAGGCATCTTCTGCCATGTGGGAACTTAGTTTGTGGCTGCATTTCTGACTTGCGAACAGTTTAGGTTAGGAAACATTCACAGGAGTGGAGCCCTGTTATTACCTGGGAACTACCTGTACCCGGAAGAAATTGTAATTAATTTATTAGCCAAGTATGTAAACATACAAGGAATTTGATTTGCCAACAGTCATACAAAAAAGCAACAAGATACATAACCACATAAAGACTAAGCATAGACTTAAACAGCCAGCACAGCGACGTGTGGGAATCCCCAGGGTACACAGCATAAGCAGAGACCCACAGCCATCAGTCCAATGTCCGGGCCACACACACGCTCCTTCACCGTGATGTGACCAGAGTTGTACCGACCGCTGTCACTCTCTCTGCAGTCCCTGTCCGCCCGAACAGTCAGAAAGCTGTTCGCACTCGCTGATCATTCACAATCAGTACCCCGTTCCTGCCTTCTCCCCATACCCCCTAGGACAGGTTTGGAGGGATGTGGACCAAACGCAGGCAGGTGGGATTAGTGCAGATGGGACGTGTTGGCCGGTTTGGGCAAGTTGGGCCGAAGGACTTGTTTCCACACTAAGTCTATGACTCAACCTTTTGCCCCCACAGATGCTGATTGACCCACCGTATTCTTCCAGCAGTTTATTTTTTACTCTGTTCCATCTATGTCATGGACAGAAATTACCAGGTGGCGAGTGGAAAAGGTTTAAAGATGTGCGCAAAGTATCCTTTAAGAAATGCACTATCTTCACTGACTCCTGGGAATCTCTGGACTCTGTTTATTGAAAGTAGAGAAGGTGCTTTAAGTAAGGTACGCAGAGCGTCAAACAATGCATCAGGTGGTGCAGGTGGTGGGAGAGAGGAGGATGATGGCAAAGCTTACAGCGCTGCTGGACAACGACTCCCACCCCATGCAGGACACTGTCACTGCACTGAGTAGCTCCTTCAGTGACAGACTCCTTCACCCCAAGTGCACGAAGGAGAGATATAGGAGGTCCTTCCTTCCCGCTGCTGTGAGACTGCACAACCAGCACTGCTCCCAGCAGACGAGTCAACAATAACAGCTAAGGACACACAGAATTTATGATGACAATTTATGAATCTTTTATTTATTTATAATGAATGATCTCTTGCTCTCTTGCTATCCACTTTGCTGCTGTAACACTGTAAATTTCCCCGGTGTGGGACGAATAAAGGAATTTATTATTATCATTAAGGAATATATTATTATTATTATTATTATTACTAGGAGCACACGAACATCCTGTGTATTCGATAGAAAAGTCAACTGATTTTTCTATCGAAAAGTCAATGGCCAACGGCATTGGCCATTGCCTGTCCAATCTGTGGAAGGGTCTGCTCAATCAAAGAGTGTTTTTAAAACCATAGAAATATAGAAAGTAAGTGCAGGAGTAGGCTATTCGGCCCTTTGAGCCAGCACTGCCATTCAATATGATCATGGCTGATCATCCAGATTCAGTACCCCGTTCCTGCTTTTTCCCCATATCCCTTAATTCCGTTAGCCCTAAGAGCTAAATCTCTCTCTCTCTCGAAAACATCCAGTGAATTGGCCTCCACTGCTTTCTGTGGCAGAGAATTCCACAGATTCCCAACTCTCTGGTGAAAAAGGTTTCCCTCATCTCAGTCCTAAATGGCCTACCCTTTATTCTTAAACTGTGACCCCTGATTCTGGACTCCCCCAAGACGGGGAACATTTTTCTTGCATCTAGCCTGATAAAATCCCTTAAGAATTTTGTATGTTTCTATAAGATCCCCTCTCATCCTTCTAAATTCCAGTGAATACAAGCCCAGTATAAAACTTTGTTACCCCCGAAAAAACAATAAGGATGTGCTGCTCTGCAACAGCTACTGCTTGAGGAGATTAATTCAAGGAATGGCTAAATAAAAGACGAATAGAGGATGATGCAGATAGAAATAGGTGAGGTAAAATGGGAGGATGTCTAGATTGAGCTATTGATAATGCCATGTAGAAATACACCATTATGTTGCACCAACAAACTTCCGGACCAAGGATTTCCATATTGCCACATGTTAGGGAATTTGACACAACAATTTCATTCTTGTAACATAATCAGAGAATAATAACATTTCATATCTTCAAAGTATGCAAACACCAGGGCTACACTTGCACAAACAGAAAGTTAGCATTTTTGTTTTCTGTTAAATCTCTTGCCGCCTTTCAGGAGAAAAACAAAGCCATTAATGTACTATATATGTTACTTGTTTTTAAAAAAACAGAAGCTAACCCCTGCAGACCTATAAAATATACATTTACGGCAAAAAGGTCCTGGTGTTTTACAATGAGCCCCGTATATGCTGAATGCCATTTTATAAAATGATTATTGTTTTTACGTCATGCAACAATTTTCTTGTCATAGCACAGATTGTTTGCTTGCTGCAGACACTGCAATTAATCTAAAAGAAGCACATAGCAAAAAATTGACCCAACAATAATCACCCCAGGTAGCAAATTACAGAGTACTCTCCTTTGTGTAAAAATATTGCAAGCTATGTTTCATAAAAGAAAATAATTAAGTAGCTCTGTTGTAATCACTCTGTCAAGGCCATGGCATGTGTCATTGTCGTGAGAATCTTGCCATCAAGCACTGAACACACTGAAAGACAAGAAGAAAATGGAGAATTAGTCAGACTGCATAGAAGGGAATCTACAGATTTTGGTATGACTGACTAAAGTAGATGGAATTGTACTGGCCGTGGTCAATAAATCTATTGGTAAACCCTGACGTTCGGGCTATTTGTTCACAAGTTCATAGGTGATAGTGATAGCAGAATTAGACCATTCGGCCCATCAAGTCCACTCGGCCATTCAATCATGGCTGATCTGTCTTTCCCTCTTAACCCCATTCTTCTGCCGTCTCCCTTTAACCCCTGATATTTGAAGTAAGTTCCAGATATGTTGAGAGTCAAGTGGTAGAAGCAACGAGCAAAGATATCTCATACAGCTTCCCAATTGGATTTTCTATCTTGTCTTCCCATCCTATAGTTTTGATTGAATTGATTGAAAGCATAGAAACACCAAACATTTATATAAATATTTTATATAAATATAAAAAAAACATAATTTGTAAAAATTTACTTATTCGTATTTATTTTTACTTATATTACACCTGTTCATCGTTGGGTTAATACCACAGTTACAGTAGTCAATTCATAGGTGGAACAAGAGGTAAGGTATATGATGAGTGATACCCTTGTTTAGGTATTTGTGAATTATTACTACCAATGAGGAAGCAGTTATTAACCATGTTCATAACAGATATGAAAAGAAGAGAATATAAGTGAAAACAGGTGTAACCGAATATGTATCTCCTTCATGTTGTATGTATTCTGTACTATGTGTGTTGAATAAATTAAAAAATTGAGAGAGAAAAAAAGAAACACCCCCTTTGGCCCAGCGAGTTGATGCCAGCCATTCATCACCGTCCACAGTAGTTGCATGCACGTTCTATGACATCCTACTTTTGTATTCAATCCCTGCAGACTAGGGTCGATTTTACAGACGCCGATTCACCTACAAACTTGCACGTCTTTGAGTTGTAGGAGGGAACCGGAGCACCTGTAGGAAAACCACGCGGACACCGGGAGAACGTGCAAACTCCAAACTGACAGCATCTGAGACCAAGATCAAACCTGGGACTCTGGCACAGAGGCAGCAGCTCGACCAGCTCTGCCTCTGTGCAGCCTGATCCATGTGCCTCCTCTCCAAGTGTGGAAACACTTGCCTAAACATCATAGGAGTTAATTGGCTGGGTAAATGTAAAAAAATTGTCCCAAGTGGGTGTAGGATAGTGTTAATGTATGGGGATCGCTGGGCGGCACGGACTTGGTGGGCCGAAAAGGCCTGTTTCTGGCTGTATATATATGATGATGATGATGATGATGATGATGATTAGGGACCCCATGAATTTCAATGAGGAATTCTAATCCTGTGATTTGGAGGCAAAAGGGAAGACTAATTACTTGCTTTAGTTTAATGCTTTAACTAAATGCTTTAGTTTAATGTTTTGAATAACTTTTAAAATGTTTATGTTCTTAATTAACTTCGCCTTTTTTTTGTTTGAACTGTTTTTTAAATTTAATTATTTACAATTTAAAAAAATAATTTTGAAATTTTTCTGAATGCCAATTTTCCAAGTCCTTTGCACTTGTGTGGCCATTAAACTGATGAAGGTGAATTGGCCATTAAACAGATAATTTCATGAAGTCTAACAGTTTGGGATAAATTTTCATTTGGATAAGCATTGGGTGTTCACGGTTGCGCAGCGGTAGAGTTGCTGCCTTACAGCGAATGCAGCGCCGGAGACCTGGGTTCCATCCTGACTACGGGTGCTGTCTGTACGGAGTTTGTACGTTCTCCCTGTGACCTACGAGGGTTTCTCCGAGATCTTCGGCTTCCTTCCACACTGCCCACATAGCTGCGGCTTGCCTGCAGTCCGTTTGTCTTTTGTGTTTTTTGTTCTTTTTGTCTTAATTGTAGTTTAAATATGATGTAGTGTTTGCGGTTGTGTGTTATGTGGGGGGGGGGGGTGGGAACTGTAACATTGTCTCTCCCGAGCGGAGACCCGACCTTTGTTTTCTGTGTCGTGTCTCCGTCCCGCTGCGGCCTACCATCGGCCATGCACCTGGAGTTGGCGGGCTCCGGCTGGGACCACCCGGGCTCTGGTTTGCAGAGCCCGCGGCCCGGACTCACCACCTGCGGCGCTGGCTGCCTTTGGAGGCTGCGGGAGCGGCTGCGACTCGTCTCCGGAGGCTTCGGCGCGGTCTGCCTGGACATCGGAAGCCCACAGGCCCCTGGGTGGGGGCTGACATCGGGAGCTCCGGCAGCGGCAGCGACAGCGTCTTCGCCCACCCCGAATCGCGGGGCTCGGGTCGGCCCGCCGCGGACCATTCACCGTCCGGCGCGGCCTGAAATAGGCCGCGGGATTTTCTCCGCCCGGCGGGGGCTTCAATGTCGGGAGCCCCGACCGCCCCGATGTGGCAACTCCAACAGCCTGACCGCGGGAGAAGACGGCCGGGAAGAGAAAGGACATTCTGGCCTTCCATCACAGTGAGGAGGTGACTGGAGGAGACTCACTGTGATTGATGTTTCTTTTGTTTGGTTTATGATTGTATGTGTATTGCATATTTTTATTGCTTATTTTTATTGGTCTTACTGTTGAACTGCGGGTAATTTTTCATTTCACTGCACATTTATGTGTATGGGACAAATAAATTGACTATTGACTATTGATTGACTTCAAAGACATACAGGTTTGTAGGTTAATTGGCTTGGTAAATGTTTTAAAAAATTGTCCCTAGTGGGTGTAGGATAGTGTTAATGTGCAGGGATTGCTGGTCGGCGTGGACCCGGTGGGCCGAAGGGCCTGTTTCTGCACTGAATTTCGAAACTAAACTAAAAGCAAGCACAAAATTTCTGCTCTTCATTGGATAGCACCATGAACAATGGAGAACAGAGTCACATCACACCACACACATGATTAGGCAATAATTTCATGGCTGTATAACAAGCAGCCACATACCAGGAATAAACCCACAAAGCACTATTCTGGCATTACATCTTGGTTTAATGACCAAGATCATTCATGCATCTAATGATCGACTTTGGACTCACTCTCTTCCCAAATTCAACTGTCAGGTTTCAGCATGTTGCTGTTGGTCAAAAGTTCCAGGATCGAGATGAGAAGGAATTTCTTCAACCAGAGGGTGGTAAATCTTTGGAATTCTTTACCGAAAACAGTTGTGGATGTAATATTTGGTGAGTATATTCAGAGCACAAATCAGTAGATTTTTGTAAGTGAATCGAAGGATATGGGATTAGAATAAGATTGTATGCAATGGTAAGGATCAGCCACGATAGAGTCGTAGGGTCATGGAGTCATACAGAATGGAAACAGGCTCATATAGTCCACGCCGACCAAGATGCCCATGCCTCACTCGGTAGGCATTTTGGTATTTTAAGAATATGAACAAAATGAATCTTTGCTTCAATTTGAATCCAGGGTTAGAATGTTTCAATAAATTCATTGTGGAATCAAGTTGTATGGGGAGAAGGCAGGCACGGGTTACTGATTGTGGATGATCAGCCATGATCACAATGAATGGCGGTGCTGGCTCGAAGATCCAAATGGCCTCCTCCTGCACCTATTTTCAATGTTTCTATTTTTCTATTGCAGACGTTATAAACAATTCTTTGAACAAGTCAACTTACCAACACTGTAATTTCAGTAGTTTAGTTACATTTTTATGTTAACTTACTCATCCAAGTCTTTCTTGCTCTCTTCAATAAAAGCAATCGATTCTGATCGATGACGGTTTGTAACTTCATGCGTACGAAGCGTGACACCAAATATGTCCTCGTGATAGCGGTGTTCTTCCTGTGGTATTAAACAAGGCACAGGTAAACCGTATTGCCAGCCAAGATTGCTGCCCTGTTTCAGGTGAAAAAAAAATCATGTACGGTTCATGGTGCCTTTTGTGATTTTAGTGGTGCCTTTTGTGATTTTGTGCCAGTCTTAGTGACTCTGAAATCTGTAAACAGAAACAACATTTAAAATAGAAGTGATAAAGAACTAATTTGCAGAAAATCAAATAACTTTTCCCAAAAGCACTCAATTATCAATCTGTTGGGAAGGTTCTAAGCAATTGTTGTGGTCAGCTATCATGTTAATCAATGCAGGTCTTCCCCAGGGCTACGTAAAGGTTCTGCTATTCATGGTTGAACAGTTCACGTTGGAAATGTGGCCAGTTGTGGCCAATGCGTGAACTGTTCACATTGGAAATGTGGCTGAGAACCGAGTTCCCCCCTGGTAGACAATGTCTGCAATCCCAAGGCACCCAGCAAATCCATCCCTCAATCTCCCCAACTCTCGTTCAAATTAATCGGCTCTACGTAATTCAGGTGTTCATCAGCTGGGAAGGTCCTGCACTCAATTTGGATCAAAAATAGCAGAGCTGGCTAGATTGAAAGATACTCAAATTAGTTAGATACAGTGTAGAAACAGGCCCTTCAGCCCACCGAGTCTGCACCGAACAGCGATCCCCGCACACTAATACTATCCTACATACACTGGGGACAATTTACAATAATACCAAGCCAATTTACCTACAAACCTGCAAGTCTTTGAAGCGAGGGAGGACACCAGAGATCCTGGAGAAAACCCACGCAAGTCACGGAGAGAACGTACAATCTCTGTACAGACAAGCACCCGTGGTCGGGATCCAACCAGGGTGTCTCTGGCGCAGTAAGGCAGCAACTCTACCGCTGTGCCACCATGCCGCCCAAATTCATAATGGTGCGGAGATTGTTGAAGCAGAGAATCTTACAACTAGGAAAATTAATGGGATTTTTACCTCACCCTTCAAGTGGTGTTATTTTAGTGACCCAATACCTAGAAATGTGAATTGATGAAACCGACAAAATAGAATGGTTTATCTCCATAACCAATGATACTTAAGGCCAGAGAAAGAAATGTGATGAACTACAGGTAATGTATGCATTTGTTCAAATTAGAATTCCGTTGCATAACGAGAAAATAAATAGAGCAGAAGAAATATTTTGGAGAAAACCATTTCATTCACAGGGACAATGCATAGGCAGCTCTCATAGCTCTCAACTTCTCATAGACAGCACCAGAGGTTGGGATTGAATCCAAGTTTCTGTGCTTTGCCACTGTGCTGCATAAGTAAAGTCAGCATTTTGTGGTCTACCTTCAAATTTCATTCCATTGGTTTCAATGAAATTAATTGAAGAGACGGGTGTTCTTTTGTTGGTGGTACCCTTTATTGAGGATTGCAGTTATGCAGGGTGCCATGTTCATTAGTAATCATTCAATGCCTCATGGTGTTTCATTTGCCTGTTGTATTGGCATTATGTCGACAAAGTATCAATGATTATTTTCTAACTATTCTACAAGTGATGAGCTTGAGGCTTTTAACACAGGGTCCAGCTCCTCAGGAGCCTTTGTGATATTTCTAGACAATTTTGACAATGAGGAATGAGGGCATTAAAATCAAGTGGGAATGGAGGTTTCCCTTGATATTATTGAGAGAAAAGCAATGTGAATTCCTGATTTTTGCCCAAAATGTATCCTACATTCAGCAAAATCAAAAAAAGCTCACTCTAAATTTGAATGCATGTCACTAACTTGATAAAAAAATGGATTCCAAAAGTAATGCATTGGAAGCTACATGTTTTACAGTTAATTGCCACGTATAAATCCTTACTCGTAGCTTGCTGATAATGATCCCAGCATCTTCAAGTGACATCTTCCCATGCTGTGCGAGGATGTGCTGAATGGTCTTCAAAACATCTTGCGCCATTGTAACATCTCCACAAACATATATGTGCCCACCTTGGTCTTGTAACAGTTCGACTATTTGGTCGGAATGATGTTCACGTAAAACATCTTGCACATATTTCTGAAATCAGACAGAGACTTCAATGTAACTGCAAATAAAGGCTTAGAAGGCTGAGGATGTCCTCAACAACTCTCACCAACTTCTACGGATGTGCATTTTATCAGGATGCATCACAGCTTGGTTTGGGAACAGCTCACAATCACACAATCACAATCATACTTTATTAGCCAAGTATGTTTTACAACATACGAGGAACGTCATTTGCCATACAGTCATAGCAATAAAAAGCAACAGGACACACACAATATATTTAAACATGAACATCCACCACAGTGACTCTTCCATATTCCTCACTGTGATGGAAGGTCTCCCTTCTTTGGCCTCCCACAGTCGGGGGCCTCTAACCTTCCGTTGACGGGACGATCTTGACTCCCGTAGCCGGCAGTGGGCCTTCCCTGTCGGGGCGGGGGGGGGGGGGGATATCAGCACCCCCATGCTGGGTGATCTACCCCGGGTCGGGGATTGTCGAACCTCATGCAGCTTGGAGCTCCAGACAAGTCTCAAACCAAGACTGCGAGCTCTGCGATGGTAAAGTCCGCAGGCTGCGGTTGGAGCATCGATCGCAGGCAAGGGATCGTATGCTCTCATGTTGTCTACGCTCCACGGGGGCTCAAAGTCAGTCCCAGGCAAGGCCTCCAGCTCCACGATGTTAGGCCGCAGAGCGACCGGAGATACAATCCGGAAAACAATCGCATCTCTGGCAAGGTAAGAGATTGAAAAAAAGTTTCCCCCTACCCCTCCCCACCCCCCACATAAAACAAACCAGAGAGCATTAACACAGACTTTTAAAACTTACCAAAAACAACAAAAAAAGTTCAAAAAGGACAGACAGATTGTAGGCGAGACAGCCATTAATCTCCCTGGTGCCCCCTGGTGGTATCCAAGCTCCATCCAAGACCGCAGGAAATTGCTGCGAATTGTTGCCACAGCCCAGACCATCACACAAACCAATTTCCCTTCCTTCCATTGACTCCATTTATACCTCATGCTAACTTGGCAAGCAGCATAATCAAGGATGAGTCACACTCTGGCTACCTTTTTTTCCCCTCTCCCATCGGGCAAAAGGTATAGAAGTGTAAAAACGCACACCTCCGGATTCAGGGACAGTTTCTTCCCAGCTGTGATCAGGCGACTGAATCATCCTACCACAACCAGAGAGCAGTAATGAACTACAATCTACCTCATTGGTGACCCTCGGACTATCTTTGATCGGACTTTACTGGCTTTACCTTGCACTAAACATTATTCCCTTATCAGGTATCTGTGCACTGTGAATAGCTCGATTGTGATCATGTATTGTCTTACCGCTGACTGGTTAGCACACAACAAAAGCTTTTCACTGTACCTCAGACCACATGACAATAATCTAAACTGAACTGAACTGAACCGAACTGAAATAAACACTGTTTAAAAATTCAAATATGCAACAGAATTAAAGTGTTTGGTAAACCTTGCAAATGCTTGCATACACAATATGCCATTTTAAAATTTGTTTAACTGGGTTTACCTCAATGAAAAAATCTATTTAACATCTATATACTAAAACTCTCATTTGTTTGTTTGTTTGTTCCTGAACTACAGCCAAAACAGTACACGATAGCGCAACAATTTTAGGCCCACCTTACTCATCGTCGTCCCTTTGGTGCTAATGGAATTGAAATCGGTGTTATATTTTTTAAGTTATTCACATTTTAAAGTTTAAATCTATCTCCTACAGAGGGAGGGAAGGAGAGGGTTGGAGGGAAGGGGGGAGGGGGATGGAGGGAGGGGGGTGAGAGAGGGAGGGGGAGGAGGGAGGATAAAGGGGGTTGAGGGGGATGGCTTGGGGGGGAGGAGAAGGGGGAGAGGGGAAGGAGGAGGGGAAGGGGGAGGGGAGGGGGGTGGAGGGAGGGGGAGGGGGGGTGGTAGGGGAGGAGGGAGGGGGAGGAGGGGAGGGGAGGGGGGAAGGGGAGAGGAGGGGGGGAGGAGGGAGGGGGAGGGGGGGAGAGGGGGAGGGGGAGAGGGGGGAGAGGGAGGAGGGTGGAGGGGGGGAGGGTGGGGAGGGTGGAGGAGAGGGTGCTGCACCAATGCAGGAGAGGTTTGGGCCCAACTTGGTCTAGATATATTTTAAAAGCCAAAAAAATAAGCCACAATTTCCAAATCTGCATTGCAATAAATATTATATTTGCAGTACTCTGCATTTTCTCAATGTGACTATCGATCCATCATAACATTTCTGGTTGCTTTACAGATGTGCCATGCTTGAGCTAATCATTAAATAAAATATATGTAGGGAAATAACTGCAGATGCTGGTACAAATCGAAGGTATCACAAAATGCTGGAGTAACTCAGCGGGTCAGGCAGCATCTAGGAGAGAGGGAATGGGTGATGTTTCGGGTCGAGACCCTTCTTCAGACTGATCAAATAAAATTAAATTAAATATATACTGTATTTCGCAAGACAACACTAAAAAATCCAATTAACGCAGAGGCTTATTTGGATCCTTTCAATAGTCGATGGACATCCTTTCTTTGAGAGTGGTAGAGTCACAAGGCATGGAAATGGGCCCTTTGACATAATATCGTGCTGACCAAAGTGCTCCTTCTAAGCATGTCCCATTTGCCTGCATTTAGCCCCTATCCCTCCGAACGTTTCCAATTCATGTACCTGTCCAAGTGCCTTTTAAATGTTGTTATGGTACCTGCCTCAACTATCTTCTCTGGCAGCTTGGTCCATATACCCACCACTTGCCGACTGAAAATGTTGCTCCTCAGATTCCTATTAAATCTTGCCCCCTCACCTTAAACCTAATACGTCCGGTTATTGATTCCCCTACCCTGGTTAAAAGTCTCTTTGCATTCATGCTATCTATTCCATGATTTTATACACCTCTGTAAGGTCACCCCTCAGCTTCCTGAGCGCAAGGACTGAAGTTCTAGCCTGCGCAAACTTTCCCTTTTGCTCAACCATTTCAAGTCCTGGCAACATGATTTTATAAATTAAAAATTAAAATTTCTTGTCACTAAATGTGATCATCTTCACATCCACAAATAATATTGGAGCCTAAACACAGACAGACATGGGCCATCTCCATACCTTAGGTTTTCCTGGTTCACGAGAGTATGCTGTGTGAAGTTCTGTAAATACACCTTTATTCTTTGCATGGATGGTCTCGTCTCGATAGATGTGGTCAATTTGCGATTGCCGGCAGCCAAACACAAGTGTCATGGGACTTGCTTTCCCACCTAAAATTACATAAAATAAGATTATAAACTTTCTTGGAGAAATGTAGCTAGAATCATTCTGACACCAGGGGGAGGTAGATATCTTTCAGCTCCTGGTTTCTTTGTAAAACAATTTAAGGAGGATGTAAAGTGACCTAACAATTTGCTCCTCCTCGTTTTATGTTGGGCTGATTGTATCTCTGGACAATTGAAAGAGAAGTTTGTTTATCACTGAAGTTCATGGAGACAACATTGAGCAGCATTTAGAATGAAGAAATTGTACATATAAGGAAAGACTGAGAGATATGGTTGAAGAAAGGTCTCGACCCAAAACGTCCCCCTTTCCCTCTCTCCGAGATGCTGCCTGACCTGCTGAGTTACTCCAGCATTTTGTGATACCTTTGGTTGAATGTGGAGTCAGATTAGCTTCAAAGACTGGTCAGAGTGGATGATGAGAGGAGATCTCTGGCATAAAGAAGAATGAAATGCTCCATAATATCCCACCCCTTCTCCCATTGCTTTCCCCATTCATATCAATGACCACATCCAGTTTAGCCATTCACTTTTTTTTGAAATGTAGCCCCTCAGTGGGAGTTGCTTAACAAGGTTGGATATCTTTCCAGTTCCCCCCTTTACAAACACAAATGACTGTAGATGCTGTAATCATGAGCAAAAAGCATACTGCTGGAGTAACTCAGCAGGCCTGGCAGCATCTGTGAAGGGAAATGGGTCGACAATATTTTGACTGAGATTTGAGTCTGAAGAAGGGTTCCGACCCAAAATGGTGCCTGTCCGTTTCCCACCCCAGATGCTGCCCGACACTCTGAAGTTCCCCAGCAGTCTGTTTTTCCCCTCTCTCGATGGTGCTATGCTGGTGACTTACCTTTGTGTTCGACATAATGCATGCGCTGCTGCCAGAAGCTTCTGAAGGGCGCAATTCCTGTTCCTGGGCCAATTAAGACGCAAGGAGCCAACGGATCTTCTGGTAACCTGAAAGATGGTGCGCTGCATCGAAATACACACACTGAGTTAATGCAGGTCTTCGTTATTGGGGACAAATATTGCTCAGTTTTAATTGAAGGTATTTATTCACAAAATGCTGGAGTAACTCAGCAGGTCAGGCAGCATCTCAGGAGAGTAGGAATGGGCGACGTTTCGCGTCGAGACCTTGACTTCAGTCTGAAGAAGGGTCTCGACCCGAAACGTCACCCATTCCTTCTCTCCTGAGATGCTGCCTGACCTGCTGAGTTACTCCAGCATTTTGTGAATAAATACCTTCGAT
Organism: Rhinoraja longicauda; assembly: GCF_053455715.1. Classification (NCBI taxonomy): domain Eukaryota; kingdom Metazoa; phylum Chordata; class Chondrichthyes; order Rajiformes; family Arhynchobatidae; genus Rhinoraja; species Rhinoraja longicauda. Next base: position 31,797,608 of record NC_135977.1, read on the forward strand.
TTGTACCAGCATCTGCAGTTATTTTGTTACACGCTCAGTTTTAATTGTTGAATGATCCTTCGATTATTGATTTGTGCATGTGACACACATGACAATAAAGAAGCCATTGACTATTGATATTTATGGCAGCGTATTTCCATGTTTTCTGGTTATTCAGATCGTTTCATTGTAAAGCTAGTAGCCCGTTTAGTGAATATGCTATGTTGGAGCCAAGGGGCGCAGCTGGTAGAGCTGCGGCCTCAGTGTCAGAGACCTGGGTTCAATCCCCACCTCTGCTGCTGTCTGTGTGGTGATTGCATGTTCCCCCCTGTGACCACGTGGGTTTTCTCTGGGTGCTCCAGTTTGCTGCGCTGTAAATTGGCCGCTGTAAATCGTCCCTGGTGTGGAGATGATGGGTGTTGATGGGAACATGGGAGGAATAGAAAATGTGTTGAGTGGTTGGTTGATGGTTGGTGTGGACTCTGTGGGATGAAGTCCCTGTTTGGTACTGTTTCTTCCTACTATGCTAAGAAGGTTTTTCTTCGATACAGTAACTGTTCCATTCTCTCAGGAACCATGAAGCCCTCTTTAATCAGTGGCTTATTATCGGATTTTGTTCAAGTAAAATTAGAGAAAATCAGATGAATACTGCAACCCATATAGCTAAGGTCCAGCAAGGAAGAATCCAGGTGCTTGAAGCCAGGAACTACTTGGGCCCACTGCCACTATGATGATAAATAGTAAAGTAGAGTGGAAGCAACCAAAATAGTCACCAACCATCCAGAGTGCAATCATCAATAATCTCCTTCAACAATGAATGCAGGTAAAATAATCCTTCCTGTAATCTTGTTTCATATTAAAATCAGAGATCCTGGTCATGTTCACAAGATCTACTCACTGCAATTTCTACATGGTGAAACAAAAATGGCCTTTAATAAAATCTGACAATGTGCACTTTAACCACATGTGATTTTTTTTCTATTACAAATCTCAAATTGTGGAGTACAGAGGCAAATAAATAAATGGCGGGTCTTTGTCTCAAACATTATGGAGGGCACTACAAGAGTTTCATTGTTCTGTTTCGTGTTCAGTAAACACTCGTGAAATTCCTGAAGCTTTCTTGAAACTCTTGAACTCAATCAGTGCACAACCTTTGGTCTTGAAAAAAACCTTGTCTTATACTTTAATCCAGAGAGCTATTATTCTTTTTTGTTTTTAACCAGCATCATCGTCTTTTCCCACACTCAATATAAACTTTAGGGGTCCTGTGCAAAGTTGGGATTGTGACTAATGGACATAAATGGTTCATGAAGGTTCAATTTAATTGTGGGCTTGAATGGCCATGATCTTCCCCCTACCATTGCTCGGTCCATGAGAACTCAAAGTCCATGTGACATCGCATCCACACTTTTCTAGAGTTTACTTGTTAGTATGCGTGGAGTCTGGAGAAAGAAAATCAACACCTTTCCTCCAGTTAACCAGGAATGCGCGGAATGGTCTTGACTGCCTGACTGCCAACTGTTTAGAGGTAGAAACGTTCTCAAGAACCATGGTGGTTCGTTGCACTTCTACCTCACATCGAACTTCCAATGGAGCTTGCTCATCTTCTGTGCCGCTGAACTTGCATGACATTGACCGCAGACGAGCAGAAGACCACGTGAAAGGTCTTCACACATGCTGATGATGTGCTCGCTCCTGATTACAGGTGACATCTGGGCTAAGTGTTTTTAAAAATTAAATATAATAACAAAAGAACGCAAATTTGATTTGATGAAGTTTTAAAATTAAAACAACAAGCAAATTTAACAAGTACGGGTCGTAGCACCAGCAATCTATCTTCCAATTTCCCATTTAACTAATTTCTATATCAGTGGGTTTGAAAGTGGTACCATACTATAGCAGAGTTTAGTGATGGTTGATAAGTGAAGTAAATTTATATAAAATGCATATTAATTTCTTGATTATAACCAATTGTTTTAAGAATACTCTTCTAATTCACAAATAGAAATATCTAGTCTTTTTTCATCAGCTTGTAACCATATTTCTTCAAGTCCTTTACCAACCAAGGACTTCATGGTCGAGAGGATGGGGGATTGAAGATTTAATCTGAAAATGTGAAAACTATTAGTCTAGGCTTTTTGAAAGTCTATTTTTATTATCTTCTTTTTATGTGATTAAAAGGGACAAACAGTGAGATCTTGAATAACCTGATCATAAAACTGCAGATCACCCTTTATGGTTTAATGGATTTGTTAACAAAGGTTCATCCAGTCATTTTCACTTATATCCCATTAAAACTTTTTTTTTTAAACAAGTCTGTATCTTCATTACTGTGCAAAAAATCCTTTCAAGTGCAATTATTAAAGCCCCGAAAGCACCTGTACCAGGAGCGGTTTCAAAAGTCACGCAGTGAATCAGTATTTGCACAAAGTCAGGGCCATCACTGATATCAGCATAGTGTTTGTGTCCTTTAATCAAGGGGAAGGTTCACTTACTTACTCTAACATGTATCACTGCATCCATTAAAGATTCACAGAGGGAGCTCACTGAAGCCTGGCCATAACCCCCCCCCCCCTCCTCCTCCTCCCTCCTCCCCCCATCGCCCCTCTCCCCCCCCCCCCCCCCCCCCCATCCACACTGTGATGGGGTCTCCCACCACTCCATGGCTCTGAGTGTTTGACTGATTGCCAATAATGGAGGCATTCTGTCAATGCAAAGGCTGGGTGATTGCACTTAGACACTGTGGAAGGCTCAGGCTGCAGTGAGACACTGCTGGATCAATGGGAGGCCAGGTGGAAGGCTGGCAAATGGTCAGTTTCCCACAACCCCGGAAAGAAAAGCCTACAACGACCCACAGTTACTGCTCTGAACACTCACTGTGCTTGGACACTCTGACACCATATCTGGACCCAGTAACCAAGGAACATTTGCATGAGAAAAGGGATTGTGCTTACACACACCACCACACACCACCACACACCACACATGCACACACAAAGAAAAGCCTGACCCATCTTTGCCATCATTTCGTTCCAAATTCATGCAAGAACGTGCCACAAGAATCTCTGAACTTCAGAGAACTTAAATTTCATCCTTTTTCGAAAGCTAATTACCCTCTGACAAAGCACGGCACCATTTCGTCCATGTCAATCCTGTTCAGCCACGAAGAGCAGACCCCATGATGTAACGATCCTTCACCATCTGTAAACAAAGATAACAGCTCATTGTCAGGGCCTAAGTGTAAAGTGAAGATAGACACAAACAGCTGGAGTAACTCAGCGGGTCAGGCAGCATCTCTGGATAAAAGGAATAAGTGACTTCTTCAGACTGAAGAAGGGTCTTGGCCCATAATGTCACCTATTCCCAGGGGGTGCAGTGTTGCCGGGGCTCACTGGAGCGCCGCTCCGGCACCTCACTGGAGCGCCGCTCCGGCACCTCACTGGAGCGCCGCTCCGGCACCTCACTGGAGCGCCGCTCCGGCACCTCACTGGAGCGCCGCTCCGGCACCTCACTGGAGCGCCGCTCCGGCACCTCACTGGAGCGCCGCTCCGGCACCTCACTGGAGCGCCGCTCCGGCACCTCACTGGAGCGCCGCTCCGGCACCTCACTGGAGCGCCGCTCCGGCACCTCACTGGAGCGCTGCTCCGGCACCTCACTGGAGCGCCGCTCCGGCACCTCTGGAACAAAAAGCACAAATAAACAGCGGGGTATCCCTGGCACCTAAACAATTCGCACCGCAACACTGCCTATTCCTTTCATCCAGCGATGTTGTCTGACCCCCTGAGTTACTCCAGCTTTTTGTGTCTATGTTTGGTTTAAACCAACATCTGCAGTTCCTTCCTACACATTTCTACTTTTGAAGATATTGGAGCATGTATCAGCTGTTTCCTTTGAGCAAATGGAGAGTGTTACGTCTATTTTGTGTGTTTGAAGTGGCACAGGGAGGGATTGGCGATCTAGCATTGAGACAGAGCGTTAAATTGGTTTCACTTTGTAACCGTGAGGTGTGCCATGCACAGGTTTTGTCACCTGCTCTCTGCATTGTATTTGCAATAAAACGCTTATATAGAAGTTAAACGATTTGTGGAAATCTACACTTCTTACATCCACAATCATAATGAACCAGCATGGACCAGAGGAACCTATGACCTACCCCAGCCCTCAGATTGTATGTTTGTATCTCAATGAGCAAAAACAATGGTGCAAACCAATCTAATTACTTTTAAAAAAATCATTCACCAATTTATTATGTTTTTATGAGCTCCTCCCAATGGGTGTTGAGGCTGGAAGTGGCAGCCGTTGTGCACACCAAAAATGAGTCAATCTACCCCTGCGCAACCCAGGGTTGGCACGGTGGCGCAGCGGTAGAGTTGCTGCCTTACAGCGCTTGCTGCCCGGAGACTGGGGTTTGATCTGGGCTTTGGGTGCTGTCTGCATGGAGTTTGAACATTCTCCCCGTGACCGCGTGGGTTTTCTCCGAGATCTTCGTTTTCATCCACATGATCCATATGATAAACACTGAGGTTTAGGTAAGCGAATGGAAACTGGCCCTGTAGCTCACCAAGTCCATTGCAAGCCCTGATCACAGTAGTTCTGTGTTATCTCACATCCACATCCACGCCCTATGCACAAGGGGCAATTTACAGAAGCCAATTATCCTGCAAGCCCGCAGGACTTTGGAACGTGAGAGCAAACCCCATGGACAGAGGTGAAGAAATATCAAAATACTCTTGACAGGTATTGTTAACCCAAACAATAGCTCAGTAAAAACATGTAGTGAACCCTCAAGGCACTATGAAACTCCCAGAGGCAAGACAACCTGTGCATTGTGCTAAGTTTGCCAATCCCACCCTTTACCAAGTAAAAGATATTTACCTGTTGAAATATAGTTTGAGGGGATTAACTCCAAAGGTGCAGACTAGAATGATGGAGTTGCAGGATTTGGCTACATTCTCATTTCTTTGACTTGGATATTTCCTCACACCTTCTCGGTCCTTACCCAAGCTACGCACAAGACAGCAATAGTTCAAATAGCAGCTAATAAAATTAGACTTTGGTTTCCTCCCACACTCCAAAGACCAAGTCAAGTCTGGTCTACTTTATTTGTCACATACATATACAAGATGTGCAATGAAATGAAAGTGGCAATGCCTGCGGATTGTGCTAAACTACAAAACAGAATAGAATTATTTTTTTTAAAGACACAACACAAAGAAAAAGAATACAGTAAATTAGTCCCTGGTGATATGAGAGTTGACAGTCCTGATGGCCGGTGGGAAGAAACTCTGTCTCATCCTCTCTGTTTTCACAGCGTGACAGCGGAGGCGTTTGCCTGACCGTAGCAGCTGGAACAGTCTGATGCTGGGGTGGTAGGGGTCCCGCATAATGTTGCTGGCTCTGGATCTGCACCTCCTGAAGCACCTCCGGACAAGATGCTTTCTACAGCCCCAGAGTAGAAGCACTGAAGGATCCTCAGAGAGACTCGGAATTTCCCCAGCTGTCTGAGATGGTAAAGGCGCTGCCTTGCCTTACTCACCAGTACAGCAATGTGTGTTGCCCATGTCAGATCCTCTGTGATGTGGACTCCCAGGTATTTAAAGCTGCTCACCCTATCCACAGTAATCCCATTTATCTCCAGTGGCGTGTACGTCCTCGGATGTTGAGCCCTTCTAAAGTCCACAATCAGTTCCTTAGTTTTTGAGACATTCAAGAGGAGGTCAGGATTGAACCTGGGTCTCCAGTGTTGTGAGGCAGAAGCTCTACCAGCTGCACCACTGTGCCGCCCTTTACACCACTATGCCGCCCTTACTCTTCTCAGCTCTCAGGTTATTCCAAGGCAAGAGTAGCACCCTGTAAGTGCCCGAGAGAGTCAACGTTTCATTGATTAGGGTTTAACTGCCCCCAGAGATCCAGAAGAGACTCCAGAATGTTGCTGCATGCTTACTCCCTCAGCCACCACTCCATGGTCTTTGTGAACCTGTTTTGCAGCAATAGCTGGAAGGCATTGGGTTTGCAAGTAGTTGCACAATGCCCTTGTTGTGTATCTGTGATCCTTCGCTCCTCTCGGCCCTTCCAGGAATACTGAACAAATTTATCTTCAGGTGCAAAGCCCAGAAAAGTAAATCATCCCTTAAGTTTCCTGGATTCATAGTGAGGATGGTAAATTCATGTTTGCAGCTTGTGAAACAGGAACACACTCTTTTGTTCACACAGGTGTCATTAGCAACTGGTGTGATGAGACGCGCATTCCACCTTCCACAATCTTTCAAGTCTTTCAGTACTATCTGGACGTCACAACTCCACCCACTCCACTTCTCCTGCAGCAGTTTGCTCTCCTGGCAAAGGATGACCAGCAGAAGGTAAGACTTGAAGTTCTCAGTAAGGTAAATCCTTGCAACTTTGAAGTTTTAATTCATTAAAGTCGGCTTTGAAAAGGACTGCCAGGGCATGAAGCAATATCAAACTATTGTTATTGTTAACTCTAACCTGTAGCCCAGTATAAACATGTAGTGAAACCTCATTCACTATGAAACTCCCAGAGGCAAGAAAACCTGTGGAAGGTGCTCAAAGTTCACTGCACCTTAATTGGTAAATGTGACAATAAATTGATCTGGAAATCTTGGAAATCTTGAACCCCACCCTTTACCAAGTAAAAGACCTGTTGAAATATAGATTGAGGAGATTACCTCCAAAGGTGCAGACTAGAATGCTGGAGTTGCAGGATTTGGTTACATTCTCATTGTTTTGACAAAACCAAACGCATACCCTCAGGACAGGGGGTGCTAACGTCAAGTTGAACATTGAAGGAACCTCACTGATCATGTGGATGGTTTTATGTTCATAAGTGATAAGAGCAGAATTAAGCCATTTGGCCCATCAAGTCTACTCCCACCATTCAATCATGGCTAATCTAACTCTCCCCCTCAACCACGTTCTCCTGCCTTTCCCCCATAACCTCTGACACCCGTGCTAATTAAGAATCTATCTACAATCTGCCTTAAAAATATCCATTGACTTGGCCACCGCAGCGTCCTGTGGCAATGACTTCCACAGATTAACCACCCTCTGACTGAAGAAATTCCTTCTCATCTCCCTGAGGAACGTCCTTTTTATTCAGAGGCTATGACCTCTGGTCCTGGACTCTCCCCTTAGTGAAAACATCCTCTCCATATCCACTCTGTCCAAGCCTTTCACTGTTCGGTAAGTTTCAATGAGATCTCCCCTCATCCTTTAACCTGGATGGTGTTACATTGCCCTTCATGCTTGACTATAATCCATTCAGGATTGGTTCCCTTCCCAAAGCTGCCATGATGTAAGCTTGCAAACAGTTGTCAACATTGTTCTTGTTCTTATCTTTGGACATAATGTTCATACTTCCAGGCCTCTTAAAATTACATATTACAAAACACAGCTGTCTGGCAATGATGAATACTTCTCTGCTACTTTTGATGCATGTACCTCTTGTTTGATACGAAACCACAGCCACTGTGAGGTGAATCTCATCTGGGTACATGTCAGGGGATGAGCTGATTGAGTAATATCGAGGTTGCAGCAGAGGAAGTTGTGTGAGCAGCAGTGTGGCAGGGACTTGTACAGAAGGAAATTCTTCCAGCACTTCCACGATGGTCGGGGTATTGTACCACTTCCATTCCTCGTACTCCTGCAAGCCCTGTCAACGGAAGGCACATTTCTTATCCAGTGTGTTATCATTAAGATTATTAACTATTGAAAGGTGAGATCCATCATAGACTAAAACGATTTCATTATGGTGCAAAAAATGGTAATAAATTAAAAGTTGCTAGAACTCAGAGAAAGCCCTTTTGCTGGATCAGATTTTAAAAAAAACTAGTGCAAGACAGTTTGTTAGAGCAAGCAAAAGCAGACAATGAGAAATTAAAGCTTTGGTGTGTGTGTTAGATTGTTAGTCATTTATTCACAAAATGCTGGGGTAACTCAGCAGGTCAGGCAGCATCTCAGGTGAGAAGGAATGGGTGACGTTTCGGGTCGAGACCCTTCTTCAGACTGATGTCAGGGGGCCGGGACAAAGGAAGGATATAGGTGGAGACAGGAAGATAGAGGGAGAACTGGGAAAGGGGAGGGGGGGAAGAGAGGGACAGAGGAACTATCTAAAGTTGGAGAAGTCAATGTTCATACCGCTGGGCTGCAAGCTGCCCAAGCGAAATATGAGGTGCTGTTCCTCCAATTTCCGGTGGGCCTCACTATGACACTGGAGGAGGCCCATGACAGAAAGGTTAGACTGGGAGTGGGAGGGGGAGTTGAAGTGCTCAGCCACCGGGAGATCAGGTTGGTTAAGGCGGACTGAGCGAAGGTGTTGAGCGAAGCGATCGCCGAGCCTGCGTGTGGTTTCACCGATGTAAAGAAGTTGACATCTCGAGCAGCGGATGCAATAGATGAGGTTGGAGGAGGTGCAGGTGAACCTCTGTCTCACCTGGAAAGACTGTTTGGGTCCTTGGATGGAGTTGAGGGACAGGGGAGGTAAAGGGACAGGTGTTGCATCTGCTGGGGTTGCAGGGGAAAGTGCCCGGGGTTGGGGTGGTTTGGGTAGGAAGGGATGAGTGGACCAGGGAGTTACAGAGGGAACGGTCTCTGCGGAACGCAGAAAGGGAAGGGGATGGGAAGATGTGGCCAGTGGTGGGGTCCCATTGTAGGTGACGGAAATGTTGGCAGATGATATGTTGGATACGCTGGCCTGTGGGGTGGAAGGTGAGAACGAGGGGGATTCTGTCCTTGTTACGAATGAGGGGAGGGGGAGCAAGTGCAGAGCTGCGGGATGTAGAACAGACCCTAGTGAGAGCCTCATCTATAATGGAGGAGGGGAAGCCCAGTTTCCTGAAGAATCTCCCGGTGGCTGAGCACAGTCCACCGATTTGTACCAGCATCTGCAGTTATTTTCTTACAGATTGTTCGTCATGGTGTATGACCAAAACAAAGTCTAATTTTATTGGCTGCTATTTGAACTCTTGCTGTCTTGTGTGTAGCTTGGGTAAGGACCAACAATGTGTGTGGAAATATGAAAGTCAAGTCAAAGAAATGCGAATGTAGCCAAATTCTGCAACTCCAGCATTCTAGTCTGCACCTTTGGAGTTAATTAGTCGATATTTCAACAGGTAAATATCTTTTTCTTGCAATGAACAGGTTTTCTTGCCTCTGGGAGTTTCATAGTGAATGAGGTTTCACTACATGTTTTTACTGGGCTATAGGTTAAGGTTAACAATATCTGTCAAGAGTATTTTGATATTTCTTCACGCCTTAACCAAGCTGCACACAAGTCAGTAATAGTTCAAATAGCAGCTACTAAAAGTAGACTTTGTTTTGGATGCTGGAATATTTTATGTGAAGGAGCACATTTAGCATCTAGCAAATGCCCACCCTTTTGTTTTTCAAAGCCGACTTTAATGAATTAAAACTTCAAGGTTGCAAGGATTTACCTTACTGAGAACTTCAAGTCTTTTCTTCTGCTGGTCATCCTTTGCCAGGAGAGCAAACTGCTGCAGGAGAAGTGGAGTGGGCGGAGTTGTGACGTCCAGATAGTACTGAAAGACTTGAAAGATGGTGGAAGGTGGAATGCGCGTCTCATCACACCAGTTGCTAATGGCACCTGTGTAAACAAAAGAGTTTGTTCCTTCTGTTTCACAAGCTGCAAACATGAATTTACCATCCTCACTATGAATCCAGGAAACTTAAGGGATGATTTACTTTTCTGGGCTTTGCACGTAAAGATAAATTTGTTCAGTATTCCTGGAAGTGCCGAGCCCATGGACTGAAGTAAAGCTGGGAGAGGAGCGAAGGATCACAGATACACAACAAGGGCATTGTGCAACTACTTGCAAACCCAATGCCTTCCAGCTATTGCTGCAAAACAGCTTCACAAAGTCCATGGAGTGGTGGCTGAGGGAGTAAGCATGCAGCAACATTCTGGAGTCTCTTCTGGATCTCTGGGGGCAGTTAAACCCTAATCAATGAAACGTTGACTCTCTCTGGCACTTACAGGGTGCTACTCTTGCCTTGGAATAACCTGAGAGCTAAGAAGAGTAAGGGCGGCATAGTGGTGTAAAGGGCGGCACAGTGGTGCAGCTGGTAGAGCTTCTGCCTCACAACACTGGAGACCCAGGTTCAATCCTGACCTCGAGTACTGTCTGTGTGGAGTTTGCACATCCTCCCTCTGTCCATGGGGTTTGCTCTCACGTTCCAAAGTCCTGCGGGTTTGCAGGATAATTGGCTTCTGTAAATTGCCCCTTGTGCGTAGGGAGTGGATGTGAATGTGAGATAACACAGAACTACTGTGATCAGGGCTTGCAATGGACTTGGTGAGCTACGGGGCCTGTTTCCATTCGCTTACCTAAACCTTAGTGATGGAATGAAAGAGCAGGGCTTCTGTTGGTCTCGTGCTCACCCTGACACATCTTGTGAGATGATGGTTTCACCCAGTGTTTCTGACTGTGCAGAGATGCCCGTGCTTGCAGCGACTGCTGGAGCTATCTCTTGACACACTCTTCAAACTGAACCATTGATGGATCTCCTGTGCCCATCCTCCTCTCCCTCTGACCACAGCACCTCTCCAATACTAGTAAAGTATAATCTAAATAGCAGAAGTTACTACAATTATTGGACTGGCACATTAGTGCAGCTAATTAAGCTGCCGCCTTGAAGCTATTACGACAAGACTCAACCCTGACCTCCTGTGCTTTCTAAGTGGAGTTTGCACATTCTTCCTGTGACCTTGTGGGATTCCCTTCAATGGTCTGATTTCCTCCCATATCCCAAGTCATGTACGTTTGCTGGGTTAATTTATCTGTAAATTGTCCCTGGTGTGTAGGTGAGTGGTGGAATTTGAGGGGAGTTGCTGGGAATGTGGAGAGAATAAAATGGGATTAACATAGGATTATTGCAAATGAGTGGTTGATAGTTGCAACATTCTCTGGGTTGAAGGGTTTGTATGACTCAAGTACTCTATCAGATATGATGGGCATATGCACCTCTCATGTTTACTAAAATAACTCTCAAACAGCCCAAATTGTCTATATGAGACCATATCATTGTGCCTGAAATTGTCACAGTTTATGTGCGGGCTATCGGATATTTTTCTATGAAATCTCAGATAATAATAATAATAATAATAATGCATTACATTTATATAGCGCTTTTCAAACACTCAAAGACGCTTTACAGGGATTACTAGAACATAGAGAAGAAAATAAATAGATAAATAAGTAAACGAACAGAAAAAGGAGACAGAAGGTGAGGTGACGGTCAGTGGTTGAAGGCAGTACTGAACAGGTGAGACTTCAGTGATGTTTTGAATGTGGTGAGTGAGGAGGAGTCTCTGACGGTTTGGGGTAGTGAGTTCCAGAGGGTGGGAGCAGCGATGGAGAAAGCCCTGTCCTCCCAAGATCTGAGTTTGGTCCGGATGGGGGGGGACAGGAGGTTGGCAGCGGCAGAGCGGAGGGTGCAGGTGGGAGTGTGCCTGTGGAGGAGGTCAGTCAGGTAGGATGGGGCCAGGTTATGGAGGGCTTTGTAGGTCATGAGGAGGATTTTGTACTGGATTCTCTGGGGGATGGGGAGCCAGTGGAGCTTGTAAAGGACGGGGGTGATATGGTCACGGATCGGGGTGTGGGTGAGTAGACGGGCAGCGGAGTTTTGAATGTATTGAAGTTTACTGATGATTTTTGAGGGTGAGCCATAGAGGAGGCTGTTGCAGTAGTCCAAACGGGAGGTGATGAAGGCGTGGATGAGGGTTTCTGCAGCTGTGGAGGAGAGGGATGGACGGAGACGGGCAATGTTTTTGAGGTGGAAGAAGGCTGTCTTGGTGATGTCAATAGTCAATAGTCAATAGTCGTTTATTTGTTACATACACATAAATGTGTAGTAAAATGAAACATTACCCGCAGTTGAACAATAAGACCAATAAGATTAATCAATAAAAATGCAATAACACATACAATCACAACTAACACCAAACAAAAAGAAACATCCATCACAGTGAGTCTCCTCCAGTCCCTCCTCACTGTGATGGAAGGCCAGAATGTCTTTTTCTCTTCCCTGCCGTCTTGTCCCGCGGTCAGGCTGTTGGAGTTGCCACGTCGGGGCGGTCGGGGCTCCCGATATTGAAGCCCCCGCTGGGCGGTGAAAAAAAATCCCGCGGCCTATTTCAGGCCGCGCCGGATGGTGAAAGGTCCGTGGCGGGCAGACCCAAGCCCCGCGATTCGGGGCGGGCGAACACGTTGCCTCTGCCGCTGCCGGAGCTCCCGATGTCGGCCCCCATCCAGGGGCCTGCGGGCTTCCGACGTCCACGCGGCCCGCGCCGGAGCCTCCGGAGACGAGTCGCAGCCGTTCCCGCAGCATTCGCAGGCAGCCAGCACCGCAGGTGGTGAGTCCGGACCGCGGCTCTGCGAACCAGAGACCCAGGTGGTCCCAGGTGCATGGCCGGTGGTAGGCCGCAACGGGAACGGAGACACGGCACAGAACAAAGGTCGCGTCTCCGTTCTGGAGAGAGAATGTTACAGTTACAGTTCCCGTTCCCTCCCACCCCCCCAAAACATACCATACAACACTACATCATATTAACACTACAATTGAGACAAAAACAACAAAAAACACAAAAGACAGACGGACTGCAGGCAGATGTGTTTGTCGAAGGAGAGGGTTTGATCAAAGATGATTCCAAGATTCCGGATGTGAGGGGAGGTGGATACTGGGAGACCATCAATATTGAGGATGAAGTTTTGGGTGGATTTGGTGAGCGTTTTTGGACCAATGATGATGATTTCGGATTTGTTGCAGTTGAGTTTGAGGAAATTTGATTGAAGCCAAGATTTTATTTCAGTGATGTGTGTGAATTACCTAAAGCTGTGGTTTTCTCTTCCAAAATCTGAACCTTGATGATCTTATTTGCCGGCGGTGCATCTTCTAATCGGTTGATCAAGGCATTGACCAAATTCTCATGGTTGCCAGGAAAGACACAAAGGTGGTCACCAGGCTGGTATCTCAATTCCTTCAGATAGTCTGTGTGTATCTGCAGTAGTATTGTGGACCGGCTACATGGAAAGACAGAACAATGCTTCAAACATCTGGATTAAACACGACACACAACCTCCATCTCTGTTTCGAAAGTAGACACAAAATGCTGGAGTAACTCAGCGGGTCAGACAGCATCTCAGGAGGGAAGGAATGGGTGATGTTTTAGGTTGAGACCCTTCTTCAGACTGATGTCAGGGTAGGGGGTGGGACAAAGATAGGATGTAGTAGGAGACAGGAAGACAGTGGGAGAACTGGGAAGGGGGAGTGGAAAGAGAGGGACAGAGGAGCTATCTAAAGTTAGAGAAATCAATGTTCGTACCGCTGGGGTGTAAACTGCCCAAGCGAAATATGAGATGCTGTTCCTCCAATTTGCGGTGGGCCTCACTATGACAATCGAGGAGGCCCATGACAGAAAGGTCAGACTGGGAGTGGGAGGGGGTGTAGAAGTGCTGAGCCACCGGGAGACCAGGTTGGTTAAGGCAGAATGAGCGAAGGTGTTGAGTGAAACAATCGCCTAGCCTGCGTTTGGTCTAGCGATCGTTTCGAGACCAATAGCAGGCTCGGCGATCGTTTCGCTCAACACCTTCGCTCAGTCCATCTTAACCAACCTGATCTCCATGTACCTGTCCAAATCGCTTTTAAATGTTCTAATAGGACCTACTTCAACCACTCCCTATAACAGGTGGTTCCAAATACATACCACTCTCTGTGTGAAAAAGGTGAGCCTCCATTCTCCTTTCACCTTAAACCTCTGCCCTCTAGTTCATAATACCCCAATTGTGGCTGATTCCACCGCATCCTCTGGCAGAATGTTCTAGATATCAACCACTCGCTGTATAAAAAATGTTCCCCTCAGATCCCCGTTAAAACTCCTTCCCGCTTTAAAACTGTGCCCTCTTATTTCTGATACCCATCAGTTTCAAAGGAATTTGAGTGACCAACAAAAATTCTAACATCTTCAGCACCACTTCAATTGTGGAAACATAGAAACATAGAAAATAGGTGCAGGACTAGACCCTTCGGCCCTTTGAGCCAGCACCGCCATTCAATATAATCATGGCTGATCATCTAAAATCAGCACCCCGTTCCTGCCTTTTCCCCATATCCCTTGATTCCGTTAGCCCTAAGAGCTAAATCTAACTCTCTTTTGGAAACATCCAGTGAATTGACCTCCACTGCCTTCTGTGGCAGAGATTGCCACAGATTTACAACTCTCTGGGTGAAAAAGTCTTTCCTCATCTCAATCATAAATGGCCTACCCCTTATTCTTAAACCATGACCCCTGGTTCTGGACTCCCCCAACATGGGAAACATATAACAGTGTGAAGTGGGCCTTTTAGCATCTGAGTATATGTGTTCCATGACAAGACAGTATGGTTAGCAGTGGAACCTTACGCTACATGTTTCTGTATTAACCTACAAACCTAGTCAGCTTTGGAGGGAATGGACCATGTCTTCATCTTGGATATCTGGTGCCTCTCTGATAGTCCTGGATCACTCTTGGCAATCTCATCTCTTGGAGATATGGCTTCATGTTCCACTCCTTGGTATCAAACACCTGATCTACAGTGGCATTGCAAGGCAATATTGAGGAAGTTGTGCTATTAGATAACGTGGTGTGGAGAAGTCCAGACTTCTCTTTCAGTTGACTGGGAATGATGCCATGTCAATGTTGTGGTAGTGCGGAGAGTTCCCAGCAGTACCCAAGCTATGTATCAACCAACATCACTATCCACTTATTAACTGTTAAAACGTGAATGCAGAACTTAAATGTAAATACATATAAAAATAGCGACAACGTTCTGAAGAAGGGTCTCGACCTGAAACGTCACCCATTCCTTCTCTCCAGAGATGCTGCCTGTCCCGTTGAGTTACTCCAGCATTTTGTGTCCATCTCTGACAACATTTGAAAAGTAGTTTCCTGTTTGAAAATTTATTAAAGGAATTCTCGAGATTTTTAAAGATTTGCATATCTCCAACCGTGTTTTTCAGCTTATAAATATGACATAATCCCTCACGCTCAGTGGGAGCAGCAAGGCAACAAGCACTAAATAATATTTTAACGTGAAGGACATGATTAAATAAAAAGGTTTATTCCAAAGAAGCAAACGTGTAGTACCTGGATTTTGGATTTTGTAAGTTCCGTCGGGATAATAATCTTGCAGCAGAAACTTTCCTTCTATGAATGCTATGGAGAGCTTTGCCAAAAGGAAACATTCAAAAGGTTATTTATAACAATCAAAAGATAATAATTAAAAGGGTGCAAGCTATTTTTTATTAACACATACCTTGTGCGAGGTCGGGCGCTGTAGCTTGATAGGCCAGGCGGAATTTATCGCTCTTCCAACTGCGATCATTAATAATTAAGGAGTCGTTGGCTTTCTCAATATTGACGTCATCCCCCACACAGAATACATCGCAGGCAGCCTAAAAGCAGCATAGAGTCACAGAGTCACAGTCATAGAGTCACAGTCATAGAGTCGCAGAGTCATAGAGTCACAGAGTCATAGAGTCACAGAGTCATAGAGTCACAGTCATAGAGTCACAGTCATAGAGTCACAGTCATAGAGTAACCGAGTCACAGTCACAGAGTCATAGAGTCGCAGTCATAGAGTCGCAGTCATAGAGTCACAGTCACAAAGTCACAGTTACAGAGTCACAGTCATAGAGTCACAGAGTCACAGTCACAGAGTCACAGAGTCACAGAGTCATAGCATCATAGAGTCATAGAGCTGTACAGCAAGGAAACTGACCCATCAGTCACCTTTAACATGCAGACCAAGTTGGCATATTGGACTAGTCTCATTTCGGTCTATTTGTCCATTCCCCTGTAAACCTTTCATATATATATATATATATAAGAAAATAACTGCAGATGCTGGTACAAATCGATTTATTCACAAAATGCTGGAGTAACTCAGCAGGTCAGGCAGCATCTCGGGAGAGAAGGAATGGGTGACATTTCAGGTCGAGACCCTTCTTCAGACTGATGTCGGGGGGCGGGAAAAGGAAGGATATAGGTGGAGACAGGAAACTATATATATATCTGTCCAAATGTCATTTAAAATTATAATTTATTCTGCTTTTGTAGCTCCCCTGGCGACTCATTTTCAGAAAGTAAAATTAATGCCTTTGGTCAATAATCTTTCATTAACATAGAACATAAAATAGTGCAGGAATGGACCAGCCCACACAATCCTGCCAAACATGATGCCGTTAAATTTACCTCACACATCTCCTTTAATCTTTGCCCCTCTGACTAATGCTATGATCTCTCGACGAGCATTTTCACCCTGTGATAAAGAGTTCTGACTGTTTACCCTATCTATGCTTCTCATAATTTTATATACCTGTGTCAGGACTCCCCACAGCCTCCGACATTCTAGAGAAAACAATCCAAGTTTGTGCAACTTCTCCTAACTTCTAATACCTTCTCTGCACAGATAATACCCTCTCTGGTTTCTCACACTGCAAAGATGTACAGGTTTGTAGATTAGCTGACTTTGGTTAAAAATTGTCCCTTGTGTGTAGGATAGTGTTAGTGTACGAGGTGACCGCTGTCTCGTGGGCAGAAGGGCCTGTTTCCATGCGGTATCTCTAAAGTCTAAATGTTTCAATCTAATGTGTCAGGCATCATCTGTGGAGAACATGATTAGGTGACGTTTCGGGTGAGGACCTTTCTTTAGACATTCCAATCTTGGTCAATCTTCCCTGTACATTTTGTATATTTTCATTTACATTGAAATTTGATATTAGAAACATAGAAAATAGGTGCAGGAGGAGGCCATTGTTCAATTTATGCTATTTGTTTCATTCAAAATTAGGTTTAGTGAGTGAGATGAGACAGATTTAGTTTTAAAATGTTAATAGTTATGTAGGAAAATATAATAACCTTGAAAACTTTCCGAGCCCATATTCGAAATGATTCCTCCTGTCCACGGAGTTCATCCCCCTCACCCATCTTCATAATTCGTTCTCCACCAAATTCTTCAAGTAGGGTGTCAACAGCACAAGCAAAAGCACAGAAATGTGAATAAACTCGAGAACCAAGACCAAAGACAGAAAATCTGCAAAACAATACAATCACACTTAGCATTTAATACAGGCACGTCATTATTTATGCTCTTTTGCACATTTTAATTACAAAAGGCAGCAAACAAGAATCTGTGTAAACAGTTTGTCAGCTTTTGTTGGGGTAGTTAGGCTGGCAAACACTGTGAGTTAGAAAAACACTGTGGGTTTGCTTTCCAATGCTCCTTTTCCATTGCACAGATTGAAGTGTATTCCAGTCATTTTTTGAGCATTTTATTTCAATATCATTTATGTGATGTATATGTGATGTAAATGCCAGTGCCCCCTTGAGGCCAAGAGCAGAAGCTGGCCAATGGGCTTGTGCCTTGTGACTGAGGTCAGATGACCTTCTAGGGCCAATGGGCTTGTGCCTTGTGACTGAGGTCAGGTGACCTTCTAGAAGTTTCCTGGTGAAGGATCAGTAATAAAATCTTCTTACAAGATGTCGGGCGTATATTCATTGTGCTAGCCACAACAGGGTCTTACAGAGGACATTACAGTTTAGTTTAGTTTAGTTTGGAGATTCAGCACGGAAACAGGCCCTTCGGCCCACCGAGTCCGCACCGACCAGCAATCCCCACACATTAACGCTATCCTACACGCACTAGGGACAATTTTACACTGATACCAAGCCAATTAACCTGCAAACCTGTACGTCTTTGGAGTGTGGCACGAAACCAAAGATCTCGGAGAAAACCCACGCGGTCACGGGGAGAACGTACAAACTCCATACAGACTACACCCGTAATCGGGATCGAACCCAGGTCTCCGGTGCTGTAAGGCAGCAACTCTACCTTGTTAACACCAATTGGTATACTTTCCAGGTAGATCATCTCTCTCCTGAAGTTCAACCAGCTCAATCTCCCCACATGTCAACCACTTCACCCTAGGAAACAACCTTGAAGAATTTTAAACTGCTGTTTCAGAAATATTGGTTTGGAAGTAATTACCTCACATTGGCTAAGGGACCTGTACTCCCAAAGTTGTCTCTGTGTTCTGGTTCATCACTTGAAGATTTCCGGGCATCTGTGACTGAGGATATACTGTTGAAGCGAACTTTATAACCCCTGAAGAGAGCATAGATACATTTATTTTAGTTTAGTTTTGAGATACAGCGTGGAGATGGGCCCATCAGCCCACTGAGTCCGCACCGGCCAGCAATCCTTGCATATTAACACTATCCTACACACACTAGGGCCAATTTACAATTTATACTAAGCCAGTTAACCCACAAACCTGTACGTCTTTGGAATGTGGGAGAAAACCGAAGATCTCGGAAAAAACCCACACGGTCGCAGGGAGAACATACGAACTCCATACAGACAGCACCCGTAGTCAGGATCGAACCCGGGTCTCTGGCGCTGTATGCACTGTCAGGCGGATACTCTACTGTTGCGCCACTAGGCCGCTCTGTCATAAAAACTGATTCACTAATATCATAGTAATTATATCTTCAGTTCACAGATAATCATTTGGCTTGGGTCTGACGATTTTAAAAGAGAATTAGCGATAATAATGTTTCAATCTCACTCACTGTCCTTTGGCTGATTTTGAATTAGCGTGCTTTATTTCCATCAGGGCAGAAGCAAATTTCTAGAAGAACGAGATGGAAAAGTTATGTTTATATCATGAATAACCATTCAGCAAACCTTGGAAGATTAGGTTGTACATCCATACCATTCACATATGTGTGGTTACCACAGTCACATGTTTCCTGAGATCAAGACTCCTTTAATCCAAACAAACAATCGGTGAGAAAGAGGATTCTGATGGAATCTGTGTGAGAAGGAACTGCAGATGCTGGTTTAAACCGAAGACAGACACAAAAGGTTGGAGTAACTCAGCGGGACAGGCAACATCTCTGGAGAGAAGCAATGGGTGATGTTTCCTTCTCACCTATTCCTCCTCTCCAGAGATGCTGCCTGTCCCGCTGAGTTACTCCAGCTTTTTGCGTCTGTACCCTAATGGAATCCACCTCTACTGTTTGGGGGTCATTACTCCAACATCTGAGATGCTTCAAAACCATCCTCCCAGAAGTAGCAGATTAATCCATAATGTTTCAGATCAAAGTTGTATAAATTCCGAAAGCATCACTTTCCACAAAATACAGCACTGTCTCTCAGAAGAGCTCTCAGATGGAGTGAAAAGCAAAACCAGCCTTCTGTCTTTTTTTTTAAACAAGTAAATGAACTTTAGCCTATTTAATGGATGTGTCATTTTATTCTGTTAGTGTGTTGGGCATCTGAAAAATATTGTTAGTTCTGTAAAACAGGTGCAACAATGTTCAGGTTAAACTCTGGCAGGTGGGGAGGAGAGACCTGAGAGAAAGTAAAAAGAGAAAGTGATCGTAGAAATATGTTGCAAAGCTGAGGTCTGGGAAAAAAAAAGAGTATTTGGGAAAACGGTTTAATATGGCACTTCACTGAAAAAGATAATGCATTTATGTTTAAAAGTATTCAAATAATGTTTTGCATCAATAACAAGATCCATAAGGTACCTGGGCCTTCTCTATTCATTGTAGCTTCAACCAATATGTATTGGTTTTACTATGAAAAATATTTTTGAATATGTCCATCGAGTGCAGGGTGCATTTCAAGAAAAATAATATATTTTTTCGTTTAGCTACAGAAGGACCATCTTTGTTTCTGAGATGGTGCATTTATGCAATTAAAAAGCGAGATTAAGGTTACTTGCTGGAATTTAAAAATATATAAATCAAAACATAAAAAGAAAGGAACTTAGGAGATGCATGCAATCTTAAGGGGAATGGATAGGGTGCAAGCACGGAGAGGTTTAACATCTAGCTGAGGGACACCCTTTTCACTGAGAGTGAGCTGCCAGAGGAATAATTGAGGAAGGTACCACAGCAGCATTTAAAAGACCCTTGGGCTGGTACATTGATAGGAAAGGTTTTGAGGGGCATGGGCCAATTGAAGGTAAATGGGGCAGATGGGGCATCTTCGTCGGCATGGAAGAAGTAGGACGAAGGGCCTTTTCCTGTGCTGTATGACTCTATAACTAACTCTCCTGGCTTCAACATTAAATTAAGCAAAGTCATTGTGTTACAGATTTTAAACCTTCCTATAGCAACATTGCGTCTGGTGCGGCCTGAAATAGGCCGTGGACCTTTCACCGTCCAGCGGGGGGGGGCTTCAATATCGGGAGCCCCGACCGCCCCGACGTGGCAACTCCAACAGCCTGACTGCGGGAGAAGACGGCAGGGAAGAGAAAAAGACATTTTGGCCTTCCATCACAGTGAGGAGGGACTGGAGGAGACTCACTGTGATGGATGTTTCTTTTTGTTTGGTGTTAGTTGTGATTGTATGTGTTATTGCATTTTTATTGATTATTCTTATTGGTCTTATTGTTCAACTGCGGGTAATGTTTCATTTCACTACACATTTATGTGTATGTGACAAATAAACCACTATTGACTATTGACTATTGAGATAGACACAAAAAGCTGGAGTAACTCAGTGGGACGGGCAGCATCTCTGGAGAGAAGGAATGGGTGACGTTTCGGGTCGAGACCCTTCTTCAGACTCCATTAGGGCGAGCCAATATAAGCTTAACACTGGGATACTGGCAGGGCACTGGCATGTCTTCAAATGGCGTCATTGAATACTTATCTCTGTACACGATTAATGGGTAATGTGTCATCCCGCATAAGCCACTGTTGCCAATATTTGTGCAGTAGCTTTCAGTAGACGTGGCAACATGCAGAAAAGTGGGGAACTACATGTACATTATGATTATTTTCAAATTTGCTTTTTGCTTGGAAAAAAGTGCCTGAGTTTCATTCAATAAGTTTCATACTTCTCCATTCTCAGGTGGATCCCCGTTGCCAAAAGTGCTTGTAATCACCAACACCAAAGCTTCATGTTCTAGATGCACAATATCATATTCATCCATGGCTATCACCTGCAAAAGAAACACATTTAGGCAATCACAAAGCTTCAGCTCCATACTTTTTGCTATTGATTCTTTTTAATGCAATTGTAGAATTTAAAGAAAAATCGCGATTTTCATTGAGATGGTTGTTTTAAAAAGCCATTTATTTTAAAGAAAAAAGCGCCATTTTCCCACGTCACAGTGGCAACCCAATGAGTTGTGGGCCCAACGGGTCCACTTGGTCTAGTTATTTATGAAAACCAACACCCATTAACCATCAGTAAATTAATTTACAAGTAACTAGTAGTAACTGATTAGGTCAAGATCTAGGTTTCAAGGTCAGTTTATTGTCACATGTACAATTAAGGTACAGTGAAATTCGAATTACAATACAGTCATACTAAAAACAAAGCAACAAGACACACAACTACATAAACGTTAACATAAACAATCATCACAGCGGAATCCCCACGTCCCTCACTGTAATGGAGGCCATTAAAGTCCAAACCTCTTCCTCTTTTCGTAATACAGGAAATAGGTGATTATATAGAACATAGAATAGTACAGACACAAAATGTTGGAGTGACTCAGCAGGTCAGGCAGCATCACTGGAGAAAGAGAATAGGTGACGTTTCGGGTTGAGAACCTTTTTCAGACCGAAGAAGGGTCTTGACTCGAAATGTCACCTACTCCTTTTGTTCAGAGATGCTGCCTGACCCGCTGAGTTACTCCAGTATTTGGTGTCTATCTTTGGTGTAAACCAGCATCTGTAGTTCCTTCCTACACATAGAATAGTACAGCACAGGAACAGGCTCTTTGTCACACAATGTCTGCACCTACATATAATCCATATCCCTCCATCCCGAACATATCCATGTGTCTATCTAAAAGCTTCTAAAATGCCACTATCGTACCTGCCTCC
Organism: Rhinoraja longicauda; assembly: GCF_053455715.1. Lineage (NCBI taxonomy): Eukaryota > Metazoa > Chordata > Chondrichthyes > Rajiformes > Arhynchobatidae > Rhinoraja > Rhinoraja longicauda. The sequence goes on from NC_135977.1 coordinate 31,819,509, forward strand.
ATCACCACTCACAGCAGTGTGTTCTAAGCACCCACCGCTCTCTGTGTCAAAAACTTACCCAACCCATTTCCTTTAAACTTTGTTCTTCTGACCTTAACTCTATGTACTCAGAAGGGAGTGGAGGCCAATTATCTGAATGCATTCAAGAGAGAGCTGGATAGAGCTCTTAAGGATAGCGGAGTCAGGGGGTATGGGGAGAAGGCAGGAACGGGGTACTGATTGAGAATGATCAGCCATGATCACATTGAATGGCGGTGCTGGCTCGAAGGGCCGAATGGCCTCCTCCTGCACCTATTATCTATTGTCTATTGTCTATTACTCTAATATTTAATATTTTCATCCTGGGGAAAAGTTCTGACTGTCTACCCTATTTACGCCTCTCATAATTTTAGATACTTCTATCAGATTTTCCCTCAACCTCCGACATTCCAGGGAAAACAATCCAAATCTGTCCAACCTCTCTTTGTAGATAATATCCTCTAATCCTGGCATCAATCTGATAAACCACCTCTGCACTCTTTTCAAAACCTCCACATCCTTCCTGTAATGGGGTGACTAGAACTGTGTGCAATATTCCAAATATGGCCTCACCAAAGTTCTATGCTGCTGCATTGTGGATTCTCTGACTCTTATACTCAATGCCTTGACCAATGAAGGCAAGCATACCATATGCCTTCTTTACCACTCTATCTACAGTGCTTTGCCACTTTCAGACAGATATGAACTTGGACCCAAGATCCCTCTGTACATCAATGCAGTTAAGGGTCTTGCCATTAATTGTATATTTTCCCCTTGCATTTGACAAACCAAAGTGCCACACTTCACACTTGCTTAGATTAAACCCCATCTGCCAATTCTGCAGTTGATCTATGTCCTGCTCTATATTTTGTCAATCTTCCTCACGGTCCACAACCTCAGCAATCTTCGTATCATCTGCAAATTTACTTACCAACCCGTCTACGTTTATGTCAACGCATTTATATACAGCACAAACAACAGAGGCCCCTGTACAGATTCCCGCAGATCTCCACGGGTCACAGATCTTCAATCTGGATATCATCCTTCCACCACAACCCTATGTCTACTATTAGTAAGACAGTCGTGTACCTATATGACCAACTCACTGTTAATCCCATGCATCTTAATCTTCTGGATCAGCCTACCATGGAAGACAATCAAATACCTTATTTAAGGCCCCATAGCAGAAGCGTCCACGTCACTGGGCTAGAAACTGGAAGTGTCCTGAGCTAATTCTTCTACCACCATCATCTATTGTACAAGTGATGGCTCCCACTGATTGTCGCCGGAAGCTTGCGGCCCTTTCAGGACGGATGATGACAGTTAAGTAACATTTGAAACATGGATGATGGACACAAAAGAAGTAGAAATTTACTAAAATCCAAGGTAGACACTCAGCGGGTCAGGCAGCATCTCGGGAGAGAAGGAATGGGTGACGTTTGGGGTCAAGATCCTTCAGACTGATCTGAAATCTATAATTACTACATTACTAAAATCCATGTAGACAACATCCACTGTCCTATCCTCAGCAAATCACTTTCAGTACCTCCTCAAAAAACAAGATCAAGTTAGTAAGGCACGACCTGTCATGTGTAAAGCAAAGCTGACTGTCCCTAATTAAACCATTCTTTTCAAAATGGGAGTAAACACCATCCCAAAGAATCCTCTCCAAGAGCTACCCTACCACTGACATGAAGCTCACCAGATTACAATCCCCTGGATTATCTCTGCTTCCTCTGCTTCCCTTCATAACATTATCTACCCTCCAGTTCACCATGGCTAGAGAAGATATGAAGACTGAAAACTCAAGTGCAGGAGTAACTCAGCGGGTCGGGCAGCATCTCTGGAGTACATGGGTAGGTGACGTTTCGGGTCTGCAAGGTCAGACATCTCTATTCAAAACAATGTTAAAACTCATGGAGTTGTTATTGCTATCCCTAAAATGCTCTTCCACTGAAACACCAGTCATCTGGCCAGGCTCATTTCCCAACACAAGGTCCAGTATGTTCCCTTCTCGAGTTGGTCTATCCACATTGTGTTTCAAGAAACCCTCTTGCAGACACCTAACAAATTCTGCCCCATCCATGCCTTTGGCACTGAGCAAGACCCAGTGAATATCGGGGAAGTTACACTGAAACAGCAAGGCTTTGGCAACTTCCGGTAATCTGTCTTTCCATCTGTTCCTCTATCTCCCTGTTGGCCATAGGCAAGCCTAGAGTACAATCCCATTAGAGTGCTTGCACCTTTCTTATTTTTGAGGTCTATCCAGATAGTTTCAGTGGCTGAACCCTCCAGTGTGTCCTCGCTGAGTGCCGTTGTGATATTCTTCCTGATTAGTAGCACAACACCCCCACCTCTCTTCCCTCACTCTCAATCACACCTGAAACCCTGGAACATTGAGTTACCAGCCACATTCCTCTTGCAACCACGTTTCAGCAATCACCACAATATCATTATCCCAAGTACTGATCCAGGTTCTAAGTTCATCTGCTTTCCCCACAATACTCCTTGCATTGAAACAAACACACTTCAGACCATGAGCATCACTATATGGCCAGGTGGCACGGTGGTGCAGCAGTAGAGTTGCTGCCTTACAGCGAATGCAGCGCCGGAGACTCAGGTTCGATCCTGACTACGGGCGCCGCCTGTACGGAGTTTGTACGTTCTCCCCATGACCTGCGTGGGTTTTTTCCGAGATCTTCGGTTTCCTCCCACACTCCAAAGACGTACAGGTACGTAGGTTAATTGGCTTGGTAAATGTAAAAATTGTCCCTAGTGGGTGTAGGATAGTGTTAATGTGCGGGGATCGCTGGGCGGCGCAGACCCGGTGGGCCGAAGGGCCTGTTTCTGCGCTGTATCTCTAAATCTAAAAAAAAATCTAAAATCTATATTTAATGATCGGTGTGCTTATACTCCGAGGTTCCTTCGTTCACATATTCTCTGCCCTTCAAATGTACTCCAGAGGTTCCCCGGGAGAGAGAAGACCTGATTTATGAAACTCCAACTTTACTCAAAATCTCCCCACAAATCAGCCAATATTTGGAAGTGAATGATTTATGGTGTTCAGTTGAAGAATGGACTGAAAGTTAGCAGCTGCAACCTGTTCCTTCTCAAATGGAGAATTAGTTTTGATTTCAAAGCATGAATGAATTGTGACATTTGTCAAAGGATAACCCCTCCATCTGATACATTCTGAAACTCCTCTCTTTGGTGATGTTAATTCAAGGGAAGGGGGGGGGGGACTGAGACTGGCAAGCAATTGAAGTGAAGCTGGACTGAATTAGTGATATAAAATTCTTGTGACATCCAATAATATCCATTGGACAGTATTTCTTTCTCGTATATTGTTTACAGTGTACGATGTTTACATATTGCGTTGTGTTGCTGCAAGTTAGAATTTTCTTGTTCTATCTGGGACATATGACAATAAAATACTCTTGACTTTTGACTTAACAGACAGGACATCGTGGCAATCTGTGATTGTGAGATAAAATATATACATAGAGTTGCTGTAGGAAAATAACTGCAGATGCTGGTACAAATCGAAGGTATCACAAAATGTTGGAGTAACTCAGTGGGTTAGGCAGCATCTCTGGAGAGAAGGAATGGCTGACGTTTCGGGTCGAGATCCGTTGAGTTACTCCAGCATTTTGTGATACCTACATATAGTTGCAGAGTCTAATGTCAGGGTCTACTCTTAAATAATGTCAGTGGGTCACTGTTATTGGTGATAAAATGGCTTAATATGCACAAAAATTGCAGTTTACGCTGCAATATTTTTAACAGAATATGTAAACTTGATTAGAGTTTAGCTTTAGATGGCTAAACACAAAATGCTGGAATAAATCAGCAGGTCATGCAGCATCTCTGGAAATAAGGAATGGGTGACATTTCGGGTCGAAACCCTTCTTCAGACTGAGAGTCAGGGGAGAGGGAGGCTGGGGATATGGAAGGGTAAGGTGTGAAAATGACAGATCAAAGCAGCCAATGATCAACAAAATGTAGAATGTTCGTTGTTAGCTTTAGTTTAGCTTTAGTTGCTCTGTTCCAAACCAATCAACCAAACAAACCTTCAGTAATCTCTCTCTAACCTTTTCATTCTCAACCAAACAAACTAGCCTTTACTAAGTAAACATAGCGTGTTCAGGTTGTGTTTATTGCCGTGTGCACAAGTACAGTGGGGGTACAGATACAAAGAAAATCTTATTTGCAGCAGCATCACCAACACAGAAACAGACAACATATAAAAATGTAAATTATATACGAATTACACAGAAATTCTACAAGACAATGAAAAGAAAAATTCTGCAAAAACAAGATATTAGTGCAATACACAATTGGAAAACAAGTCCATGGTGGTGTGAGAAGTGGTCTGAAGTGGTCCATTACAGAGGTAGGGTTAAGGTTGTGCAAGTCAGTTCAAGAAGCTGATAGTTGAAGGAATGGAGCTGTTCCTGAACCTGGTGGTTTTATTATCCTCCTTTCAGCTGGTGGGAAAATCTTTTGAGGAAAAAGTATCGCTTCTAAATCAGGAAGGGGAGGCACAATTATTTAAGGCAAAGGGATTTTGTCTTGGTTTTGGGGGGGTTTCGTTATGCAGAAAAATCAGTTTACAGAGAGTTCTGAGAAACGGATCCCGGGACTGTATCCAGGGACTGCCTGTCCCTGTAGTTACCTCTGGTGGATTGAATTATTTGTCCATTCTGCATCTATTAATGTCCTCCAGTACATTGTCAAATCTTCTCAGTGCTACCTCCCCACCACTCCACCCCACCACCCATTTAGTACCAAGTCAAATTCAGAAATATTGAACAGCTACGATCCCAAGGCTGAAGCTTGGGAAACATCATCTGCCGCTCATCCAGTGTAACCACTGTTTTCCTGCCCTAAAGCCAATTAGCAGTTCACTCTGCTCTTGTTCCCTGACCCTTCATTCTCTGTCCCTATCTTCCTGTCTCCACTTATATCCTTCCTTTGTCCCGCCCCCCCCCTGACATCAGTCTGAAGAAGGATCTCGACCCGAAACGTCACCCATTCCTTCTCTCCTGAGATGCTGCCTGACCTACTGAATTACTCCAGCATTTTGTGAATAAATACCTTCATTCTCTGACATTCAGTAGTCTATTCTTGTGCTCCTTTTTGATGATGTGTTGAAAATCTTGATAAATTACATTTATTGAATAACCGTTATCTACATTCTGTGCTACTGCTTAAAAACTTAGTGTAAGGATATTAAAACAAGATTTTCCCTTTGAAATCCATGATGACTGTTCATTAGTAAGCATGACACAGTGGTGTAGCAGGGAGAGCTGTTGCCTCACAGCACCAGAGAAGCAGGTTCGATCCCGACCTCGAGTGCTGTCTGTGTGGAGTTTGTGTGTTCTCCCAAAACTGTGGAGGTTTCCTCCAAGTGCGTTAGATTCCTCCCAAATCCCTGCGTTTTGTAGGTTAGTTGGCCTCTGGCGCATAGGGTGTGAATGAGAAAGTGGGATAACAGAATTAGAGTGAACGGTGGTCGGTGTGGACTGGGCATGTTTTCAAGCTGTATCTTTCAAACCAGTGAAAATTATGCTTGTCATATTTAGATATTCTAGTCTCTCCATTGATGTTAAGATGATTGGACCAAGTTCCTGGATATGGTATTTCTTCTACTTCTGAAGAAGGATCTTGACCCGAGGCATCACCTATTCCTTTTCTCCAGAGATGCTGTCTGGCCCACTGAGTTACTCCAGCTTTTTGTGTCTATCTTCTGGTCAAAGTATGACCACATCTGGGGCTCCTCTGAAATAAGTGCTAAAGAGCCCCAGTAATACATTGTGCTTGCCTTTAACGTAATTTGAGGCAATAGGCAGCTATACTGGAGTCTCTTTTAAACATTACTAATGCCATCAGAGGAAACGTTGGTACACAGAATTTTGAGCATATATTTATATGGCCATCAATCACATTACTCTATTTTCCCTGGATATGTAGAGCTGATGTAATTTGGTGTTGCCTATTCACATTGAGAGGAGGAGATATGTTATAGAGTTAGAGAGTCAGAATTGTACAGCATTGGAACAGGCCCTTTGGCCCACCATGTCTGTGCTAACCATTGTACTTCACTGGACTGGTCACACCTTTCCTTGATTTGCTCACATTTCCACCTACTCTCTGTGGAAAATAATTTCACTATTATCCCTTTTCTGGATCCACAGCAAGGTTCACTGCAATGGGTTGTGAGAATATCAGACACCAGATTGGGTCAAAGCACAGACTAAGCAAAGCAACGCTCTTAATTTTCTTTCAAATTATTTAAATGAAAGAAAATCAGGGAATTTAATGTTGCCTGGACTTGATGAATCTGAACTCCCTTCCAGGAAAATCAATCATTGTAACATTCCTTTGCAAATCAATCATTGTAACATTCCTTTGTGAAATAACTTAGTGCAATTAAAATAAATATATTTCTCACCTTTGCATCAAAAGCATGCTTAAAGATTTCACACAGCGTTTTTGCATAGGCCTGCGACTTCCCAGTTTCCGTAGCATACAAGATGTTGGCTTTTACTCGTTTAGCCATTGCTTGTCCCATCAACTTGGTTGAGAACTTCACAGCCCTTTTCAAATGAAAATAACAGAGAATTAGAACAAGTAGACTTCACAGAGCAGGTCATGATGGGTCTTTTGGAGGAATGTCCCTACACATTTTGGAGGAATGTACCTGACCATGGCTTTGGATCTGGATCCTGCCTTAGTCCAGTTTGTGAGTTAAGTTTATTTTCATTTATTAACTCTTGGGATCTAAGCATAGTGAGCCACACCGACATTTATCTCCCAACCGTTTTTTCCCCCTGATTGGTTTTCTCACCATTTCAGAGTTTAGTTAGGAGATAACAACATTGGTAGGTCGTGACTCACATAAAGACCAGACTGTATAAGGATAGTGAGGCTTCCTTCTTTGAAGGACATATGCCAATCTGATGGGCTTTTTTTTGACTGTCTGGTAGTTTTATAGCCATCATTATTAATGCTATATTGTATTCTAGATTAATTATCTGATTTGAAATTAAATTCTTCTCTGCCTGAGGTGCAAACTCAAGCCGTCAGATTTTTTTCGGACATTTTTATTATGGGTGTCATCTAGTAGTTGAACCACATTGCAACAATTCCATAATCTGTTTCCAGCTTTTGTTCAATATCAGTATGTCTTTGAAAGGACATTTGTTAAAGTCACACTTTGGGACCTGGGTGTCACTGGCGTTTTTTATCTATCAATAATTTCCCTTGAAAATACTGTATGTTGGTGAGCCAACTTCCTAAACCGTTGTAGACACAAAATGCTGGAGTAACTCAGCGGGTCAGGCTCCAATTTGAACCTTCAATTTGAACCAGCATCTGCAGTTATTTTCCTAAACTGCTATAGAACTTCTTGTGAAGACACTGGACAAGGATAATCTAAGCTCAACACTCGAAGGGCCAGCAATGCTAAGTCCGAATATTTAATCTCTCCAAATTTGCGGAGTTACTAGTGTGGCAAACGATGTTTGATGGAGAACAATGAAGGCACAATTAGACTCAAAAGCATCAAATAAAAAGTATAACTTTCTCATATCCCAAGCAAAGTATATACATATACTACCAGAATGTTTTAAAGTATGTTGATATTGTGATTGCATTTCTTTACACTATTTTGACTTTTATAACATGCATGTGTTGCATTCTCCCCACACTGTGATTGAGCCTATTCCAGCCTTAGGATTGATGTAAGATTTCTAATGCATCAGGAGAAATAATACCACTAATTTAATTGTTCATTTAAACTATTGGATACTCCTCACATTAAACAAATTTAAATGTTAAATCTAATTGAAATATTAAAATCTACATACCTTCTCAGAGTATTTTGCTTTTATAAACAATAGGGTGTTAAATGCAAAAATAACTTACTTTGCTAGTTTTTTAAATCCGATAGCTTTCTTTTTGGTGGGAGTTCCATTAGCTTCTTTCCACACATGAGTACCCCATGGGTCTGACTGCATAAGTAAAATCAGAGAACACTGTTAACTTCCAGACATGCAATGATGCTCCTCGGTTTAGAGATGCAGATTGGAAACAGGCCCTTCGGCCCACCGGGTCCACACCCACCAGCGATCCCCGCACATTAACACTATCCTACACACACCAGGAATGATTTTTACATTTACCAAGCCAATTAACCTATATACCTGTACGTCTTTGGAGTGTGGGAGGAAACCGAAGATCTTGGAGAAAACCCACGCAGGTCACGGGGAGAACGTACGAACTCCGTCCAGACAGCACCCATAATCGGGATCGAACCCGGGTCTCCGGCGCTGCATTCACTGTAAGGCAGCAACTCTACCGCTGCGCCACCGTGACCGCATGTTACAGGGTGTGATATAGGGAGATGGTGGAGGCCACTTGGCTACTTATGCCTGTTCCACCGCTGAACAAGATTGGTAGTTCACCTCAGCTCTACTTTATTGCTTCATCCCAATACCCATCAATTCCTTTGATAAATGTATTAAACTATGTTTCAAATGCAATCAATGACAGAACCTCCATAGTTATCCAGGGCAAAGATTTCCAAAGATCCTCCGAGCTGTGCATGAAGAAAGTTCTCCACAGTTAGGTCCTAAATAAGGTACCATCAAGGGATAACTGACCCTTCATTAGGGAAAACATCATCCCTCTACATATTTTATATGTCTCAATAAAGTGTCTCCATTCTTCTAAACCCATGACAATAGAGGCCTATCATGCCCTAACTCTCCTCGTATGAGATTAGCCTGCCAGCCAAGCAACCAATCTAGTGAATTTTTGCTCCACCCTCTCCATTGCAAGCCTTTACCTTCTTGGGTAGTGAGGCTGAAACTGTACACTGTACACAGTCTCAACAAGGCTCCATTATTGGACTAAGACAAGACATAGGAGCAGAATTAGGCCATTCAGCTCATCAAGTCTACTCCTTGAGCTATGGACTCTTTAACTAGGGGAAACATTGTCCCTGAGGCCCTCTTCATATTTTATATGTCATTGGCACTTTGGATTGTCCTGGAGTACGTGATGAGGGTAAAACTGCAAAATGACATTTACAAATGAAATCTAGGAAAAACAAGTGTCAAAAGAAAATTCACTCTACTCTCAGTGTGACTTTTAATTTCTGCGAGCATCTTTGCCTCCCTCATCTGCTTGGTGTGTTCCTAAGAAGATAAGAGACAGAATCAGCAGTACTACGTTATAGATAGCACAGTTAACAAAGTGGAAGAGAAGGGGTAAATAACGACCAGGCAGAGGACTGGGCGTGGACACATAGTGCAGGAGTTCCCTGTGACCATGCCCCACTCAAACAGATATGTCATCTCCAATATTATTGACAGGGTTAAAGGGGGAGGCACTTCTAAGCAGTCCATTTCAATTGTTTAGAAGTGGAGGAAAAAGACACAGTGGCGCAGCGGTAGAGTTGCTGCCTTATAGCGAATGCAGCGCCAGAGACACGGGTTTGATCCCGACTACGGGCCCTGTCTGTACGGAGTTTGTACGTTCTCCCCGTGACCCGCGTGGGCTTTCTCCGAGATCTTCGGTTTCCTCCCACACTCCAAAGACGTACAGGTCTGTAGGTTAATTGGCTTGGTAAATGTTAAAAATTGTCCCTAGTGGGTGTGGGATAGTGTTAGTGTGCGGGGAACGCTGGGCGGCGCGGACCCAGTGGGCCGAAGGGCCTGTTTCTGCGCTGTATCTCTAAACTAAACTAAACTATAGCAGTAGGGGATTCATTTCTAATGGGAGTACATTTCTGTGGCCATAAACATTTCTCCACGATGGTACATTGCTTCCTTGGTGTTGGGTTTGAGAATGTCTCAGAGTGGCCTAATGACAGTCTGAAGGATGAGGGGGAACGGTGGGTGGCTGTGGTCTATGTTGGCACTGACGACACAAGTTGAGAAGGGAATGACATTCTGTAATATAAATGTGAGTGGATCAGAAAGCTATGGGCAGGCCTTCTCCAAGCACCGTTCCCATTTCCCTTTGCATTCTGTGCTAATCTCATGAAGACTGATCCACTTCAATTACACTAACTTTCTACATGTCAATTCCAACTCCATCAATTATCTCTGTTATTTCCCCTCCTATAAAAACCTCTGCAATGTCCTTGGTAAGTAAATATCTAATGTAAACCTTGTGTTCTTCAACTATTCCTTTAATATCCATACATAGATCACCTTTCGGTCTCTAATACACCTCATCCCTCCTCCTCCTACCCACTTACCAGTTATATGGCTGAAAACAAACTGTTGTGTTATGTTTTCTCTTACATTAAGTGCTATAACTTACGTTCAAAGTCTCTTTATGTTCTTCCTAATTCACTCTTCACCTCTCCTCTCTGCTTTTCATTTTGAACCAGGTTATAATTTGCTCCCACACTTTATTCATTATCTCTTTCATTTGGTGCTGTCGAATCTACACTGCTCTGTCATCAGATTTACACAGTTCTTAACCTCTGAATAACTTCATGTCGAGGGACTCCGCAATGTTGCAATAAAGTAACAGCACTTCCTGGGATAAGTATGGCTGTCGGCAGTTGCGTTTAACGTGACAATGTTGTTCTTCAACATTAAGAGCATTTCTGCCTCAGTGATGGAAATATGACCCCCCTTCAGGCTCCACACGGACATCTGTGTTAAACAGGTTGATCTTAAATTAATCGGAGTGATAATAAAATGTTAAGAATTCTCGATGAGGAACCAACATGACAATGAGGAACTAAACTAAAAATAGTATCATTTAAACAGCCTACCTGATATTCAAATGATGGGGTCAGGTGATAGTTTAGCATCTCTTGATGGAAGACAGGTGTAATGCTTCCTGACATTGGGGGGATAATCCACACCCAGTCTGCAGGACAACCTCCTCGGCATCGATATTCATTGTCCATGTGTTTCATGAAGGACTCCGCAGCAGAATGATGGTCCATAATGGTCACTTTATCAGACTAAATAAGCAGAACTTTCAATGAGCCCAGACATTCTTTACTTATTGACTTGAATTTTATTTCTCCAGTGAAACATCTATGTACCTGAAAACTGTGTAGGACAGCAATATTTATTTCTACTAATGCTAGGTCTTTCCAAAGAGAAGATACATTTCCAGTGTTGAGTCCTATTAGCTTGGCCACATCCTGTAGGAAGATTACATAGAAATATTTTAGCACTTACAATTTCTGCAAAATAGCTCTTTTCATTCTCACCTTCCACCCCACCAGCCAGCAGATCCAACATATCATCCACCAACATTTCCGTCACCTACAACGGGACCCGACCACTGGCCATATCTTCCCATCCCCTCCCCTCTCTGCATTCCGCAGAGACCGTTCCCTCCGTAACTCCCTGGTCCACTCGTCCCTTCCTACCCAAACCACCCCAACCCTGGGCACTTTCCCCTGCAACCGCACGAGATGCAACACCTGTCCCTTTACCTCCCCCGTCAACTCCATCAAAGGACCGAAACAGTCTTTCCAGGTGAGACAGAGGTTCACCTGCACCTCCTCCAACCTCATCTATTGCACCCGCTGCTCTAGATGTCAACTTATTTATATCGGCGAAACCAAGCGCAGGCTCGGCGATCGCTTCGCTGAACACCTGCGCTCGGTCCGCATTAACAAAACTGATCTCCCGGTGGCCCAGCACTTTAACTCCCCCTCCCATTCCCAGTCTGACCTCTCTGTCATGGGCCTCCTCCAGTGCCATAGTGAGGCCCGCCGGAAATTGGAGGAGCAGCACCTCATATTTCGCCTGGGCAGTTTGCAGCCCGGTGGTATGAACGTCGACTTCTCCAACTTCAGATAGCTCCTCTGTCCCTCCCTTCCCCTCCTCCTTCCCAGATCTCCCTCTATCTTCCTGTCTCCACCTATATCCTTCCTTTGTCCCACCCCCGACATCAGTCTGAAGAAGGGTCTCGACCCGAAACGTCATCCATTCCTTCTCTCCCGAGATGCTGCCTGACCTGCTGAGTTACTCCAGCATTTTGTGAATAAAAAGCTCTTTTCATTTGTGTAACTTACTAACCAGACTTACTAACCAAACTTGAGTAAGGAGAAGTTGGCAGGCTATTCTTCATGAGTGGAATAGATAGGGTAATTGCACAGAGTTCAAACTTACTAACCAAGCCCCATCTACGTTTACACACAAGTCATTTATATATATCACAAACAACTAAGGTCCCAACACAGATCCCTGCGGAACTCCACTGGTTACATACCTCCAGCCTGAATATTGATCTTCCCTGACATCCCTATGTCTTATATCAGCAAGAAAGTTATGACTCCATATGATCAAGTCACCGTTAATCCCATGCATCTTAACCTTCTGGATCAGCGTACCATAGGGGACTTTATCAAATGTCTTATTAAAATTAATATGGAATTTATGTAAAATCCACTGGCTTACCCTCGACGATCACCTTTGATACCTCATCAAAACGTACAATTAAGTTAGTGGGACATGACCTTTCATGTACAAAGCCATGCTGACTGTCCCTAATTAACCCATTCTCTTACAAATGGGAGTAAATCCTATCCTGAAGAATTCTCTCCCATGGTTTTCCTATTGCTGCCATGAGGCTCACCAGCCTATCATCCCCTGAATTCTCTACTTAAATAAAGGAACAACATCAGTTATTCTCCAGTTCTCTGGGACCTCGTCTGTGGCTAGATAAGATGCAAAGAACTTCATCAAAGCTCCCACAATCTCCTCCCTTGCCTTTCCTCAATAATTTGGGATAGACCCCATCAAGCCCTAGGGATTTATCCGAATTAGATGTGATCTTACAAGTAGAAGAACCTAGTGTTACTCCAGAATGATGCAAGTGAACTCAATCCTTTGCGATTATTCCAATTTTTGCAAAATTTCCAAACAACAATCTATTGATTTAACTGCTTCATAGATTTTTAAATGATATTTTGGTTGTAAAAGACATAAATGGACACCAGCTTAGCAGGAACGTCATACTTGAATGCCTAAGCATAAAACACTGGTTGGCAGACATATCCCACTGTCACTTGTTCAGGAAGCCATTCCTGTCAGTCTGCTCATTTTTCTCCACGGATCAATCAGCTTTTTCCAGCAGGATTGAAGGTCATCTGTGTTCAGCTATTATATCAGTTGAAAGCTGGAACTGTGGGTTGTCAGATGCCATCAGTTTGGTCGACAGGGGAATCAGAGCTGTCTAAATCAACTAGACAGTGGCTTATCCCAATGTGAGTTCTCGTCAAATATGAAGAAGGGATATTTTAAGATGAGCTGACTTTTTAACAGAAATTTTTTTAGCCTCATGGCCCGCGTGCATTGTTTAATCAAAGATTTTACAAGTATTTTTGCCTGGGAACACAAAGTATTTGGAGTGTTAAAATGGAACTGTGTGCCTCACAGGGTTATCTAGTGGGGAGAAAGATACTGGTTCGGTTAAAGAATCTAACAGATCTTCGCCAACATGTTCTCTCACTCGGAAAGAAAATGAGTTGGAAGGAACTGCAGATGCTGGTTTAAACCCGAAGAAGGAAGAAGGGTCTGAAGAGGGGTCTCGACCCGAAACGTCACCTATTCCTTTTCTTTAGAGATGCTGTCTGACCTGTTGAGTTACTCCAGCTTTTTGTGTCTATCTTAGGAAAGGAAATGAGTTGGGTTCTGTGGGACATGCCGAAAGTTCCAATATTTTCCTGCCCAATTGCTTACTGGTTCAGAATTTCCACACATGCATTTGTTAATATTAATAATTAATATATTCCTTTTATTTGTCCCACACTGGGGAAATTTGCAGTGTTACAGCAGCAAAGTGGATAGCAAGAGACATTCATTATAAATAAAAATAGAGACAAGGATAATTGTCATCATTTACTGTGTTTTTTCTTTACTGTTACTGTTAACTGGTCTGTTGACTGGTCTGTTGACTGGTCTGCTGGGAGTAGCGCTGGTTGTGCAGTCTCACAGCAGCGGGAAGGAAGGACCTCCTATATCTCTCCTTCATGCACTTGGGGTGAAGGAGTCTGTCACTGAAGGAGCTACTCAGTGCAGTGACAGTGTCCTGCATGGGATGGGAGTCGTTGTCCAGCAACAATGTTAGCTTTTCCATCATCCTCCTCTCCCCCACCGCCTGCACTGAGTCGAGGGGGCAACCCAGGACAGAGCCGGCCTTCCTGACCAGCTTGTCAAGTCTCTTCCCTTCCGCCGCTGAGATGCTGCTGCTCCAGCAGACCACTCCATAGAAAATGGCTGATGCCACCACAGTGTTGTAGAAGGTCCTTAGGAGGGCCCCCTGCACTCCAAAGGACCTGAGTCTCCTCAGCAGATAAAGTCTGCACTGGCCCTTTCTGTACAGTGCATTGATATTTTCGGCCCAGTCAAGTTTTTTGTTAAGGTGAACACCCAGATACTTATAAGAATCCACTTTCCCGATGTCCATTCCCTGGATGTTCACCGGTGTCAGGGGGACATTTGGGAATGCAGACCGGATAGCAGTATCTCTCCAATACTTGCCTTGCCATTACATGTATGCCAAGTTACAGCAATGCCCTAGTGGGGATGTGTTACTGCTGTAACACAGTGGGGAATCTGCTTGAAGAACCTGCCCCACATCAATAACAACCTTGCGATTGTCCTCAATGAAGGGACGTTAGTGAGAAAGTATTAGCATCTTCATTTTTGGAGGTTTGTTTGAAATGGTTTTCTGTGTTTTAATTATTGAAATAATTTAGTTCAAAAGATCAATTACTATCTATCCTGAATATCTGATGACGTTCAAAGATGGTGTCAGTCCAAAGGTCTTTCATGGTTTCTATGGACTGGCTGGTTCTCCCATCACCATCACCCCTGTGTATCCCTGTTGAAATTGAGACATCGGCAATAAGCAACCAGCTCTTGACTACAGATTCTGTGCCTTTAGTTTGAATTATATGAGAAAACTCTTGCCTCACCAATGACTAAGTGGTTGTTAATCCACCTTCAGATGTTTGGAAATAAAATCCACACACAAGAAAACTAGAACATGCCCAAAATAATGTTCCTGCATTCTGCAGTAGTAAAATTAACAAGGCAGTGTGAAGCTGTTCACAGAAATGTGATCTGTTCATGAGACTGGTTAACGCACTGAGTTCCGACACAAAATTCCCAACAGTATGATGTGCATGGCATTACTCTGGAATGTTTCTGACCTATCTGAATTTTTGGAGTGTTGCGAGAAATTAGTTTTTAATTGTTTGCTGGATGGCATAAACGAATTTGAAAATATATTATGTGTCCACTTTTGAAATCAGTTGCAACCCCTTTGTATTTTAATTTTGTGCAATTATTATATCATAGAACAGTTTCCCAGAGAAAGAAAATTTACAAGGAGTCATCCACCTGACATCTGGAAAGCGTATTGATTGGCTGAGGTCACTGTCAGGATCATGACTCATTATACGAAAAGTATTATGCTTCAATTAAAAAGCAAATAACATGAAGCTGTATTACATTCATTCATGTAATGTATTACATTCATTCATTTAGCGAGATGTATTACATTCATTCATTTACCAAATAGTGAAAGGCTTGATAGAGTGGATGTGGAGAGGATAATGGAAGAATCTAGGACCACTAATGGAAGTCTAGGACCAGAGGTCAAAGCTTCAGAATAAAAGGACGTTCCTTTCGGAAGATGAGGAGGAATTTCTTTAGTTAGAGGGTGGTGAATCTGTGGAATTAATTGCCACAGAAGGCTGTGGAGGCCAAGTCAGGCAGAGATAGATTAAGGCAGAGATAGATTCTTGATTAGTATGGATGTCAGGAGTTAAGGGGAGAAGGCAGGAGAATGGGGTTGAGGGGGAGAGATAGATCAGCCATGATTGAATGGCAAAGTAGACTTGATGTGTGACTGACCTATCTCTGCTCCTATCACTGATGACTTTATGAACATTCACAACCTAAGCAAAGTGCAAAGTGCTTTGAGGCACTGAGACTGTTAAAGTTGTTTTAAAAATGCAAGTTCCTTCTTTTGTTTATTCTATTCTTATGCAAACTTCATTAAAAATAATTTCTTTTGTCCTGTGATTTAACGAACGATTATCAGAAATATTCTGAGTTCTGACCAGGAATGAAAAGTTACCTCCAGTACAGAGTAGCGAGACGTGTCACAGAAATCTCGGACTCCTATTTCTGTGCCCATGTACCACCCATTGAAAGGACAAGCTGGAAACTCAAGGCCTCCAATATCCAGAAGCATGTTAGAAACAGCTGGCAGGACATACCACTTCAACTTCAGACCTTCGAACCATTCAAACCTAAAGGGTGTGGCAAAGGATACAAAAATGCAAACAACCACATAAAATAAAACATTAAAATTCTAGATATTTGTTGGGTTCCAAAAATGAATTATATCCAATTAATTTTTGGGCGTAATTATTGGGCGGCACAGTGGCGTAACGGTAGAGCTACTGCCTTACAGAGCCAGAGACCCGGGTTCGATCCTGACTACAGATGCTGTCTGTGCGGTGTTTGGCCGTACTCCCCGTGACCTGCGTGGGTTTTCTCCGAGCTCTTCGGTTTCCTCCCACACTCCAAAGACATACAGGTTTGTAGGTTAATTGGCTTGGTGTAAATGTAAAAGAAATTGTCCCTAGTGTGCGTAGGGTAGTGTTAATGTGTGGGGATCGCTGGTTGGTGTGGACTCGGTGGGCTGAAGGGACAGTTTCCATGCTGTATCTCTAAACTAAAACTAAACCAAATATATCCTGAATGTCTGATGAAGTTCAGAGATGAAGTCAACGTACAAAGCTCTTTCATAATTTCTACGGACAGGGCTGGTTCTCCCATCACCATCTCCCCTATTGATCCGTGCCCTTCCCTCGCCCTGTGTCCCCTCCATAGCCTGTCACAGGACTTAGCACAGGGGGATGTACCACAGGGCAGTGTCTCAATACTGAGTTTGAAGCTGGCACTGATCAGCAATTTGGACTCAAAGGTCATCGGTGACTGTAAGCGACTAGCTCCTGACTGCAGATTCTGTGTCTTTAGTTTATCATTTTTTACTTGTGTAAATATCCTTCCATTTAGTATTTTTAATTCCTCTCTTCTTCCATCACCGTGATGTTTGGGTGAAAGTGGCCCTCAAACAACTGCTAATCTCCCAGTATCTTGCTGCTGTGAGTTACCATAGATTACAGGAGATAAAATTGGTGTGTCAAAAATGTAATGCTACGGTGGTTATGGGAGATTTCAACATGCAGGTAGACTGGGAAAATCAGGTTGGAAATGGACCCCAGGAAAGAGAGTTTGTAGAGTGCCTTCGAGATGGATTCTTAGAACAGCTTGTACTGGAGCCTACCAGGGAGAAAGCAATTCTGGATTTAGTGTTGTGTAATGATCCTGATCTGATAAGGGGACTAGAGGTAAAAGAGCCATTAGGAGGCAGTGATCACAACATGATAAGTTTTACTCTGCAAATGGAAAGGCAGAAGGGAAAATCGGAAGTGTCGGTATTACAGTATAGCAAAGGGGATTACAGAGGCATGAGGCGGGAGCTGGCCAAAATTGATTGGAAGGAGGCCCTAGCAGGGAAGACGGTAGAACAGCAATGGCAGGTATTCCTGGGAATAATGCAGAGGTTGCAGGATCAATTTATTCCAAAGAGGTGGAAAGACTCTAAGGGGAGTAAGAGACACCTGTGGCTGACGAGGGAAGTCAGGGACAGCATAAAAATTAAGGAGAGGAAGTATAACATAGCAAAGAAGAGTGGGAAGACAGAGGATTGGGACTCTTTTAAAGAGCAACAAAAGTTAACTAAAAAGGCAATACGGGGAGAAAAGATGAGGTACGAGGGTAAACTAGCCAATAATATAAAGGAGGATAGCAAAAGTTTTTTTAGGTACGTGAAGAGGAAAAAAATAGTCAAGGCAAATGTGGGTCCCTTGAAGACAGAAGCAGGGGAATTTATTATGGGGAACAAAGAAATGGCAGACGAGTTAAACCATTACTTTGGATCTGTCTTCACTGAGGAAGATACACACAATCTCCCAAATGTTCTAGGGGCCGGAGAACCTAGGGTGATGGAGGAACTGAAGGAAATCCACATTAGGCAGGAAGTGGTTTTGGGTAGACTGATGGGACTGAAGGCTGATAAATCCCCAGGGCCTGATGGTCTGCATCCCAGAGTACTTAAGGAGGTGGCTCTAGAAATAGTGGAAGCATTGGAGATCATTTTTCAATGTTCTATAGATTCAGGATCAGTTCCTGTGGATTGGAGGATAGCAAATGTTATCCCACTTTTTAAGAAAGGAGGGAGAGAGAAAACGGGTAATTATAGACCAGTTAGTCTGACATCAGTGGTGGGGAAGATGCTGGAGTCAATTATAAAAGACGAAATTGCTGAGCATTTGGATAGCAGTAACGGGATCATTCCGAGTCAGCATGGATTTACGAAGGGGAAATCATGCTTGACAAATCTACTGGAATTTTTTGAGGATGTAACTAGGAAAATTGACAAGGGAGAGTCAGTGGATGTGGTGTACCTCGACTTTCAGAAAGCCTTTGACAAGGTCCCACATAGGAGATTAGTGGGCAAAATTAGGGCACATGGTATTGGGGGTAGGGTACTGACATGGATAGAAAATTGGTTGACAGACAGAAAGCAAAGAGTGGGGATAAATGGGTCCCTTTCGGAATGGCAGGCCGTGACCAGTGGGGTACCGCAAGGTTCGGTGCTGGGACCCCAGCTATTTACGATATACATTAATGACTTAGACGAAGGGATTAAAAGTACCATTAGCAAATTTGCAGATGATACTAAGTTGGGGGGTAGTGTGAATTGTGAGGAAGATGCAATAAGGCTGCAGGGTGACTTGGACAGGTTGTGTGAGTGGGCGGATACATGGCAGATGCAGTTTAATGTAGATAAGTGTGAGGTTATTCACTTTGGAAGTAAGAATAGAAAGGCAGATTATTATCTGAATGGTGTCAAGTTAGGAGGAGGGGGAGTTCAACGAGATCTGGGTGTCCTAGTGCATCAGTCAATGAAAGGAAGCATGCAGGTACAGCAGGCAGTGAAGAAAGCCAATGGAATGTTGGCCTTCGTAACAAGAGGAGTGGAGTATAGGAGCAAAGAGGTCCTTCTACGGTTGTACCGGGCCCTGGTGAGACCGCACCTGGAGTACTGTGTGCAGTTTTGGTCTCCAAATTTGAGGAAGGATATTCTTGCTATGGAGGGCGTGCAGCGTAGGTTCACTAGGTTAATTCCCGGAATGGCGGGACTGTCGTATGTTGAAAGGCTGGAACGATTGGGCTTGTATACACTGGAATTTAGAAGGATGAGGGGGGATCTTATTGAAACATATAAGATAATTAGGGGATTGGACACATTAGAGGCAGATAACATGTTCCCAATGTTGGGGGAGTCCAGAACAAGGGGCCACAGTTTAAGAATAAGGGGTAGGCCATTTAGAACGGAGATGAGGAAGAACTTTTTCAGTCAGAGGGTGGTGAAGTTGTGGAATTCTCTGCCTCAGAAGGCAGTGGAGGCCAGTTCGTTGGATGCTTTCAAGAGAGAGCTGGATAGAGCTCTTAAGGATAGCGGAGTGAGGGGATATGGGGAGAAGGCAGGAACGGGGTACTGATTGAGAGTGATCAGCCATGATCGCATTGAATGGCGGTGCTGGCTCGAAGGGCTGAATGGCCTACTCCTGCACCTATTGTCTATTGTCTATTGTCTATTGTCTCACCATTCCCCATTAATCTTACTACTCATTACGCTGGGAGGCACAGTGACCAGAAACCCATTTAAAACCCGTTCCAGATAACAACTGTACCTTAAAGGGAAAATCTATCTATTCGTAGCAATTTAAATATTGGAAATGTGGAACATGAAAATACTGCAATCTGACTAAATCCTCATAAATATATTTGAATTAAATTCAGGGTAAACGAACTGTCATGAACAGGAATTCATTCATTCGTTAATTCATTCAGTAATATTCATGAAAAAGTTCCATTAGAGAGTTTAGCAAAACCTTTAAACTCAAGAAATTATGATTCAAAGCTAGGTGGTGGTGCAAGACTGAGGGAGGGTAATGAGGCTTCAGATGCAGGTTGAATGCGTGAGGATTTGGCAGATGCAATGTAATGTGGAAAACTGTGCCCTCATCTACTTTGATGGAAACAAAAACTGGAGCAATTAATGAGATTTTAAAAAGGTTTTAAGTGTTCTGACGCACCTGGCTGAGTTTATACAAGTATAGTTCAAAGTTAATGTGCAGATACAGCTGGCAATTACGGAAGCCAATGGTACATTGATCTTAATAGCAAGAGGATTTGAATACAACGGAAGAGAAGTCTTGCCTCAATTATATGGGACCAGGTTCCACCATATGTGGAATATTGTGTCTGGGCCTGATTCTCCTCACCTAAGAAAGGACATACTTGCAATTGAAGCTCACCAAATTGATCCCTGGAATGGTATGTTTGTCATATGAGAAGAGATTAAACAGTCTGGTCTTATATTCTTTTGAGTTTAGAAGAATGAAAGGTGATCTCTGAAATGTACAAACATTTTCCAGAGTTTAGCAGAATAGATGTGGAGATGATGTTTAGAAGCAAAGTAAGGCATCAGCCATATAGATTTCTCGACCCGAAACGTTGCCCATTCCTTCTCTCCAGAGTTGCTGCCTGTCCCGCTGAGTTACTCCAGTCTTTTGTGTCTATTTTTGGTTTAAACCAGCATCTGCAGTTCCTTCTTACACATTTAGATTTGAAGGATGGCTAATCTTGGAACTCACTACCAAAGAGCGTTGAGAAGTATCAGGTACTGAATATATTCAAGGCAGAGATAGATCAATCATTACATTGGGGGAGAAGTTGGGCACAGGTTACTGATTGCGGATGATAATAGACAATAGACAATAGACAATAGGTGCAGGAGTAGGCCATTCAGCCCTTCGAGCCAGCACCGCCATTCAATGCGATCATGGCTGATCACTCTCAATCAGTACCCCGTTCCTGCCTTCTCCCCATACCCCCTCACTCCGCTATCCTTAAGAGCTCTATCCAGCTCTCTCTTGAAAGCATCCAACGAACTGGCCTCCACTGCCTTCTGAGGCAGAGAATTCCACACCTTCACCACTCTCTGACTGAAAAAGTTCTTCCTCATCTCCGTTCTAAATGGCCTACCCCTTATTCTAAATGGCCTCTTGTTCTGGACTCCCCCAACATTGGGAACATGTTTCCTGCCTCTAATGTGTCCAATCCCCTAATTATCTTATATGTTTCAATGAGATCCCCCCTCATCCTTCTAAATTCCAGTGTATTAGCCATAATCACAATGAATGGCGGTGCTGCCTTGAAGGGCTGAATGGCCTCCTCCAGCACCTATTTTCTATGTTTCTATGTTTCTATTTCGGAGGATCAAGGGGCATGAGGTGAGAGCAGGAAAATGTTACTGTTAAAAGATCAGCCATGATCTTATTCAATGCAGAGCAAGGCTACTCCTATTTCTGTTTCTAAGGTTGTTATAATTTCACATCCATTATGGAACCCACTACAATACGTGAATTACAAATGACAATAAAATAAAATCCTTTAAATTGCTCTCCTCAGCTGATCTCAGCACAGGACATACCTGGGGTGCCTGATGGGTACTTCCAAGATTAGTTCGGGAGGAATCTCAAACCGTTCAGGGTCATTTCCATTGGCCTGCAGCAGAAGAGGGAGGATATCAAAGCGACCTTTTGGCCCCTTCCAGCCTTGCTGCATACAGACCTGCATTAAAAATAGTCAACAACAACATTACAACATTTGGATATTCAATAATCATAAATAGGAATGAACGGTGTAAGGTGAAACTAACTGAGATACTCTACCTCGGTGAAATCCGCAGAAGCTGGGTCTCCCACGATGGAGCCATCAGATTGTTTGTAACCAGCATATTTTAGCAATTGGCTGTTCCAGATTCTGAAATCATGCTCCTTATCTGTTTTTTGTGGGAATATTGTGATTGCTGACCTGCAAAATCATCAGTTTTATAAGTAATGTTATAGCAAGCTTCTTCTGCACCCTGTCCAAAGCCTACACAGTATTCCTGTAATAGAGCAACCACATTAAACTCGTGCTGTAAGACAGCAACTCTACCGCTGCACCACTGTGCCATCCTTTTATAAAGATAGACAGATTCATAGATCACCAACCTGAGGCTTCCCTTGTTGGTTGCGTACTTGATGTGATTGCAAATATAGTTGAACATGCCATGAGCACTGGAACAATCACGCGCATCAAAAACCTGCAAATATCACAGCAATTAATAACCTTTAAAAAATGTTTTCCAATAAGATATTGTTGTTTTTTAATTTAAATTTGACACTGTATTTTTTGATAAATTATCTATTTCCTTCCATACCTTCAATGCTGTTACAGCATGTACCAGATATACAGCAAACAGCATTACGAGCAATTTATAGGATGTTTCCTAATGCTGGAGAAATTGAACTTTTGGTTCATTTTCAGTTTTTGCAGCAATCCCAGTTCAATTCTGCAAAGCACACGGGGAAAAGATTGTAGGTTCAGTTCCCAACTCTGTTAAATAGATCTCCGAAATATCATCCATGGAATTTTCAGTATTTAAGAAAGTAAGCTTTCGTCATCAAAAAAATTAATGAAATTCCTGCAAAAATGTCTCTCTTTCAGATACAGACCATTTTCAGGAATGGATGATTGGTTCTTAGTTACCATTTTTATCATCATAAGATGTATCAATACAAGTAAGTCAGATTTGTGGTTAATTAGAAAATTAGAATTGGGGTTAGCGGAATAGATTATTGCAAAATAGTTATGAGTATCTTCATTGCATCCCAGGAGCTGTGTTTGAATTAGTTTAGAGAATTGCAACTTCTGTGTTCTGGTATTTATATCTATCTCTCAGCACAACTTTATAACTTGCAGTTTTAGCAACTGGAAGCTTTGATTGGCCATTCAGATTCAGAACTGTTTCACAGATGATTATTGCTCTTAGTAAGTGTTCTATCTGTTGTAAATGTATTTTTATTTAGAGATACAGCGCGGAAACAGGCCCTTTGGCCCACCGAGTCCGCGCCGCCCAGCGATCCCCGCACATTAACACTATCCTACACACACTAGGGACAATTTTTACATTTACCCAGTCAATTAACCTACATACCTGTACGTCTTTGGAGTGTGGGAGGAAACCGAAGATCTCGGAGAAAACCCACGCAGGTCACGGGGAGAACGTACAAACTCCGTACAGACGGCGCCCGGAGTCAGGATCGAACCTGAGTCTCCGGCGCTGCATTCGCTGTAAGGCAGCAACTCTACCGCTGCGCCACCGTGCCTTGGTAAGCTTAAGGTTAAGCTTAAGCTTAAGGAATCATAACATTGAGACCATCTAAGTGAGCAGGTCCTTTTGTGGACTTGGAACATGCTTCGTAAAGTGCCATGCTTAAAGTTTGACAAAAAGTTTTTGAAATTGCATGTTTCTATTCCTTGAGTCTGACATTCCCCACAATGTTTGCCATGTAAAAGCATAGTTTAAAGAACATTTTTGTTGCTTCATGAGCAGATCTCAACCTGTAACTTGGACCACTGGATCCTCCCGATACAGCGGGCAGCATTCCTCCAGGCGTGTTTGGCTCCATAGATTAGCTCAGTATCTTTCAGTTGGTATGTTCCCGTTGTTTCAATCTCCTTTGTCACCTGCTCCATCCTTTCCATGTGAGCCTTAGATCCATGTCTGTACCAAAACAAAGAGCTTTATGCTTGTTATAAATAAACGTATAAAAGGTACACATGTTCGCAAGACTAAAAGTTCAATTTTCCAAAATTTAGATAACACTCAAAGACACAAATTGATTCCTGATACTGAACTCTCACACATTGTGGTTTCAGAATGGACCGGGTGTCCAAATATTGAAGCCGGTGCACTTTGATGGTTCCCATCATAGTATCGCAACTTTTGCATTTTGGCATCATTGTGGCCCAGTTGGGAGATTCTGACACTGGAGAATGGAAGCTTTCTCAGAATCAGACACTCCTACGTTAATTGAATCTGTTGTGTTGATCTACTGAACTGCAATCTGAACATTTAAAAAGTCCATCACTCCGACCCTTAACACATATTGTACATCTAGGTGCCATTTCCATTTCCTACTCAATGTCATTCATAGACTTTCAGAAGAAAAACATTAAAGATCCTTAGTTTTGTCCAATGTATCTCAAGGAAATGAGTTAATATATTTTAATTTAATATCTCTAAGGTTCTTTCAGTCATTAGGAAGTGAAGGGATTTTCATCAAATCTGACTGTTTGGATTTCATCTGAGAACCTGGACACACAATGATCATATTTAACCTACCTCTCTACCCACTAAACATTCTTCCATTGCTTTCCAACCCAATGTCATTGATTGTTCATTTAATCCTCCAAATCTCCCTGGAAGGTGAGCATTATATAATTTCACACCTTACACATAACACTGTGATCGACTGCATGAGGAAATGGAATGAACATAGGTTGTTTGGAGGATTGCTTTAGATTAAAGAGGGTGGAATTGTTTCCTTTGGAGAGGAGAAGGATGAGGGGAAATTTGATCGATGTAAAATCATAAAAGATTTAGACAAAGTGGACAGTGGGAGAAACAACCCCATTGGTGGATGGGTCAAGGACCAAAGGTCACAGATATAAAATAAAAGGGAAGAGAATTAACAATAACATTAGGAAAAACTTTCCCACACAAAGAGTTATTGGAATTTGGAAGGAACTGCCTGCAAATGTAGTGAAGGCAGCTTTGATGATGACATAAGAGAGGAAACATATGGTGACAAAAAGATTGCTAAGTTATGAGGTCAGGGATTGGAACTGGTGAGTTGCTGATAGAGGTGGAAAGGTAGTACAGACACGATGGGCTGAATGTCCTCCATTATTGTTGTTATCATTTGATAATTCTATGATTAACCACAATCACTGAAATTTAATTCAGGCAGATTTAGAAGTTTCCAGGTGAAATAGGAATATATTGAATAATTGCCTTTTGATGGATGTATAATATTGGTCTAA
This sequence comes from Rhinoraja longicauda, assembly GCF_053455715.1. NCBI lineage: Eukaryota > Metazoa > Chordata > Chondrichthyes > Rajiformes > Arhynchobatidae > Rhinoraja > Rhinoraja longicauda. The sequence continues at coordinate 31,844,606 of NC_135977.1, forward strand.
AAAGTCCGTTGCCAGTGGAAGGAGGTTCTCTTTCGTACGGGCTTCACTTAGTTTCTTCACGTGTTGGCTTGGCATCATAATTGATCCGAAGCACAATTGCTCTCTACAGCCGGCTGCCTGCAAGCACAGAACAAGTTGAAACACAGAACTGCAGAGCATGCACCAAAACACTCAAGGCCACAATTTGAGACTCTAAAAAGTTAGCCTTACCACTCCAGACTTCAAATGCAATGTATCATTTAAAACAGTGCCTGTTTCCCAGTTCTTTATCTTAAGAAACCGGGGAGATTTGGATGGGCTGTCATTTGGCAATTTATTTGTAGATGTTGGCACAGGTGAAACCACCTGAAATAAATAAAACCAATAATTTATTAGAAATCAGCACGAATACAAAATAATATTTTTCACTGAAGAGTCAATGCAAATACTTGGATCAACATTTTAAAATTTGAAGCTCTGATTTAAAGCTAATGTAGTCAATATTTCCCAACTACAGGAAAAAAAACTTCAAATCTCGATTAGGTTGGAGGGATAAAAGGTTTAGTTCTGACTAGACCAAGTGGACCCGTTGGGCCCAAGCCGCCCCTGCATTGGTGCAGCACCCTCTCTCCCCCCCTCCCCTCTCCCTTTCCCCCTCTCCCTTTCCCCCTCTCCTCTCCCCTCCTCCCCCCTCCCTCCCACCTCCCTTCCCCCTCCCTCCCACCTCCCTTCCCCCTCCCTCCACTCCCCCTTCATCCCTCCCTCCCCCCTCCCACCACTCCCCCCCTCCATCCCTCCCTCCCTCCCTCCCCCTTCCCTCCCTAGGAGATAGATTTAAACTTCAAAATGTGAATAACTTTAAAAATATAACACCGATTTCAATGAAACTTATTCCATTAGCACCACAGGGACGACGGTGAGTAAGGTGGGCCTAAAATTGTCACGCTATCGTGTACCGTTTTGGCTGTAGTTCAGGAACAAACAAACAAACAAACGAGAGTTTTAGTATATAGATGCTCTTCAAATAGTTTGTATCCAGACAACTCAGACTGAGGAGTTGATCGATTGGAATACAATTGAGTAGCAAATTAGAAAAAAAGCTATCCGTGATCAAATACGACTCTTTAGGGTGGTTCCATAATGGGAAAGTACTTTCTAAAGTTAGCATTCATCAACCACCACTGTGGAAAGCACTTGGCAACAAAGGCAAATGTAGGATGAAAGATAGAATCAATGATGTCGCAGGCAATAAAAGTATTTCATTTTTAGATTTCATGCACGATTTTGTCCTGAGAGCATTTAGTTTTGAAAATAATGTAAATGTCAATCACAGAACTGGAATACTGAGCAGGCAGAAGCAAAGGTCTGGTCATTATAGTCCTGCTTGTGAATCTCTGTGATTCTTTGTGATCAGGAATCCAGCATCTGTAGTTCTTTGCACAATATCGTGATGTGATTGAACCTGTATTTTGCTAATAATGTACATGGATTCTCGGAACACAAGTGCATCATGTTTAGGTTCCTCTCTTAGCCATTTAGTACAAAGTCTGGAAAAGGATTTCAATCCTTACATTTCTTACCATTAAGCAATAAAACATTAATTGATCATCAATCATGCATAACCTGTACAATAACTGAATTCCATTTTTATCATGAGTCATATATTTACAGATGACATTTAAAATGTCAGAGGCATCAGTCAGTGCTAGGTTGGATTATTTTACCTGTTCCGAGGGAGGATTAGGAAGAACTGCTGGCATATCATTAGGTGGTCTGTCATTCTCACTTTGTAGATTCAGTTGGTTTACATCCGCCATACCCCTGTATGTGAACATTGTGTTTATTAGTTGAGTGTTTAAAAATAAGTCTTACACCACATTTCTGTTTCATCGTTGCTTAATGAGAGAAATAAATAGGAAGAGAACTTTGGAAATGAAGTCAAACACACAGCCTTTGTCAAACTGTTTATTACCTGCTGCAATCTTTGAGGTAAATCTTTCCATTCATATGATACAGACAGTGGTTCAAACTTCAGTGTATACTGGAATATTTTTTAGGATTCACAAACACCACCCAGTGCTGTCAAATTAACCACAAGTCTTGGAGTATTGTAAAAAAAAAAAGGAACTGCAGATGCTGGTTTATACCAAAGATAAACACAAAATGCTGGAATAACTCAACAGGTGAGGCAGCATCCATAGAGAAAATGGATAGGTGACGTGTCAGGCGGGTCGGGACCCTTCTTCAGTAATTGCAGAGTGAGAGGGTGGGGGGGGGGGGGGGGGGGAGGGAGGGGAACTGGAAGCAAGATAAAACTAGGACAAATCGAGGCCAGCCACAGATGACCTCGGGCAGGGAGGTTTCCCACTGGGATGATTTCCTGGAATATTGTGTTCAGTTTTGGTCATCCTGCTATTTGAAAGATGCCATTAAACTGGAAAGCATGCAGAAAAGGTTTACAAGGATTTTGTCAGAACCCGAGGCACTAACTTATAGGGAGAGGTTGGCAAGCTGGTAATTCTTCCTTTGAGAGCAAAAAACTAAGAGGTGACCTCAAGGAGGTTTATAAAATCATGAGAGGCATAATTAATATGAATGCGCATAGTATTTTATACCGGAATTGGGGAATTAAGAACTCGAGAGCATAGGATTACGGTGAAAAGGGAAGGATTTAATAGGAGCCTGAGGGGCAGTTTTTCATACAGAGGATGATTTGTACATGGAATGAGCTGCCAGAGCAAATATTTGTGCAGATATAATAACAATATTTAAAATAAATTTTGCCAGATACATAAATAGGAAAGGTTTTGAGGGATATGGGTCAAATGCAGACTATTGCATTTAGCTTAGATGGGCATCTTAGTTGCCATGGACAAGTCGGGCTGAAGTCTGTTTCTATGTGGTATGATTCTCTGATTGTAAAATTCTAAATCATTTCATAGCTGTGCCACTCAACCTAGTTGAAGGAAAACACTTTGTATAATTCTAAATTATTTTATTATCATGTTGATTAGAATGGGTTTCAAGGATTATGGGGAGAAGGCAGGAAAATGGGATTAGGAGGCAGACATCAGCCATGATTGAATGGCGGAGTAGACTCGATGGGCCAAATGGCCTAAATCTACCCCTATAACTTGTGAACTTGTGACCCTGCGATGGAAGAGGAGTGTTGGCACCAACTACACAGCAAGAAGATGAGGAAAGAAAACAATTTAGACATCTTCTTTCTGCGCTGTTTGTCGATGAAGTACTCACCGTGAGATACCAAAAAGCACAAGGTAATATTAAATTCCCACCCCTATACTTCCCCTTCATTCTGTCACTGCCCATCAAAATCTGTTTAACCCCAGTGCAAAACTAAAATCCAATCTAAAATGTGTGACGTTACACCACAGTGTAAATACCATTGCCTATTTAGCTGATGGAATAGCAAGGATAGGAGAATGAGGCTTGTCTTTTTCAGAGGGACAATGTGAGATAACATGGCAATCTGTTGTCATGGAAACATTAAGATAGCAGTGGGAAAAAGCATTTGAGGACAGCTAAGTTCTGGTGTTTTGGAGTAAAGGGTGGGATGTAAGACTAAAATAGACAAGACTTTAAAAGATTCAGAACAGGGACAATAAGCTGAATGACGTTCTGTGCTGTAAGATTCCATAAATTATTTCAGGTTGCTGGTATCAGGAGCAACAAGATAAAACTTAGGAAGGTTTCAAACGCAACTTCAGACAAAGTAACATTAACAAATGGAATTTTGTGCTGTTGGAGCGAAAGCAACAAAAATGTCAGATAAATTAAGCAGAATGGGAACTATAATTGTGGATGGGACTTGAAGATGGAGGACGATGAGGGATTGGGGATGGTTCTGGACTGCTGTGAAAAAAATTGAAATCACAAAACAGACAGGAGAAATATTCAGACATTTTATTTTATAAAATGTCTGAATATTTCTCCTGTCTGTTTTCTTGACAGAGGCAAGTGTCTTAATGGACGGGTCGTTGGTATAACTGGACCGACCGATTTTCTGGAGTGTTGGAATGTCACTGCTATAAATACCCCAACATGGATTCATTGGAATTTTTACATTTTATTTAGAGATATAATACATTTTCCAGTGAAGTTGGGTGAGTTTAAAGGGAATTTAAAGGCTCACATTCTAGAGCAATTGATTGAATCAGATGCTGAACCATCCATGGTTTAGGGCGGCACGGTGGCGCAGCGAAACATCCTACGACCCAGGGGCCATGGCCCTCCAAAGGTGGACATCAATGATAATATTCACCACTGTCTTCTACATATCAGCATAGACTTTGGTCAAGTGTGGAAAAGGGTACTTGAAGATCATATTCTCAGAGCTGGCATGAAGGTATCATGGTTGACAGCTCAGCAATAATCCCTGCCTTTCTAGATGGATCTGAGATGTTGACTGCCTATAAAAGGTATCTCAAGGTACTAGAAAAATACCACCAATGTTACCTCCACAAAATCCTCTACATTCAGTGGAAGGAGATTCTTTTCGCAGCCAACACCCCCAGGTTTGGCAGCCTAGTTGCACTCTGGTGGCTACAGTGGCCTGAGTACAATGTTTGCATGCCCGACATCACACTTCTGAAAGTGACACAATATTCCGAGCTCTGGCCTGGGTGGAGATTGCCGGACCGACAGAGGAAGAGACAATAGACAATAGACAATAGACAATAGGTGCAGGAGTAGGCCATTCAGCCCTTCGAGCCAGCACCGCCATTCAATGCGATCATGGCTGATCACTATCAATCAGTACCCCGTTCCTGCCTTCTCCCCATACCCCCTCACTCCGCTATCCTTAAGAGCTCTATCCAGCTCTCTCTTGAAAGCATCCAACGAACTGGCCTCCACTGCCTTCTGAGGCAGAGAATTCCACACCTTCACCACCCTCTGACTGAAAAAGTTCTTCCTCATCTCCGTTCTAAATGGCCTACCCCTTATTCTCAAACTGTGGCCCCTTGTTCTGGACTCCCCCAACATTGGGAACATGTTATCTGCCTCTAATGTGTCCAATCCCCTAATTATCTTATATGTTTCAATAAGATCCCCCCTCATCCTTCTAAATTCCAGTGTATACAAGCCCACAAGACTTAAGATTACTTTCAAATTTGTCCTTGAAAATTTGAGGCATTCCTCCTGACTCCTCAAAATGAAGGAGAAACATTTAGGATGGCACTGAGAACATCAAAGCCATGTGGTGGATGCATGAGCTCCCCAACTACCTAGTAACCCATCCCCTAAGTCATAATATGACCCATCTACATAAGAGACTGCTGTTCCCACATTGACCTCAATGGCCAACCTAAAACCAACAAAACCACTATGGAAGCAAGTCATTCTGAAGCCAGAAGAGAAAAAAATCTGCTATACTCAGTAATAGCTTCGTGTGGGAAATAAAGTCAAAAGTTTAAAGTGTTTCCGACTGCATTGAACTTAAAAACAAAATTCATGGAAATACTCAGCCACAGGTTTGTGGGCTAAGAAACAGTTATCAAATCTTTACTTCTGCCCCTCTCTCTGCAGATGCTGCTTGACTTGTTGAGTGTTTCTTACATCTCCAGTTTACATTCTAGAGTTCCAACTTTGCTACATTTTATTTTTAAGTGTTACAGTTAAAGCTAAGTTGCTGCTCAAGTCCTGGCATATTGGGCTATTGACCTGCTGAAGTAATGCAAGGACTCGTTTAAGTGTAGTGTTGTATACTCGAAGCAGTTGTGTCAAGATCTGTGCTGGTCTCCAGGTTGCGTTAAAGGTTATCCCACATTATTTGCCATGTTTGGCAGCACTGGGCCTCCACCCACTGCAGTTTAGAAGGTTGAGGGGGGACCTCATTGAAACTTACAGAATAATGAAAGGCATAGATCGAGTGGATGTGGAAAGGATGTTTCCACTGGTGGGAGAGTCTAGGACCAGAGGTCATAGCCTCAGAATTAAAGGGCGCACTTTTAGAAAGGAGGCAAGGAGGAGCTTCTTTAGTCAGAGGGTAGTTAATCTGCGGAACTCATTGCCGCAGAGGGCTGTGGAGGCCAAGTCAGTGGGTGTTTTTAAGGCAGAGATAGACAAATTGTTGATTAGAACGGGTGTCAAGGATTATGGGAAGAAGGCAGGAAAATGGGATTAGGAGGCAGAGATCAGCCATGATTGAATGGCGGAGTAGACTCCATGGGCCGAATGGCCTAATTCTACTCCTATAACTTGTGAACTTGTGAACCTGCGATGGAAGAGATGTGTCACAGCAAGAAGATGAGGAAATAAAACAATTTAGACAGCTTCTTTCTGCCCTGAATGTATCTGAAGTACTCACCGTAAGATACCAAAAACCACAAAGTAATATTAAATTCACACTCCCATAGTTCCCCTTCCTTCTGTCACTGTCCATCAAAACCTGTTTAACCACAGTGCAAAACTAAAACCAGTCTAAAATATGTGATGTTACACCACAGTACAAATACCATTGCCTATTTGGCAGATGGAATAGCAAGGATAAGAGATTGCGGTTTATCTTTTGCAGAGGGACAATGGGGGTTAAATTTAATTGGTCACTAAACAATCCCAGCAATTTGCTGGAGGACAGATTTGCTGGAGTACTGCCAGCATCCTGCAAATTGCTTTGTATCCTATGGATCATGATCTATGCCAGCAGTCTGCAGTTTCACGGCAGCCCTCACAGAATGGCTGGCATCTTCGTGGTCTATAATGGAAGCCACAACATCAGCCAACATGCACAGCCTCTTGTGTAGGAAGGAACTGATGGTTTACTCAATAGACAATAGACAATAGACAATAGGTGCAGGAGTAGGCCATTCGGCCCTTCGAGCCAGCACCGCCATTCAATGTGACCATGGCTGATCATTCTCAATCAGTACCCCGTTCCTGCCTTCTCCCCATACCCCCTGACTCCGCTATCCTTAAGAGCTCAGTCTAGCTCTCTCTTGAATGTATTCAGAGAATTGGCCTCCACTGCCCTCTGAGGCAGAGAATTCCACAGATTCACAACTCTCTGACTAAAAAAGTTTTTCCTCATCTCTGTTCCAAATGGCCTACCCCTTATTCTTAAACTGTGGCCCCTGGTTCTGGACTCCAACATTCGAAACATGTTTCCTGCCTCTAACATGTCCAACCCCTTAATAATCTTATACGTTTCGATAAGATCCCCTCTCATCCTTCTAAATTCCAGTGTATACAAACCTAGTCGCTCCAGTCTTTCAACATATGACAGTCCCGCCATTCCGGGAATTAACCTAGTAAACCTATGCTGCAAGCCCTCAATAGCAAGAATATCCTTCCTCAAATTTGGAGACCAAAACTGCACACAGTACTCCAGGTGCGGTCTCACTAGGGCCTTGTACAACTGCAGAAGGACCTCTTTGCTCCTATACTCAACTCCTCTTGTTATGAAGGCCAACATTCCATTGGCTTTCTTCACTGCCTGCTGTACCTGCATGCTTCCTTTCACCGACTGATGCACTAAGACACCCAGATCACGTTGTACGTCCCCTTTTCCTAACTTAACACCATTCAAATAATAATCTGCCTTCCTATTCTTACCACCAAAGTGGATAACCTCACACTTATCTACATTAAACTGCATCTGCCATGCATCCGCCCATTCACACAACCTGTCCAAGTCACCCTGCAACCTCATAGCATCTTCCTAACAGTTCACACTGCCACCTAGCTTTGTATCATCGGCAAATTTGCTAATGGTACTTTTAATCCCTTCATCCAAGTCATTGATGTATATTGTAAATAGCTGCAGTCCCAACACCGAGCCTTGTGGTACCCCACTAATCACTGCCTGCCATTCTGAAAGGGACCCATTTATCCCCACTCTTTGCTTTCTGTCTGTCAACCAACTTTCTATCCATGTCAGTACTCCGAAGACAGACACAAAATGCTGGAGTAACTGACTAGCTAGTGGGACAGGCAGCATCTCTGGAGAGAAGGAATGGGTGGCGTTTTGGGTCGAGACCTTTCTTCAGACTGGAGTCCATCTGCGCTGCCTCTTGGTGGGCTTCACATCAGTCCTAATGAAGTTGTCCATTATGTACCTACTGGAAGCAATGTTTCAGAACTCTGTGCAAGGCCCAAGCCATATTGGAGCTAGACTCATCCACACATCCTGAGAAAGTTTTCCAGCGGGATTTCCATTGCCAAATTTCCTCTGTAGCTCTGGCTACCTTCAGAGCCAATGAATGGAGCACCTCCAAGTCTCTTGCACATACCATATATCTGGTAAACTTGGTGGTTGTTCCACCAAGCACTCCAGAACACTTTGATTTTTCCCAAAGTCAGATTTGTTTCCAGTAGCTGCTCCAACACGTCCAACTCTATTTAAAGTACAGACTGACCATTCATGATATTGAACCCAAGCATTCACATACAGGGAGCCTAACTGGTGCTGGACGTGCTGAAATCAGTGTAATAAGCAACAATGCCAAACTGATTTGCAACTTGCATTGCAGATGGAACATAATCTCCATGGCAATTTAGACCAGGAAAGGACCTGCAATTTTCTGACTGACTGCCTTCTGTCCAGTACTCACCATTTTCTCTCAAAATAACAGATTGCTTTTCCAAGGTCTCTTCAGGTTTTGTCGCTGATATTTTAAAGACAGCCATCTGAAGATTTTTAAAGCATTAAAATGATAGCTAAGTGAGTTATTGAAACCAGGAGAACTAATTCTCCTTCAAAAGCCAAGCATATGGTGAATTAATTGCCTAACTAGGAAATTAATATACAGAGCATTGTGCAAAGTTGCAAACAATTGTGATAGTTTGTAATATATATTTTTGCTACATCAGACATAACTTCCTGCATTAATGATGTACACCATATGTTTTATCCAAGTTAGCCTTTGAAAATGCTTCAGGTAGCTGTCTTTAGAATATCTTCAACACCAGCGGTTGTAATCTTTGTTTATGTGCTGGTTAGTAAGTTGTTTGTATTTGACAGACCTCTTTCTCACAGAAAAATAATAGTGAAACTAGACTGAGACACGTTGTACAAAACTTAACACAGTTACATGAAATTCCTTTATACCTGCACACCCCATTTTAATATAGCTATTAACTCCTCTGTTTAACAAGCTGGGAAAGGGGACAATCTTCAGGATAATGCAGGGAATCACAAAGTGGCCGGAAGCAACAGGTATGACCCCAAGGATTGGTGCTGTAGTTCCAAATTTTCACTATATTTATTAGTGACTATGAAGCAATTTTACTATGGCTTCGTCTTGCTGACATATGCAAATGTTACAATGGTAACTTTCACAGGAAAAGCCTAACATTGTTAGCAGACAGCGAGTGAACAGAGGACTGAGGTGGATGTATTTTTAATGTTGAAAACTTAAGAACAAGGTTGATCTGAATCTGGGGCTACATTTCTACATGCAACAGGTATATAAAATAGACAAGATAAAATGACAAGGCATTGAACTTTATGATTGAAATGCCAGAACATGAGAGGCATTTTAACAACCGCTATATAAAGTCCTGGTTTGATCACATCTATATTTTCATTCACCACACCTAAAGCATTATGGCTAGATCTTTCATTTGGTACATTGCTGATTCAAGGAAAAATTAGCATGATCTCAGGCCTGATTATTAATGAAATTCTATGAGTCGCATAGCTTTCATTGATGTGAGACATTGAAAGGTATTTAACAGGTTTCTCAGAATCCGTAAAGAACTGTCGGTTCAGCACTCTAAGACAATGGGAGTTAATCCTAAAAGCACACCATGAGAGGATGTGGGATGTGAGGAAAGATAAGATTTTTTTTTTTACAGCTACATGGCCTGTTTCCTTTATCATCGTTCTATTTTGCATATATCTTTCATTCATTGTTCATTATCTCTCCACATATCTCTCATTTCCCTGATCCCTAACCAGTCAGAAGAAGGGTCTCGTCCCGAAACGCCACCCATTCCTCCCCATTCCTTCTCTCCAGAGATGCTGTCTGTCCTGCTGTTACTTCAGCTTTTTGTGTCTATCTCTCGGTTTAAACCAGTATCTGCAGTTCCTGACACAAGTACATGTCCATACTTACCAAAAAGATTTCAAAAGTTTTAATTTCTTTAACGATGGCCACTATTCCACTCTGTTGTGAAATGTCCAAGGCAACATGGCCATTTTTTATACCTTGGGTTTACATTCTAAATAATTCAATGAAGCCCTTGATCCAAATTTTGCCTGGGAAGATAAGATGGAAAGATGCACTAATGAAGAAGGTAAGATGTTTTCCTTCCTGTTTCCTTCCTGCTCTCCTTAAAACAACATGGTTTCCTTCCTGCTCTCCTTAAAACAACAATTATAATAAGATGTTTAGAGATTTTAGTCCCAAAGACTATTGTATTTACCCAGAATTTCTATTCACTTTTATCAGACAGTCGTGAACAGGGAGACGCGTCTTGGAATAACCTTACTAGTCAGAATCAGAATCAGAATCAGAATCAGAATCAGAATCAGAATCAGAATCAGAATAACCTTTATTGTCATCCAAAAAACAAGTCTTTTGGGCGAAATTCTGTTACCCACAGTCCAACAATAAGAGCAATAAAAATAAGCAATAACACACACAATCACAAACCAACACAAAACAAAAAAAAAAGAAACTTCCATCACAGTGAGTCTCCTCCAGTCACCTCCTCACTGTGATGGAAGGCCAGAATGTCTTTTCTCTTCCCTGCCGTCTTCTCCCGCGGTCAGGCTGTTGAAGTTGCCACGTCGGGGCGGTCGGGGCTCCGGACATTGAAGCTCCAGGTGTTTGGCCGATGGTAGGCCGCAGCGGGAACGGAGACACCACCCAGAAACAAAAAGGTCAGGTCTCCGTTCGGAAGAGAGAATTTTACAGTCCCCCCCACCCACCCAACCCATACATAGTACACGACCACAAAAAACACTACATCACATCTAAACACTACAATCAAGACAAAAAACAACAAAAAACACAAAAGACAAACAGGCTGCAGGTGAGCTGCAGCTGTTAGGCAGCGCCGCCACTTCCTGTCAGCCTGTATTGTGTGGCTCAAGACAGAAACGTAAGTCCACCTTTTAAGAAATTGTTAATGTAACAAAAAAATATACAAAAGAAACTCAAAGGAATATTTCCCAATATACCACAAGAGTAACAGCTTATACCAGCAAACCTTGTCCTTGATAATCGAGTCCAGTCTTATCACAAATGACAAAATGCAAACATTCCAGTGAATACCAGCCTAACATTAGGTTGGGTCCTTTGGGACTTCCTCTCATGTTCTTTGATCAACAGGATAACGTTTCAACAGAAGACTGGCTAGTCTCAGAAGATACACCTCCAATTCCTTTCCACTGAAAGTCCATGAAGTCCGAGATAGAAGGGAATGATATTCACCCACCATCTGTTTCTCATATCTGTTCCTTTCTTTCAGACTAAGTCTGCCTCTTTGAGGCCACACCATTCTCAACTACTTCACAGGTTGAGTCCATTCAATTTGCATAACCGTACCTCCATATCAATGGAAGTCACGTGGAAGCCTGAATATTTCCATCCTTACTGCCCCCTCTCACATCAGCACTAAATCATGTCTTATACGAATATTTCAAAAAAAGTTATGATTGATAGAATGTTCCTCCATGTGGGAATACTAATTCTGGTTGCTCTGTCACAACGATTCCAATTCTTAGTGATTACAAGCATTTGGCAACGGGTCCCATGGTATCATTATTCCCTCTGTGCAGAGTGCTGTGTTCCCAATTCTGGAATGTAGGGGTTCACTTTGAGCAGAGATACCAATTGCCATGGCCTCCACCAGAAAGGGTTTGTCACAACCTCACCAATCAGTTTCAAGGGCCTCTTGTTCAGAATCCAGAGACCTCAGTTTTAATCAGTATCTTAGTTCAGATGCATGTTACAAAAACAGTTATCACCTTTACCAACTGTAATATCACTGGAACGCTTAGACAAGCAAAACCTCGTTTCACAAGTTTCCTTTGTAGACCTGTATCAAGCCCAAGATTGACATAGCAATAGACGATAGCAAAGAGATTTAAAACTGTTTTACAGCAGCAATAAGTCGACAAATATTTCTTACTCACCCATTTGGGTAATGCATACTTTTTGACAGAGGTATTTTACATAATATGGAGTTTAAGACTTTATGTTGATATGTTGTTCACTGTTAATGAAGTTGAAGGTAATGACTGTAATTGGAGACACACCGAGATCATTTAATGGTTGCCAGTGAGTAAATGCTCACAAGCATGGAGATTCTCTAACGGAGGACCCCAACTGGCCAGTTATCGGTGATCTTTTGGTAACTACGGGGGCACTCCCTTGGACTATGCAAAGGTCATAGAGTCGTAGAGTGGTATAGTATGGAAACAGGCCCTTCGGCCCAACTTACTCACACAGGCCAACATGTCCCAGCTATACTAGTCCCACCTGCCTGTGCTTGGTCCATATCCCTCCAAACCTGTCCTATCCATGTACCTCTCTAGCTGGTTCTTAAATGTTGGGATAGTCCCAGCCTCAACTACCTCCTCTGGCAGCTTGTTCCATACACCCACCACCTTTTGTATTAAAAGGTTACCCCTCAGATTCCAATTAAATCTTTTCCCATTCACCTTGAACCTATGTCCTCTGGTCCTCAATTGCCCTACTCTAGGCAAGAGACTCTGTGCATATACCCGATCTATTCCTCTCATGTTTTTATACATCTCTATAAGATCAAAGGTGTAAAGGTGTAATCTACTCGCCTCGGAAAGAGGACTGTGAACCTGTAAGACTCACTTCTTATGTTGCGCTGGGATGAACTTATCCCTCCCTCTTTCAGCTTGAAGTTATGTAGGGGCAGATCCCGAAATCTGCAGCCGTGAAACAGGCGGACAGACTGCGTAAGGAGAAGGTAAGAAAATACGTTGTTTGGCGTCCCTGTTTCTTGTGTGGAAGAAACAATTACCCTTGTGTAATATATAGAAATCAGGAAGGGACGTGATCGTTGTTGCAGAAGATCTTAGAGTATAAGCAAATGAATTAAGGACTCCACTTGTAGGGGCATAAAATGTAAACACGGAGCGTTTAGATAAAAGATAAGAACACAAATGGTTTCATTTACTCTTTGTTCAGTTCTATGATGTTTGTTAATTGTCTATAGAGCTCGAAAAGGGGAAATGAATGCCAGAGACAGAACTTAGTTTCGTTCAAATTGGTTGAGGCAAAACAATGATTAACAACGCGTAGTTTGTGTCTAACAATATCTTATTAGACACCCCCTCTCCCCTCTCCCATCAGGCAAAAGGTATAGAAGTGTGAAAACGCACATCTCCAGATTTAGGGACAGTTTCTTCTCAGCTGTTATCAGGCAACTGCCACAGCCAGAGAGCAGTGCTGAACTACTATCTATCTCATTGGACTATCCTTGATTGGACTTTACTGGCTTTACCTTGCACTAAATGTTATTCCCTTATCATATATCTGTACACTGTGAATGGTTCAATTGTAATCATGCATTGTCTTTCTGCTGACTGATTAGCACGCAACGAAAGTTTTTCACTGTACACGTGACAATAAACTAATCTAAACTAAACAGACTGAGCTGGAGTTAAGAATCCAAATGGGGCATGTGAAGGCAAGGTGATGTGTTCATTATGAACTCAGTTGGAGTAGGAGTATTGTGATCCCAAGATATGTGCTGCCTCAACCAATTGAAAACATGGGAATAGGAGCACGTAAAATACCACAGAAAGGCTCTACAGACTGCTTTATGTTTCAAAATTACAGTCAGCCATCAATCAGCGATTTGAAAAAGTGGGTAAAATGGATCAAAAGCAGAAATGTACTGTTTCCAACAGATGGTACATTGAACCTTGACAAAATAACGTGCCTTAGAGGAATGTCTTGAAAAGAGCCCAGAGAGGAGTGGTAAAAATAAAGCAAACTGGTCAGCTTTCTGAGATTGGAAACTGGAAGCTAAAATAAGTGGGAACAAGTGTAGAGACCAGTAATGAAAGAGGAAAAGGGAAGGTATAGAGACAGCAAGTCATAAAGGGAAAGGAGGATCTCAAAGGTCATAACAGATGGTAGTTAGGCGGCTAGAGAGAGACACAGGGCAAGTGCCTCTCAATGGACACAGGAGGAACGAGGAAGAATTACAAGAAGATTTAGATAACTCAGATGCACCACCACCACCCACCAGCCAGCACAAAACCTGCCGCAAAACCCCAAATGCAATCGACCTCCAACAGAACGGTCAGTCCCCACCCACTCAGGACCAGTCCAACCCCCGATGAGAGCTGGCAACGGAATGCTGGTGTGGTTCCGGCAACCAGACCCAGGATGAACCTTAGGAATGAATCCTGGCAATCTTCCCTAAAAATACAAATTGGACAAAAAATTATGGAAACCACACAAACGAAAGATGTGGATGTGGAGGATTGTGTAAAATGGATGGGAGATGTTGTGGACCAATGCTCAGAATGACTGAGGAACATTATCAAGCACCTACGGTTCGTGCGATAGTGACCGTCCCCAGGCCAGAGTTCAGGGATCCGTTGAAGTTGGGGTTGTCTTGGGTGGCACGAGCAAACCCTCCCATAATTGGTGTCCACCCGAAAGGATTTACAAGATAGAAATAGGGAAAGCAAAGGCAAAACATGTGGAACACCGCACGGAGTTTGTGATAGCTTTCCAACAACCAGCACAACTCCATAACCCCGGATCCCACAATGTCCTTAACAATTCCAGCAAAATAGAGGAACCCCTAATAGAGAAAGTGAGCGTGGAAACGGGAAAGGATTCGAAGGCAGAAACAGTGGTAATATGAGCCAGGGTGGACAGAGTAACAGCAGACGAGGATGTTATAATTGTGGTCAGATGGGACACAGGGTTAAAAATTGTCCTTTGCGGCAACAATTCCAACAAACATGGCAGCCGCAACAAAGTGAAAGCTGCTGCTCAGTACAATGCACTCACCCAGATTCACACTGGACCCCAGGCAAATCTGACTGTCTAAAATTCATGGGAACCACAAAATGGTGACTAAAAACAATCTGGCCCACAACCAAATTACTCATATAGCTCATGACAGATAACACCCAAACAGGCTCAACGACTAATGAATTGGCCATTGTACCAATCAGCGTGACAAACGAGCCCACGATAATAATGAAAATGGACGGAAGGAAGGTCCTATTTTTTCCAAGGCAAGGCCAAGGCCAAGGGCAAGGGCAAGGCCAAGGCCAAGGGAAGTTTATTTATAGAGCACATTTCAGCAACAAGGCAATTCAAAGTGCTTTACATAAAACATTAAAGAGCAATTAAAAGCAATTAAAAACAGTCATTAAAGAGAATAGAAAATAAAAATAAGCTAAAATAGAATAAGACAGGTATAAAATACAAGAATAAAAGTTACAGTGCAGTGAGAAATGAATAGACAATAGACAATAGGTGCAGGAGGAGGCCATTCGGCCCTTCGAGCCAGCACTGCCATTCAATTAATAATTATTTGATTTAATAAAAGGCAACGTCAAACAGAAAAGTCTTCAGCCTCGATTTAAAAGAACTGAGTTGCAGTGGGCCTGCAGTTTTCTGGGAGTTTGTTCCATATATGTGGTGCATAAAAATTAAACGCTGCTTCTCCATGTTTAGTTCTGACTCTGGGGACAGAGAGCAAGACCTGTCCCAGACGACCTGAGAGGTCTGGATGGTTCATAATGTAGCAGAAGAGCAAAAATGTATTTTGGCCCTAAACCCGTCTCGGTAATGGGCCTATTGGTGATCCCAGAATGTTGTTTTCAGAACCCCTGAATGTGCAAGTCGACGAATTTGAGGATAAACACACCTTTCTGTTTTCTAAGGACGTCCCCCTTAGAAAAGGGGAAGAAAGCGGAAGAAAGTTGATTTGTACAATGAAGGCTATCATCCTTCGCTCCGTAAAAGGGGTTGAAGTTCAAGTACAGCATATACCCTTTACAACTTAAACCAGCCCCAGTCCTGTGTGCATGGCAGAATTATGAATGTAGTCTTGGTAAAATCTAAGGGACACCATGGGATCTCTCTAACAGAATATCACAAGGATTTACATTTGAGTCACCGGCACGTGAAACCTCATTGTACGGATTTTTATGTCAGGACAGGAAAAGATTGGGAAAAGCGAACCCATTATAAGTCATGTTTGCAAAACAAATACTTGTTGGAGATCATTAGCCCAGAAAGTATAGCAGCCGTTGTCCCTTTACCTAAGCAGGCAATAGGGTTGTTTAAGGTGATAAGCGGTAAATCTCACTGCAGTTTCGCCAAATTATTCACCAAAAGACTTGGGACTGATGGTTGCAAGAATGAAAGGATTGGGAGTGGAATGAGAATGGCAAATGCACAATGGCACCCTGATACAACATGATCGCATTGAATGGCGGTGCTGGCTCGAAGGGCTGAATGGCCTACTCCTGCACCTATTGTCTATTGTCTATTGTCTATTGTCTTTTGAAAGAACAAGGATACGGAGTGATATTACACACAACGATACACTTTTAAGGAGTACTAGAATTGGGTGGAGCCATTGGATCCAAACCTCTCCTGATTGCCACTCCTGCCCCACGGTTCCTCTCTTCATTGGGGGGCGGGAACTTCCGCCTCCTTCCGGTCCCACATTTTCCGCCCCACTCCCCCGCCCCTCATTGGCCGCCGCTCCACCGCTCCGTCACTCGTGCGGGTCCCGTCCCCTCCCCTTCCTTCTGGTCCTGCCTCTTCCACTGCCTCACCCCCCCATCATTGGCCACCAGTCCCGTCACTCGGGCGGGTCCCGCCCCGGTGGCCATCTTGAGCATGGCAATTGGAAAAGGGATTTATTAAAGTTTAAAATGTCAATCACTTTTAAAATATAACAACAATTTGAATGAAAAATATAACAACAATTTGAACGAAACTTGCTACTGCACACCGCAGGACAATGTTGAGTAAGGTGGGACTAAAATTGTTGCACTATCGTTTTGGCTGTATTTCGGGAACAAACATACATACAAACAAACAAACAAACATACAAATATACAAACATACAAACAAGATGAGAGTTTTAGTCATGTATAGATATGAAAGGCAAATAAGAGAAACAGGTGCTTTCCTACTTCAGAAGGAAGTGGAGCAACTCCAGCCACCCCAATGAGGTTGGAAAGATGTTGGTGACGGAACCCTCCATCCTGCAAGGCCACTCCCAAGGAAGACATGGTATCCTCTCTCCCAAGAGGCAGTACAGGGAATTGCACCGGTGATCAGGTCAGGGCCAGGGCGTTGCAATACCAACAACAAGTCAAAAACGCTGAGCAAGTTGATCGCACCATGCCATGTCCACAAAACGTTGCAGCAATGAAGTGTCAAACACACATAGCCGTCGGCATGAGATTGCCATGGGCCTGTGTGAGAAGCCGCCACGTCAGACTCAGGAATGCAGGTTTTAGTTTAGTTTAGAGATATAGCGCGAAAACAGGCCCTTCGGCCCGCTGAGTCTGTGCCGACCAGCGATCCCCGCACATCAGCACTATTCTAGGGTCAGCTTACGTGCTTAAACACACAAAACCCACTGATTTACCGCCCGCAATAGATGAAGTATTGGCTTTCAGTCACAGGCCAGTAGTGAGGAAGTGTGAAGATGGACACAAGACCTACAACCAGCGGACCGCGCAGCCAGATGCCCCGGGGCCAGTGGCCCATCAAGGGGCGCCAACGCCAAACTCGGCCCTTCTCATGCCCGAATACCCTGAGGACCCACCAGCGACGACGGATACAGAGCTGTGTGGTCGGACGGGCCGCAGGGTCCTGGTGGACGGGCCGAGGAGGGACGGGCCGTGGTGGGGTGGTCGGCCTGTGCTGCCGAGAATAAAGAGGGCCCCAACCGGGGGCACCCTGGGGGGGGGGGGGGGGGGGGAAGAGCCGAGGACCAAGAGGGACCAACGTAACTCCAATGAGTACGTTTGTAACTTTGTTGGCACCATATAGATATGTGGCAACTCAAATTTAGCTCTTGGGACTAACGGAATCAAGGGATAAGGGGAGAAAGCAGGAATGGGGTACTGAACCTGGATGATCAGCCATGATCATATTGAATGGCGGTGCCTGTTCGAAGGGCTGAATGGCCTACTGCTGCACCTATCTTCTATGTTTCTATGACTCTTTGTGCATTTTGTGTATTGTATGCAAAAACAAAGAGTTTTACTGCTACCTCAGTACATGTGACAATAAAATATCAATGAATCATTAAATCATTGTCGACGAATGTAATGAAACTCCCACTGAGGGAGTATGGTTCACCATGATGGCAGCATGGTGGTACCTAGATCTTTGTTCCCAGGGATTGCCCACTGTGTTCACACTTTCACACATGCGAGCAAAGGGGGAATTGCAGACTATATTTCAAAAACATGGCCAAGCCACATAGGCAATTTCAGAAGTCATCAGAATAAATGTTCAATTCAGAAAAAATGTTCCCAATGTTGGGGGAGTCCAGAACCAGGGGCCACAGTCTAAGAATAAAGGGGAGGCCATTTAAAACTGAGGAGAGAAAAAACCTTTTTCACCCAGAGAGTTGTGAATTTGTGGAATTCTCTGCCACAGAAGACACTGGAGGCCAAGTCACTGGATGAATTTAAAAGAGAGTTGGAAAGAGATCTAGAGGGCTAGTGGAATGGATATCAGCAGAAGGCAGGCACGGGTTACTGATTGTGGATGATCAGCCATGATCACAATGAATAGCGGTGCTGGCTCGAAAGGCCAAATGGCCTCCTCCTGCACCTATTTTCTATGTTTCTATGTTTTAATAGGAGACCACATCTTACATTAGAAAGAAACACAAGGAACATCTGGTGCTTAGGCCAAGAGTGTAACCACACAGACAGGAAGTCAGAAAGACCACTTCTCAACTTGTTGCTATGCGAACTCTTATTTATTGGACAATGCAGGGAAGTAACAACCGATATGATTTCATCAGCTTCTGTAACCGGACCAAAGTGGAACATGAATACAATGGAAGTGGCTTACTTGATGTATGTGTTTGAGCAGGCATTCTCCCCTTGTATGCAAGTAAAATAAAGTTACAGTACAGTCTGAGGGTCATGTGTTGTGTGTGTGTGCATGTTAAGAGTCTTACTCAGTGCGGTGACTTCTTCAGAACCCATCGCACAAAATAGTTATTATTGACAGCTGAACCCATCCAGAAAAGAGACTAAGGTAACAAATTACTTTAGTCTTTAAAATACTGGTTGAAGCAGTATATCCTGCCTTCAGCAAGGATACTCGTAGATACTTATAAAGATGGGGCTTAATGTCTTGATGGGCTCAGGACTCTGGAAGGGGTGCACTCAATATCATCACAGTGTTCCTAGTCTGCCTTGCAGCCACCTCTCCCCCACTGCCTGAAATTGTGGGGAGATCCGTCCTTGACATTCACAAAGCACTTCTGCCTGTGGAGTCTACTGCAATGAAACCAGCTGCTGCTTAATGCCCAAGGTCTAGATACCAAGCTCTGCCACTTGATGGCAACTCCATTGCCATTGTGATAGACCTGGATGTGGGTGGCACCCTGGATTTCCCACATACAATGTGATGCACAGACTTGATATGTTGTGAGGCCGCGTTTAGAGGATTGTGTTCACTTCTGGGCACCATGTTATAGGAAAGATGCTGTCAAGCTGGAAAGGGTACAGGGAAGGTTTACGAGGATGTTGCCAGCACTCGTGGGTCTGAGCTACAGGGAGAGGTTGAGTAGGCTGTGATTCTATTCCTCGGAGCGCAGGAGGATGAGGGGTGATGTATAAAATCATGAGAGGAATAGATTGGGTAGACGCACAGAGTATCTTGCCCAGAGTAGGGGAATCGAGGACCAGAGGACATAGGTGTGAGCGGAAGGGGAAAAGATTTAATAGGAATCTGGGGGGTAATTTTTTCACACCGAGGGCGGTGGGTTTTTGGAACAAGCTGCCAGGGGAGATAGTCAGTTAAACAGGTACATGGATAGCACAGGTTTGGAGGGATATGGACCAAACGCAAGCAGGTGGGACGAGTGTAGCTGGGACATGTTGGCCGGTGTGGGCAAGTTGGGCTGAATGGCCTTTTTCCATGTTGTATGACTCTATGACTCTGTGACTCTATGACAGTGCCGAGCACTGTATAAGTGGTCATTAGAATAACAGCCACAAAACTATCTCAGGTCAGGTCAACTTCTAACACCTGGCTGCGATACACGATCTACACTTCCAGTCTTCCCACGGTTAAAATTGTGCAATCATGAAATCTTTTACTCACATACAACTTTAACACTTCTCTAAATTACCCAAATGCTCAACCTCTGCTCATGACTTCCTAATCAAGTAACCAACTGCAAATTATCATTGAATTGTTAAACAGTCAAGCACTTGTTGGCTACTGATTAAAACTGTAAAAGAAACTACACGCTGCTGAGCTCTTCCTGCAGTGTACTTTCACTCCAATTTCCTGCACCAGTAGACATCTGTGTTTCCATACATTAAAGTTTGTTAAATTCTGTGCAAAAACTATAACCAGTCTCCAGAATGACTTCAATCCCTTGCCAAACCCCATGCTTTTTTTTCTGCCAAAATAAACGATATTCAGAATAAAAAATATATACAAAACAAAACCTGTGCGAAGGTTCTTCAGATATTCTCAAAGTCTACACATTCATTAGTGCCATACTCAGTAGTATTCACAACTAACCTTAAACCAAGCACCCTTGCTGATATCCCATCCCTTGTTTGAAGGGTGTCCCCACCAGATAGTGCCCCTGAATGTCCATTAATGGATGGGCCCCAGGCTGTGGTCCTCCCCCACAGAGTCTTGGCATTAGCTGCTCCAAGCTTCAGCGAGTCCCTCAGCACATACTACTGCAGTCTGGAATGGGCCACTCCTATCACTGCTGCGATGCCAACAGGTTTTGGCAGACCAAAGAGCATCTTCCACCAAGTTGGTCTTCCATCAGCACTTGATGTCCATCTCTGAATGTTTTCCTGGGAACTGCCCGTATAGCAGAGAGTCCTCTGTTACAGAGCTGTTTGGGATGGATTGTGGCAAGGACCCTTCCATCATTCTCCAGACCCTTTTCACGAAACCATGTTCTGTGAAGAGGTGGGTAACCGCCTTCTCTCTGTATCAGCCACCCCGCGGGTAGTAATATTCCAATGGATCTGACAGGGAGGGCCCCATTCACACCCAGACAAGCGAGGTCTTGGTGCTTGTGGTGAGCTCCGGCGCTGAGGCATTTTGCCAGACACGCTGGGCAGTCTGCTCCGGGAACCACACCACAGGATCCATCGAGTTGTTGTCCTGCAGTGCCTGCATGATGTTCCGTGCTGACCACTGCCTGATGGACTTGTGGTCAAAGGTGTTGGGCTGGATTAACTTTGCTACAAAGGACAGGTAGCGTGGCAATGTCCAGCTAATTGGCACATTGCGCAGCATTGGAGCCTGGCCCATCCTTTGCAACACTGGGAATAAGTAGAAGCTTAGCAAGTAGTGACACTTAGTGTTTTGGCTTGATACACAGCCTGATGCAGCCACACATGAAGGCATGAAGGTGGCCATCAGGATGAGGGAGACGTTGGGCACCTCTTTGCTCTTATTCTCTGCTGATTTGTGCATCGAGACCCATTGGACCCATTCCATCTTTGACCCCTAGATGAACCTGAAGACAGCCAGGTGATTGGTGAGGCAGAGGGACAGGCCACACCTGCGCCAGGTACAGCAGCATCTTGGGCAAAGTTTCCCCCATTATCAAGAGGGAGCTTCACTATCCACTGCCCCAACCTTTGTTTGACCTTGGCTATACATTCCAGCCAATTCCTGTTGCATGCCTCAGCCTCTCTGAACCAGATCTCCAGCACCTTCAGGTAGTCAGACCTGATGATCAGTGGGGACATGTTGCTGAGGGGCAGGGACTCTCTCTTCCTGCAGTTGATTCTGGCTCCTGATGCCAACTCAAATTAGTCGTAGATGCTGATCAATTTGCAGACCTGGAGACCTTATTGGAAACCTTTGAACTACCATACATCAGACTTTATTGGACTTCAATGTTTTATCTTCCACTAAAAGTAGTAGCCTTTATTCTTTATCTATGCACTGTGGACAGTTTAATTGTATTCATGCATATTTATTTATTTGACTGGATAGCACGCAAACAAAAGTTTTTCCCCGTACTTTGACACACGTGACAATAATAAACTAAACAAAAGCTAGACGATCGTGGGTCAAAATCTCTGAACTCCATGCATGGTTCAAGCTCATCACAAAATCTTCTACTTACATGCTTAAACCACATCTAAGTTCCTTGTAATAATTCCTCCTCTATTGACAGTAATTACTCACCTGTTTGCAATACCATCTACATCTAACAATTGATAGGCAATTGTAGACATTCACTAAACTGATAAAAGAAACTAAATGCTAAAATTATTAAATTCTTTATTGAAAATCTAACAACACCCCGGACTAAAAAACTGGGACCCTATCAAGAAGATTAGCATGGCCTGCACCAGGCTGCAAATTCATGCAGCATCCTATATGTTATGTCCTAAGGGCAAGATTCTTGCTTTAAGGTTTAAAATGGATGGCATGTGAAAAATTTGATCTTCAATGGACAATCTCACCATCTCAAGAGTCAAGATTGTTTAATTTTTGTGCGTACGACAACGAAAAATTAAAATTCTTACCTGCAGAAGCTTAGCGAGCTTGCAAACACAATGCACACAGAAAATATAAAACATTTTTAAAGCTCATTAAATTAATAACTGTAATATTAGTGCAAAAAAAACCCCTACATCCTTAATGCAACCATGACAGTCTATTGAAGTTCATAGTTTCTGAGGTTAGTGTTGGATAGCGTTTAAGAGCCTGGTGATTGTTGGTAAGAAGCTACTCTTGAATTGGGTGGTCATGGTTTCAGGCTTCTGTCACTTCTTCCCAATGATAGAAGCAAAATCCGAGCAGGGCCAGTGTGGTGTGGGCATTTGATAATATAGGCTGGTACATTGTCTTAACATTTAGATTTTTATTTTTAAACAGAAGATGCTGGAAACACTCTGCAGTTCAGGCAGCATCTATGGATAGTGAAGTTGTTGATGTTTCAGATTCAAGGCTCTTTGGGTCCAAAACACTCAGTCAGTCAGTCAGTCTGTCTGGAAACAAGAGAAACTGACCATCTAAATGTTTCAAGCATTTTATTTGTGTTTCAGATTTCCAGCATCTACATTTTTCATTATTCATTTAATATAAGCTGTGTGAGTTGTTAAAGCAAAGTTATTTTAAAATAAAACAAATAAAAATACACAAAGTGGACCATGGCGATGAAAGCCAACAAAACAAGTTTCAGAATAAAGCTCCATTGATGGTGGCCTGCCACAAGATCCCAGGGCACAGATTAGACACAGAGTAAAACTACCTCTACAATGCCCCATCACAAAGGAAAAATCTGCATGCTTAATACATTCCCAGACTTTGCATCGTTAAAGTTGGACTTCTCTGCACTAACTCAACTAAGTCTATGCTGCTAACTCACTTCAAAGGTTTCAGGTCATTAGTTGGAGCCTGTGCAGTATTTATCATATCATATCATATAAATACAGCCGGAAACAGGCCTTTTCGGCCCTCCAAGTCTGTGCCGCCCAGCGATCCCCGTACATTAACACTATCCTACACCCACTAGGGACAATTTTTACATTTACCCAGCCAATTAACCTACATACCTGTACGTCTTAATTTCGTTGGTTCAACTACTTTTATTAAAGCTAAATTTCTTCCCCGTGTGATTACAGGTGACATCTGCATTAGGGCAGTTCAGGTAATAGAAATTCACCCTTACAGAATTCACAAATTACTGACAAGCATTCTGAGTGACAGAATAAAAAAAGACTCTCAGGGAATTTGTGTGGCAATTTCAATATTATTTTCAACACCCATTTCTGAGCACGCGGTCATGATATGGAGAGAGATCTGGGAGTGAACCTAATGGAGGAAAAAAACAACCTGTTGGAAGAGGGGTGGGCGAGGAATGTCCAAGGATCAGGGGTGATAGTGGCAGTTGTATTTTTCACGGTGACCAAGCATATTCAAACCTAGTCACGAAGTTAAAATGAAAACTTGTTTCTTGTGAGTAGGGGTGCCAACTATCTCACTCCCAAATACACGATGAGGTGACATCATTGCCCCACGCCCCACGTGACCTCACCCAGCCAGCGGCCACGTGCTCCCACTCCACTAATGGCGGCCGCCCAGGCCGGCAGGCGGGTTGCTATGCAACCTCCATTAGGCGGCGCTCGGGCCCCCGGGCCTACTACCCAGAGCTAAAATGTCGGAAACCTAGAGTTTTGGGACCTAAACTGTCAGGACCTACAGCATCGGTGCCGACAGTGACGGGGCCTACAGCGTCCAGGCCTACATCGCCCCCCAGGGCCTAATATGGGACAAGGGTGGTCCCGTACGAGACAAACAAATTTAGCCCAAAATACGGGATGTCCCGGCTAATACGGGACAATTGGCAACCCTACTTGTGAGCGGCCTTCTTACGCTCTTACGCACTCTTACGCCCCACTTGTACTTCACTGCCTTAAAGTTATCAGCACACACTGTAGTTTAAACAGAAGTAATAGACACAGCCTTAAAAGGAATCTCCAGCAACAGTTCTAACGTTGCATCACCATTGAAAGAAATAGGTCGATAGAAAGTTTTCAGAATTCAACAGAAAGAATTTGACACAAACTCATCCAATGGCTTTTGTCATTCAAATAAAAATAGTTACAGATCTTTAGAATCGTAAGGAAACAAAATATTTCAATATCCGACCCTTCCATATCTCAGTCTCCCTCTCCCCTGACTCTCAGTCTGAGGAAGGGTCTCGACCCGAAATGTCACCCATTCCGTCTCTCCAGATATGTTGCCTGAGTTACTCCAGCATTTTTGTGCCTTTCAATTTATTAATTACAACTAGGGTTGCCAACTTCCTCGCTCCCAAATACAGGACAAGGTGACGTCACCGGCCCACGCCCCAGGTGACCTCACCCAGCCAGCGGCCACACGCTCCCGCTCCATCAATGGCGGCCGCCCGGGCGCGGTCACGTGGGGCACGGGGCGGTGAAGTTACACTTTGTCCCTTAGTTGGGAGTGAGGAAGTTGGCAACCCTACTAATACGGGACATGTACGGTTCTGTACGGGACAAACTAATTTAGCCCAAAATATGGGATGTACCGGCTAATACGGGACAGTTGGCAACCCTAATCACAACCCAACCTAACTACCCACCGGGCAATTAAACCCGGTCTGTTCTTCGTCTCTCCACAAGGGTGCGCAGCTTCTGTAGATCTGTTGAAGATGTGTTGATGTTCAGATATTTTAACTTTATTCCCTGAAGTAAACTGGTTATTTCATAGATTTTTTTTTTAATCGGCTTATTGATTGTTTTTTAAAATATTTTTAGGTGGAATTTAGAACTATAAACGTGACTCGTGCAGAAACGTTACGGATTTTTTTGCTGAAAAAAAAAGACTTTGTTCAGTAAGTTATTGCTAAATCGGGGAACTTTTTATCAGAGCGTTTGCAATCCTTTGAATTGGTAAGGGGTCGCAACACGTCACCTGCACGTCCCAGAAAATTCACCTATTTAATTAAAATTCGACAGGGTGATTTAGCACCAACGGTTAATGACCTTGCAAACATCAAAGTGCGCTGAAAATCTGGGGGAAATTAAAGATGCTGTCAGTAGCCCGGGGAGCATCTCTGTGGATGTGTGGGCGCTGATGGAAAAGCTTAGCCCGTGCTCCTCTCGCCTGGGATGCTGCCTGGCATGCTGAGCACTCCCAGCATTGTTTGAGTACAAAATAACATTAATTTCAGAAGATGGCCAGATTTGCATCTATTTCCAACTATAAATCTCCCTGATTCAGATCTCCTGAAATTGGCATGTACTCGTGACATTTCACTTGTCAACAGTCGCATAGTGATCCTGCCCGCGCCTCGGGGACTTATTCACTGGAATTATAGACAATAGACAATAGACAATAGGTGCAGGAGGAGGCCAATCGGCCCTTCGATCCAGCACCTCCAAAGACGTACAGGTATGTAGGTTAATTGGCTGGGTAAATGTAAAAAATAAATAAAATTGTCCCTAGTGGGTGTAGGATAGTGTTAATGTACGGGGATCGCTGGGAGGCACGGACTTGGTGGGCCGAAAAGGCCTGTTTCCGGCTGTATATATGATATGATATGATAATGTGATCATGGCTGATCATTCTCAATCAGTACCCCGTTCCTGCCTTCTCCCCATACTCCCTGACTCCACTATCCTTAAGAGCTCCATCTAGCTCTCTCTTGAATTCAACACAAAGTGCTGGAAGAACTCAGCATCTGTGGAGGGAATGGACTGACGACGTTTCAGGACCGGATCTTTCCTCCGACTGATTGACTGCCTGACCCATTGAGTTCCTCCAGCATGTTGTGCTTTGCTGAAGATCCCAGCGTTTGCAGCGTGTTATGTCTCCATTAGTTGGACTTATTCAGGATCAGCATCTACAATTCAGTTGCTATGGGTTCCTAGAAAGGTAAATAATTCCGCGTACGGGTGAGTGAGGAAGTGTTCATTGTTGCCCAGTCTAACATTTTTATCCAGTTAAGCCATTTACAAATATCGACCAGTCCTTTCACCCACCAGCCTTTAAAAAGTCGTGACTATAATTTTTTTATTATTGCAAAGTTACTGGAAATAAAGGAAATGGCATTCGAGTGTTACACAATGCATCTGTCCGAGCCCCGGGTAGCATCAACCTGCGATTGCGACACGTGAAATGTCATGCCATTTTTAAAGAAATCGGAATCAGGGACATTTAACTTTATTATAAAGAGATGCAAGTCTGGCAGCTTCTGGAAGAGCAGAGACGGGTTAACACGCATGCACAGACGAGAAGTACCAGAGAGGAGGGAGACGGGGGAGAGAGAGGAGGGGAGAGAGAGAGATGAGAGAGGATGGAGAGAGGAGGGAGAGAGAGGAGGGAGAGAGAGAGGAGGGAGGGAGAGGAGGGAGAGAGAGAGGAGGGAGAGAGAGGATGGAGAGAGAGGAGGGAGAGAGAGGAGGGAGAGAGAGAGGAGGGAGAGAGAGGATGGAGAGAGGAGGGAGAGAGAGGAGGGAGAGAGAGAGGAGGGAGAGAGAGGAGGGAGAGAGAGGAGGGAGAGAGAGAGGAGGGAGAGAGAGAGGAGGGAGAGAGAGGAGGGAGAGAGAGGAGGGAGAGAGAGAGGAGGGAGAGAGAGGAGGGAGAGAGAGGAGGGAGAGAGAGGAGGGAGAGAGAGAGGAGGGAGAGAGAGGAGGGAGAGAGTGGAGGGAGAGAGAGAGAGAGAGAGAGAGAGAGAGAGAGAGAGAACCTCGCTTCTCGATAATCAATTCCATTTACTTTCCTATCTGTCTCGCTGTTCTCGTAGTTCTATTTTTTTTATTATTTAGCCTTCTCATAGTTCAATCTCCACTCAGTCTTTGAAACGTGGGCTTTCTAATTGTAAATCAAGTCATTTTCAGTGTGAATTTGTTGATGCGACTAAGAAGGTTGGTAATGGTAGGGCAGTGAATGTTGTGTATATGGAATTTAATACGAATTTTGATAAAGTCCCTCATGGTAGGCTAATCCAAAAGGTTAAGATGTACAGCATTCACGACGACTTGGTAGTGTGGATTCAGAACTCGTTTATTCACAGAAGACAAGAGGGTTGTGGTTCAGGTAGATATTCTGGCTGGAGGTGTGTGATCAGTGGCATTCTGCAGGGATCTGTGCTGGGACCGCTGCTGTTTGTGATATATATATATATATAAATGACCTACACATAAATGTAGATGGGCTGGTGATTATGTTTGCTGGGGACACCAGAATTGGAGGAGTTGCAGACAGTGAGGAAAGCTGTCATGAGATAGAGCAGGGTATAGATCAGTTGCAGAAATGGGCAGAGAAATGGCAGTGAGTTTAACCCGAGCAAATGTGAGGTGTTGCACTTTGGAAGGTTGAATACAGTACAGAATAGAGTATACAGTTAATGGCAAGACCCTTAACAGAATTGGAGTGTAGAGGGACCTTGGAGTCCAAGTTCAAAGCCCACTGAAGCTGGCAGCACAAGTAGATAGGGTGGAAAAGAAAGTGAATGGTATGGTAGTCCATAGAGCTCAGAGGACCATCAGAACACAGCTACCTTGGAGGGCATCTACAACACACGATGCCTCAGAAAAGCCACCAGCATCCACAAAGACTCTTCACACCCCTGCAACAGTCTGTTCGAACTCCTTCCATCGGGCAGACGATACAAGGCCTTCTACGCCCGCACCTCCAGACTCAGGAACAGCTTAATCCCCAGGGCCATAGCTGCTATGAACCGGTCCTGCTGAGCCGGATGGTCACATCGCACAGTGAACTGGCACAGATCTACTTGCACTTTATTCTGTTTTAAAACTGTTACAATTTGTTTCATTGGGTTGTTTAAATTAATACTGACTAGCTAATTAATTTATTGCATCATATGGGAGGCGCATTCCCAATCTCGTTGTACCCCTGTACAATGACAATAAAGATATATTGTATTGTATTGTATGCCCTCTCTAACTCCAGGTCCCTCAGGTCGGCCGACTTGGGGCTACTCACTATCCCGCGGTCTAGGCTTAAGCTCAGGGGTGACCACGCTTTTGCGATTGCAGCTCCTAGACTGTGGAACAGCATCCCTCTCCCCATCAGAACTGCCCCCTCCATCGACTCCTTTAAGTCCAGGCTCAAAACCTATTTCTACTCCCTAGCGTTTGAGGCTCATTGAGGAGGCGCTGTGAACTGTTTGCGTGCTACTGTATGTTTCATTTTTTTCCTTAGTACCTAATCAGATGTACAGCACTTTGGTCAACGTGGGTTGTTTTTAAATGTGCTATACAAATAAAATTGACTTGACTTGACTGGACTCGAAGGCATCACAATAGGGTGAGAGGGGGAAGGTTTAATGTCTCTGTGTGGGGCAGGTTTACACAGAGAGGAGTGAGGGCCTGGAATGCATTGCCAGGGGTGGTGGTGGACGCAGATTTGTTAGAGGCATTTAAGAGGTTTTCAGATAGGCAGAGGGAAGTGCAGGGAATAGAAGGAATGGATCATGCGCAGGTGGATGAGATCAGTTTAACTAGGTATTATATTTGGCACAAACATTGTGAGTTAAAGGGCCCATCCCTGTGCTAAAGATAGACACAAAATGCTGGAGTAACTCAACGGGTCAGGCTGCATCTCTGGTGAAAATGGATATGTGTACATTTTAGGTCAGGACCCTTCTTCAGACGGATTGTGTGCGTGTGTGTGTGTGTGTGTGTGTGTAAGTGTGTGCGTGTGTGTGCGTGCGTGAAAGTGTGTGTGTGCGTGTAAGTGTGTATGTGTGTGTGTATGTGTGTGTGAATGTGGGTGTGCGTGGGTGTGCGTGTGTGTGCGTGTAAGTGTGTGTGTGTGTGTAGGAGGGGGGGGGGGGGGGGAAGGTACTGGAACAAAAAAAAAAAACAGGCCAAACCCGACAGCGGGTGACTTCAGACAAGAGTGTCCCGGGTAGGCTGAGTGTTGGCGAGGGACTGTTTGATCCCAAAAGAGGGATACATCGTTTCAAACTGTGGAACCATAGTTTACCGACATTTAATGGAGTAAGGGGGGGGGGGGGGTAAGTCCTTTGTAGAAGTCACCTAAAGTAAGAGAGTTCAACTTTCAAACTGCTGGGCTATGAGGTGCTGCTCGTCCAGTTTGCGTGCGGCCTCTCTCTGGCAATGGAGGAAGTCCAGGCTGGAAAGGTCAACGTGGGAATGGGAAGGGGAGTGAAAATGGTTAGGAACAGGGAGATCCAGTAGGATCTGGATCCAGGTAACTTCTCCAAACACTCCCCTGCCTCCTCCCTTCCTCCATTAAAAGTCGATGAGCCGGTTCCACAGTTCCAACTATATATGTATCTCTTCACAAAATCCTGGAGTAACTCAGCAGGTCAGGCGGCATCTCGGGAGAGAAGGAATGGGTGACGTTTCGGGTCTTCATTCTGAAGAAGGGTCTCGACCCGAAACGTCACCCATTCCTTCTCTCCCGAGATGCTGCCTGACCTGCTGAGTTACTCCAGCATTTTGTGAATAAAAACCTTCGATTTGTACCAGCATCTGCAGTTATCTTCTTATATATATACTAGCACGAGTGTGCCCGTTGGGCCCGTCCTCGTAGGGTTTCCATTGTAACCGGGAGGGGAGTGGGAGGTAGGGAAGGGGGAGGGAGGGAGGAGGGGAGGGGGAGGGATGGGGGGAGGGGAGGGGGGGAAGGGGGGGAGGGGGAGGGAGAGGGGAGGGAGGGTGTTACGGGGGAGGGGGAGGGAGGGTTAGGGGGGAGGGCGGGGTAGGGGAGGGGGGAGGGTAGGGGAGGGGGGAGGGAGAGGGAAGGGAGGGGGGTAGGGGGGAGGGAGGGGGACCTCCCCTTTTCCCAGTACCCCTCTTTCCCCGTTGGGCCCGTCCTCGTAGGGTTTCCATTGTAACCGGGAGGAGGGGAGGGAGGGAAGGGGGAGGGAGGGAGGAGGGAGGTGTGGAGGGAGGAGGGGAGGGGGGAGGGAGGGGAGGAAGGGGGAGGGAGGGAGGGAGAGGGGAGGGAGGGGGGTAGGGGGGAGGGAGGGGGGAGGGGAGGGGGGAAGGGTGAGGGAGGGGGACCTCCCCTTTTCCCAGTACCCCTCTTTCCCCGTTGGGCCCGTCCTCGTAGGTTTCCATTGTAACCGGGAGGAGGGGAGGGAGGGAAGGGGGAGGGAGGGAGGAGGGAGGTGTGGAGGGAGGAGGGGAGGGGAGGGAGGGGGGAGGGGAGGGAGGGGGGTAAGGGGGAGGGAGGGGGAGGGGGGAGGGGGAGGGAGGGGTACCTCCCCTTTTCCCAGTACCCCTCTTTCCCCGTTGGGCCCGTCCTCGTAGGGTTTCAATTGTAACGGGGAGGGGGGGAGGGAGGGTGGAAGGAGGGGGGAGGGGGAGAGGGATGGAAGAGTGGAGGGAGGGGGGGAGGGATTGGGGGAGGGAGGGATGGAGGGAGGGAGTTAGGGGGGAGGGAGTTGGGGAGGGAGGGGTAGGACGGGGGGAGGGAGTGGGGATGGAGGTGGGAAGGAGGGGGGATGAAGGGGTTGAGGGGGGAAGGGGGACCTCCCCTTTTCCCAGTACCCCTCTTTCCCCGTTGGGCCCGTCCTCATAGGGTTTCCATTGTAACCGGGAGGGGGGAGGGAGGGAAGGGTGGAGGGAGGGGGGAGGGAGTGGGGGAGGGTGGGATGGAGGGAAGGAGGGAGGGGGGAGTTAGGGGCTGAGTGGTGATGGAGGTTGGGATTGAGGGGGGAGGGAGGGGGGGAGGGAGTGGGGATGGAGGTGGGAAGGAGGAGGGAGGTTGGGGTTGAGGGGGGAAGTGGGACCTCCCCTTTTCCCAGTACCCCTCTTTCCCCCACCACCAAGCCCCCTCCGCAACGACCCCTGTTGTCCCCCTCCCCAGTCCCCATTCTCAGACCCCCCCCCATACTCTCTCTCCCCCAGACACACTCTCAGAGCTTTTTTCGAAACACTTGCCCCGGTGGCCCACGAGCATAGGGGCCCAATGCTGATCTGTGTATGTTAAGTGACTTGCAATAAAAAAAATACTTTTAAAAAAGATAAGTGCTTTTTAAGTGCTTGTTTTGAAACATTCGCGGTCACATAGTGCTTCTCACTGCGATCTGTTAGTGGTGCTTTTCGAAACAATGTAGCACCCATCTCAAACAAGCATTGGGAGGATGGGAGGGAGGGAAGGGGAGGAGGGAGGTGTGGAGGGAGGAGGGGAGGGAGGGGGGGAAGGGGAGGGGGGGAAGTGGGAGGGAGAGGGGAGGGAGGGGATGGGGGAAGGGGGGAGGGAGGGGGACCTCCCCTTTTCCCAGTACCCCTCTTTCCCCGTTGGGCCCATCCCCGTAGGGTTTCCATTGTAACCAGAAGGGGGGGAGGGAGGGTGGAAGGAGGGGGGAGGGGGAGAGGGATGGAAGGGTGGAGGGAGGGGGGGAGGGATGGAGGGAAGGAGGGAGGGGGGGGAGTTAGGGGAGGAGGGAGGTGCGGAGGGAGTTGGGGAGGAGGGGGGGAGGGAGTGGGGATGGAGGTGGGAAGGAGTGGGGAGGAAGGGGTTGAGGGGGGAAGGGAGGGAATAGGGGCCCCATGCTGATCTGTGTATGTTAAGTGACTTGCACAACTTTAAAAAACTGGCAGTTGCTTTTCGCAACAATGTTGCAACCATCTCACACAAGCATTGTGACGTCACAAGCTGAAGACCTTGAAAAAAAAGGTCAGAAAAAATATTATGTAAATTTAAAACCGAGCTGATCTCTCATTGGTGCACGGGTGCCATTGTGACATCACGCGCTGAAGCCCCTTCAAGAAAAGGGTTAGAAATGAAAATTTAAACTTTAATATCTCTCTAGCTTTAAAAAGGTAGCTTCAATTTGAACGAAAGTACTTACAATAGTTGCCCAGGTTAATGGTGAATACGGCGGTACAAAAATCGTAGCGCTTTGGTGTACCGTCTTGGAGGAGATGGGTTTGTAAGTTAAACTTCGGAATCTTCCGTACATACACACATACACACATACATACGAACGCAGAGTTTGGAGGGGGGGAGGGTGATGAGAGATGGGGCGGTATTTGTGGAGGGGGGAGAGAGTGAGGGGGGAGGGGGCCAGGGGGGAGGGGGGGGGGGATAGCGGGGAGATGTTCTCCCGTGTGTTGGAGAGAGGAGAGAAGCAAGGGGAGAGAGGTGAGGTGAGCCGGTGATCGCGGGCTGGCGCCGCTAACGGCGTCCATTGTTCTGGTGCGAGTGAGGAGATGCCGCGCATGCATGTTGAGTACTGAGTGAGGAGATTCCGCGCATGCGTACTGAGCACTGCCGGACCGCAGCGCCCCCCTTCTGTCAAAACTTCGATAAATGAGGGGGGGCAGCACCTTTAGACCTCTGTAACTTAAAAAATATGCGTCCGAATGAAATAAAAACATCATTTTCCAGCAGCGAACCGCATTCTGATTAATGCGGTTCAAAAATCGTGGCGCTACGGTTCACCGTTTTGCCGGAATTGCCTTCAGCCGACATCAGACGCTACAAGATCTGAGTTTTAGTAGTATATAGATATATACTAGCACGAGTGTGCCCGTTGGGCCCGTCCTCGTAGGGTTTCCATTGTAACTGGGAGGGGAGGAAAGGGGGAGGGTTGGGGGAGGGAGAGGGGAGGGAGGAGGGGAGGGAGGGGGGGAGGGGAGGGGGGGGAGGGGGGAGGGAGAGGGGGGGAGGGGGGAGAGGGGGGGGATGGGAGGGGGGAGGGGAGGGGGGAAGGGAGGAGGGAATGGGGGGAGGGAGAGGGGAGGGAGGTGGGTAGGGGGGAGGGAGGGAGGGGGACCTCCCCTTTTCCCAGTACCCCTCTTTCCCCGTTGGGCCCGTCCTCGTAGGGTTTCCATTGTAACCGGGAGGAGGGGAGGGAGGGAAGGGGGAGGGAGGGAGGAGGGAGGAGGGGAGGGGAGGGAGGGGGGTAGGGGGGAGGGGGAGGGAAGGGGGGAGGGAGGGGGACCTCCCCTTTTCCCAGTACTCCTCTTTCCCCGTTGGGCCCGTCCTCGTAGGGTTTCAATTGTAACCGGGAGGGGGGGGAGGGAGGGTGGAAGGAGGGGGGAGAGGGATGGAAGGGTGGAGGGAGGGGGGAGGGATTGGGGAGGGAGGGATGGAGGGAAGGAGGGAGGGGGGAGTTAGGGGGGAGGGGGGAGGGAGTTGGGGAGGGAGGGAGAGGAGGGGGTAGGGAGTGGGGATGGAGGTGGGAAGGAGGGGGGATGAAGGGGTTGAGGGGGGAAGGGGGACCTCCCCTTTTCCCAGTACCCCTCTTTCCCCGTTGGGCCCGTCCTCATAGGGTTTCCATTGTAACCGGGAGGGGGGGAGGGAGGGAGGAGGGAGGTGTGGAGGGAGGAGGGGAGGGGGAGGGAGGGGGGAGGGGAGGGGGGAAGGGGAGGGGGAAGGGGGGGAGTTAGGGGCTGAGTGGTGATGGAGGTTGGGATTGAGGGGGGAGGGAGGGGGGGAGCGAGTGGGGATGGAGGTGGGAAGGAGGGGGGAGGAAGGGGTTGAGGGGGGAAGTGGGACCTCCCCTTTTCCCAGTACCCCTCTTTCCCCCACCACCAAGCCCCCTCCGCAACGACCCCTGTTGTCCCCCTCCCCAGTCCCCATTCTCAGACCCCCCCCCCCCATTCTCTCTCTCCCCCAGACACACTCTCAGTGCTTTTTTCGAAACACTTGCCC
This sequence comes from Rhinoraja longicauda, assembly GCF_053455715.1. Classification (NCBI taxonomy): domain Eukaryota; kingdom Metazoa; phylum Chordata; class Chondrichthyes; order Rajiformes; family Arhynchobatidae; genus Rhinoraja; species Rhinoraja longicauda. Next base: position 31,878,907 of record NC_135977.1, read on the forward strand.
CGGTGGCCCACGAGCATAGGGGCCCAATGCTGATCTGTGTATGTTAAGTGACTTGCAATAAAAAAAAATACTTTAAAAAAAGATAAGTGCTTTTTAAGTGCTTGTTTTGAAACATTCGCGGTCACATAGTGCTTCTCACTGCGATCTGTTAGTGGTGCTTTTCGAAACAATGTAGCACCCATCTCAAACAAGCATTGGGAGGATGGGAGGGAGGGAAGGGGAGGGAGGGAGGAGAGAGGTGTGGAGGGAGGAGGGGAGGGAGGGGGGAGGGGGAACGGGGGGAAGGGGAGGGAGAGGGGAGGGAGGGGGACCTCCCCTTTTCCCAGTACCCCTCTTTCCCCGTTGGGTCCGTCCTCGTAGGGTTTCCATTGTAACCGGGAGGAGGGGAGGGAGGGAGGAGGGAGGTGTGGAGGGAGGAGGGGAGGGGGGGAGGGGAGGGGGAAGGGGGAGGGAGAGGGTTAGGGGGGAAGGGGAGGGAGGGGGACCTCCCCTTTTCCCAGTACCCCTCTTTCCCCGTTGGGCCCGTCCCCGTAGGGTTTCCTTTGTAACCAGAAGGGGGGGAGGGAGGATGGAAGGAGGGGGGAGGGGGAGAGGGATGGAAGGGTGGAGGGAGGGGGGGAGGGAAGGAGGGAGGAGGGGGAGTTAGGGGAGGAGGGGTGAGGGAGGTGGGGAGGGAGTTGGGGAGGAGGGGGGGAGGGAGTGGGGATGGAGGTGGGAAGGAGTGGGGAGGAAGGGGTTGAGGGGGGAAGGGAGGGAGGGAGGGAATAGGGGCCCCATGTTGATCTGTGTATGTTAAGTGACTTGCACAACTTTAAAAAACTGGCAGTTGCTTTTCGCAACAATGTTGCAACCATCTCACACAAGCATTGTGACATCACAAGCTGAAGACCTTGAAAAAAAAGGTCAGAAAAAATATTATGTAAATTTAAAACCGAGCTGATCTCTCATTGGTGCACGGGTGCCATTGTGACATCACGCGCTGAAGCCCCTTCAAGAAAAGGGTTAGAAATGAAAATTTAAACTTTAATATCTCTCTAGCTTTAAAAAGGTAGCTTCAATTTGAACGAAAGTACTTACAATAGTTGCCCAGGTTAATGGTGAATACGGCGGTACAAAAATCGTAGCGCTTTGGTGTACCGTCTTGGAGGAGTAGGGTTTGTAAGTTAAACTTCGGAATCTTCCGTACATACACACATACACACATACATACGAACGCAGAGTTTTCGTATTATATAGATAATAATAGATAGATAGATAGATAGATAGATAGATAGATATAGAAGATAGATATAGATAGATAGATGTATCTCCGTGCCGGAGGTAATCAGCTGCCGACTGTCCCTGACTTGCCCCGTTTCTTTCTTGTCCTCCCCCCCCCCCCCCCCCTCTACAATCAGTCTGAAGAAGTGTCCAGAATCCGAAAGGTGACCCGTGCATTTCCTCTGGAGATGCTGCCTGACCCGCTGTTACTTCAGCGTTTACTGCTTATCTTTGGTATAAACCAGCATCTGCTGTTCCTTTGTATCACATTGTGTTCTACATTCTGTGTGATATTAATGGACCTTATCTGCCGCACTCTGCAGAGTGACCCGCTCCCCAATCAGTTTAACCCGCTTTACTCACCAGCAAA